>NW_003852605.1:1013957-1017556 GCF_000181295.1 Otolemur garnettii | reverse complement strand
TCCAACGGATCTGCCAGGCTCCTTGGTGATTTATTGTATCTCTGTGGTCTGTCAGGCCCCAGCTGGGCTCAGTGGCCCCGCTAGTGGAGGGAGGCAAGCAATGCCAGCCCATGTTACAGTCAGGGACCAGGGACCAGATCTAAGAGTGTATAAGTGGTTAATTCCCAGACACCCAAGAGTGAACACCCACTACACACCAGACACTGGCAGTACAGGGATGAGTGAGACCCAGGCCCTGTCTCCATGCTCTAATGGAAAGAGGTAGACAAGAGAATAAATTACAGGACAATGTGATAAATTCTTATTAAAGAGGGATCTATGGGTGTGCGAGGTGAGTGTGGCCCCAGAAACACAAAGGGACCAGGATCCACCTGAGTTCAAGTTGGTAGGAGGTGACTGGGAAAGGAGAATGCTTCACAGGGGAATTGACCCTTAAACTGGGTCTTGGAACATGATTGGGACTTTGCTGAGCAAAATGGGAGGGGCCCTCCACGCAGGTTGAGGGCTTTATCTTCAAAGTGTACTTTTCTTGCTGTCTTCTTAGAAGGGCTGGCCCTGCAGGCAAGAATAGCCAAGTCCCCATGCTGGAGACTGTATAACCTACCTACTGGGTGCTGGTTTGGGGGGACAGGCAGCCCTTGGGAGGAGGGAGCAGCCTTTAACCCACATATCTGTCTTTCCTATTCTAGCAAGCTCCAGAAAGGGGACTCCCCACACCACAAGTCCTCCAGAGGTAAATGTTCCAGCCACCCCAAGGCTCTTCTCTCTCTGACTCTGACATTCTCAGCCACTACGGGGTAGAGAAGGGAGAGGAGCCCACTCCAGGCTCAGGTAGCCTGTCTTCTGATTCCTTTCCTCTGCTCCCCTTCCCTCTGCTCTAGATCTGTCCTTCTCTTTTGTTCCTCCACCTGGATTGTTTCCTCTGCTCTCACACCTCCCTGTACTGTTTGGAGGGGGGAACCCTGTTTTGCCTAACCACTTGAAATCACCACTCACAGTCCAAAGACAGGTTTTACCTGTGGGTTTTTCCCACTGAGGCTTCCCCCTGCTCTTGCAGAAATAGAAGCATCAGGAGTCACAGCACCATAAGGCAGCAGGACCAGGTGTTTCACACGTTACACAAGATAGTAATAATAATGGCCACCTGACAAGAGGTGGTGCTAAGGATTTTGTATATGTTTTGTCCCTATTATCCCCAGATGAGAAAACTGAGAACAGATGGGGGCTAAATTGCTTTGGGCCACACTGTAGCTCTGGCTTTCAACTCCAGAGCTTTTTAACAACCAGGCTGCATTCCTGGTCCCAAAGGGTGAGGACTAAGTATTAAGTAAGCCTCTCCAGAACCGACCTGTGGCTACTTTCTAGGCGCTGCCCAGGGAAGTCTCAGTTTGTGCCTGTGAGTGCTGTTGCCCAGCCTGGGTCCTACCTGATTCTCCAGAGCCACCTCCAGATGTGTTGACACACCAAACCTGAGATCCCACTTGGAAGGTCTAGGCAGCACCCCCAAAGTGCTTATTACATGCCGGCCCTGAGCTGGGCTCACAGGCATAAATGGCACATAGCTCCGGGAGCTATGCCATGATGGGGGAGAGGGAGTGATGGGAGAACTTTGTGCAGAATTGTGGGAGCCCAAAGGAGGGCTGAGCAGAACAGGGCGTTTGCTGTCAGGTCCAGGGACTGCACTTAGAGCTCAAAAGCCGCCCTAGCTTCAGTAGAGCAAGATTTCAACCTAGGCAAGAACTGCTTCAGAGAGAACCCATACTGGCTCAGGTGGGCACCAGGACCACAGGCAGCGAGCAGGAGTGCCCAGCAGCTGGCCTGGCTGACGCCAAGTCCTGCCTCCCTCTTCTCTGTGCCTTCCCTGGCCCCTGCAGGAACAGCAGCACAATGGACCTGACGATGTTCGCGGCTGAGGCCATCGCCCTTAACCGCCAGCTATCTCAGCATGAGGAGAACGAACTGGCAGAGGAACCCCAGGCACTGGCTGAGGGCCTGTGCTCAGTGAAGCTTTCCCCTCCCTCCAAGTCACGCTTGGCCCGCAGGCGGGCCCAGGCCCAAGCAGGCCGCAGTGCAGACCGAGAACCATCCCCCACACCCTCAGCACTCTGAGCCGTTCCATAGGCCTGGGCCTGTCTAGTCATCATCCCTGTGGAAATCTGTGTGGCCAAAGTCTGCAGAGCAGGCAGCGGGGGCCTGCTCTGTGGCTCCATTCAGCCTTTTTCTTTACAAAGGCTCTGAGGTCCCCACTCAACCCCCCACTTCCTCAGGGTCCTGGAGGAAAAAGCTTTTTCCAAAGGGACATCTTTGACTAGGAAAGCAATCACTTGTCACTTTGCATAATTGCCCGTGGCGGGAATATCTCTTTGCTGGGTTCCACCTGCTCACCCGCCTGCGGATCCTGGATCCAGCCTGCACTCGCTGCTGCCCCGCGCTGGGCTGCAGCCTTCAGGGAGCCAGCTTCAAGAAAGAAGCATCAGTTGACAGAGGCTGCCACACAGGCCTCTTCCCTCTCTGCCCTATCACCCTCCTCTGGCGGTCCTCCCACCTTCCTCTGTCCTCCGCATGTCCTCTTTGCCCGTCCTCTCTCTTGACTGAGCAAACCATCCCCTCAATTCAGGGAGAGGCAAGAGCCTTTGTCATTCAGGAAGCCAGATCAGTCTTCCATTGTGTAGCACAGAGAAACACGTAATCTTTCTCTGCTGTGACCTCATTTATCATCCTCTTCTCTGTGATTGCTGCTAAAGTCAGTATGTCATTTTTAAAAAGTTTGTTTTTAACCGTGATACTCCAACAAAGATGGGACTTTAATCTCCCACTGCAAGCCCCTGGACTTTCCGGCTTGTTCTTCTTTCAGGAATGTCCATGAGGTTAGGTTTTAATGAGCTATTCACTATTATTCTAACTGGTTTTAAACTGTTACTATGAGGAACAACTTAGAGACAGTGGAGACCACATCAGTGTCTTACTGCTGCTCTGCCCCTCAGAGTTGTGTGGGGAGTGGCGTAGGTCTGAGCACGTAGGTAGAGTGGAGGGGAATCTAGATCAGAGCAGCTCTGAGAGCATGAAGATACAGCCAGCGTCATAAACACCAAGCTATCGATACACATAAAGAAAATGGATTTGCATATGTCAGACGTTTATACAACACAAGAATGCTTTTATACATTGTGCTTGTTTTAATAAAACTTAAATTCTAACTCTGGCTTACTCAATGGTCCTTTTTTTTTTATTTTCTATTTTTAAAAAAACATTATTTTTGAGACAGAGTCTCACTCTGTCACCCTGGATAGAGTGCGATGGCATCATAACTCACAGCAACCTCAAACTCCTAGATTTGGGCAATCCTCTTGCCTTGGCCTCCCAAGTAGCTGGGATTATAGGTGCTCACCACAATGCTCAACTAATTCTTTTCTTTCTTTCTTTCTTTTTTTTTTTTTTTTGAGACAGTCTTATTCTGTCGCCCTTGGTAGAGTGCCATGGTGCCATGGCGTCTCAGCTCACAGCAACCTCCAACTCTTGGACTTAAGTGATTCTCTTGCCTCAGCCTCCTGAGTAGCTGGGACTACAGGTGCCTACCACAACTCCCAGCTCTTTTTTTT
>NW_003852605.1:1002455-1013776 GCF_000181295.1 Otolemur garnettii | reverse complement strand
GTCCGGGCTGGGGATTCGAACCCGCCACCTTAGGTGTACGTGGCTGGCGCCTTAGCCGGTTGAGCTATAGGCGCCGAGCCACAACTCCCAGCTCTTTTGTTGCAGTTGTCATTGCTGTTTTAGCTGGCTGGGGCCAGGTTCAAACCTGCCATTTTCCATATATGGGGCCAATGCCTTACCCACTGAGTTCAAACCCGCCACTCTCCGTATATGGGGCCAACATCCTACCCACTGAGCCACAGGCCTTGCCCTCTTTTCTATTTTTAGTAGAGATGGGATCTCACTCTTACTTAGGCTGGTCTCAAACTCCTGAGCTCAAGAAATCCTCTAGGCTAAGCCTCCCAGAGTGCTAGGATTACAGGTCTGAACCACTGCACCCGGCCTCAATGGTCCTTTCTTTACTTGCAAATCTGAGGAGGAGGTAGGCCTTCTGGTCCAGGGCTGAGTCCAGCCAAGTGGGGAGAAGATTCCCGTCAGGACCCCTAAATACAAAACCAAATTGGATCCACACAATAAGGTAAAGGAGACATTGCTTTTCTTTTTTAAATGAAATTCATTTATCAATTACTTCTTCTGTGCCAGGCCCCTAGAGATGAGTAAGAAACAGCCTCTGCTCTCTAGGAGCTCCCCATCAGGTGGCAGAAGTAGTATCAGCTACCATGACACAGGTAAACGTCAAAAGTGCTTCAATACATGTCCCTCGTACCCATTCAGCCCATCTGCCACAAGTAAGGGAACAAATGTCCCCTCCATCTAAAGCATTACTAAGCCTTTATCGAGAGCTTTTTTGTGTGCCCAGGACTATGCTTTTCCTGCTAGAGTTGACAACAAAGAAAAATGGTACCTCCCAGCCACAGCCCTCATGTACATAATGCAAAGGAAACTTTGATGTCTGTTGTTCCATGTAATCCCCAGTGCCATCCTGGAAAGGGCTGGGCTGGGCTGGAAAGGACCTTTATAAATTCCCAAGGAGGTGACAAGAGGGAGGTGAGAGCAGGAGACTGGATGCTAATGACAGCAGGCTTCCCTGGGGGAGCCGAGAGGAGAGATGGGATTATGGGCTCTTTCTCTGCCCTACACCATGATGCCTACACATTAATGATGACAAACTGTTTTTGACAGTCTTCTCTTTGCAGGAACATTGACCATCCTGGTATCCCTTCACCTACCTAGGGCAGGAGCCAGCTGGAAAAACAGACTTAGAGTGTGAGCTTTTTGGCCCAAAGTCTCCTAACCTGTGGGGATCCAGGATGTAAGAGGTCAAATTTGGACCCCAGCACCAGCTGGTCAGTCTTCCTCCAGGCTGGCCCAACAGCAATGTAACTTCAAGGGGCCTCCTGGGTTAGATGCTATCCTCCCTTCACCCATGGCCCAAACCCGATCCTGCTGCAATTCCCCTGGGCTTTCACACCCCTGTGTCTTGGCTCCAGCCGTGCCCTTTCCCAGCCGCTGACCCACTCTGGTCATCCTCCACAGCTCTGCTTAGATGCCACTCTGCCTACTTTGGTTTTGCTGGTGTTAAAGTGTGCTTAATAATAAGTACTTTCCAAGAAGTTTACAGGCATTAGCATTTAATTCTCATAGCAGTCCTGTCAGGCGGGTACTATTATTTTACCCCACTTAACATGAAAAACCAAGAAGAGAAAGGAAAAACAGTGTGCTCAGGGCTAGACAACTCAGAATGGTGCAACTGGAATTCCTTCCAGAGAGGCTTGACCCAGAGTCATGCTGCCCATTTTCAAATTTCAGCTCTGCCATTTAGCTTTGGGCCTTGGGCAAATTAATCTCTAAGAGTCTCAGTTTCTCATGTGGTGGCTCATGCCTATAATCCTGGCACTCTGGGAGGTGGAGGCAGATGGGTCGCTTGAGCTCAGGAGTTCAAGATCAGCCTGAGCAACAGTGAGACCCCATATCTACTAAAAACGGGGGGAAAAAAAACTAGCTGTGTGTTGTGGTAGGCAACTGTAGTCTCAGTTACTCAGGAGGCTGAGATAAGAGGATCACTTGAGCCCAAGAGTTTGAGGTTGCTGTGAGCTATTATGATGCCATGGCACTCTACTCAGGGTGACAGAGTGAGACTCTGTCTCAAAAACAAAAAAGCTTCTTCAACTATCAACAGGGCTGATAGTGTTACCTCATGGTACTGGGCAAAAGTTACAAATTAATAAACATAGTGTAGAGAGGAGTTCCAGGCACATGCAAGTGCTCCAAAAATATTAGCTATTCCATTTTAGTCATAAAGGAGTCCTGTTTACGCATGGTTTCAGTTACCTACGGTCAACCACTATCCGAAGATAGGTGAGTACAGCACAGTAAGATATTTTGAGAGACCACATTCACATAACTCTTATAGTATATTGTAATTTTTCTATTTTAGTTACTGTTAATCTCTTATTGTGCCAGGTTATAAATTAAACTTTCTCATAGGTGTGTATGTATAGGAAAAAGCATAGTATATATGGGTTCTGTGTTATCTTTAGTTTCAGGCATCCACTGGGGGTCTTGGAACATACCTCCCTTGGATAAGTGGGGACTGCTGTGTTTACTATTGTCTCCAAGGGCAGAATCAATTCATTCAACTCAGTGGTCCTAGTGTTGGAGGGAAGGCCTCCCCCTTTCCTTGGTTCAGGGAGCCCTCTGCAGAAGTGCTATGTAATGTGAAGATGTGGGCCTTTCAAGATGAGCCAAGTCTTTGGCCCTCTGTGGGATCCTCCTATGGATTGTCTGCCCTGCTTCTCTGGGCTGGAGTCCCTGCCCTAGAGGGGCAGCTTGTGGTGCCAGGAGAAGAACCTGAGCTTGGGGCCAGGGGTCCTGGATTCTAGTCCTCCCCCTGCCACTGTCCCGTGGGAGACCTTGGGAAGTCCTGGCTTGGCCGGCTGGTAGAAGCAGATAATGGGAGATGTACTGTGGGAGGCTCTGGGGCCTGCTGGGTAGAAGCCAGTTTCCCAGCTCTAGGGCTCAGCCTTTGGCTGGGCCTTAGAAGGAAAGAGCTGGTCCCAGCCAGTTGGAGTGTCTCAGACCTCAGGCTTCTTTTGTCAAATCCAGTTAGCAGGTCTTGGCCCCAGTCCTATTCCTGGTTCAATGGGACCCTAGGGACTCCTGTTGGAGGGCTTCTAGGTGCAGAGATCATCCCGTCTTTGCCCCTCTGTGTGTCTACTTGCCTGAGCTCTGGGGACCCCTCCTCCCTCCTGGTCAATGGCCCCTCGCCAGACCCCGCTCCACAAACTGCAGTGCCTTGCTCCCATGCCAACTGCTCCAGCTGCTCTAGGTCTGGAGGGGGCCAAGGAGCAAGGTCCCCCCCCCAAGGCTGGCACTCTTGTTGCCATGGTAGCAGTTGCCTTGGAAGCGCTTCCCTGACTTCAGCTTCTGAACAGTCCAAGAAAGCTGCCCGTCCCCTGGGGGACTGGTGAATTAATCACACTCTTTTCCAGGGTTCTTACCCCTCAAGGAAAATAAACAGAACCAAACCAAGCCAGGGCCTTTTCATCCACTCTTCCTCCCCATCCCCCACACTACACTTGGAGTTGGTGCTCTGAGAAGGGAAGAGCATAGGCAGCCATCCTCCAGCCCTTGCCTCCCTGGGAGACACAGAGGAGAGATTTCATGATGGAACTCAGCAATGTGTCCATAGCCATGCCACACCTAAGCACTGTCCTCAGATCCCCACCAGGAGGGCCCAGGCTTGGGCAAGGAGGTGCTCCTACTTGTGAAGGGGGAGGGGATTGGTGGGGTGGTTGGGCTGCGGTACCTTTGGCCCCCTTCTCAGGTGAGGCCCACAGAGAAGAGTTTTCCTTAACTCATTTACTTACCTATTGCTATAAGTACATAACCCCAAGATAAGCATCTCTTTTTCAGAGATGATATAGCCCATATTGAGGGAAGAACTGGCAAGCTCCCTCTCTACATTTGTAATCCACAGAAGAGCCTTTAATGATGTTCTCTGGTCATGAGGGAGAGCTGCAGGCCTTGATATATTCTTTGGGGCATAGTGTCTCCCTCTGATGGTGGGGTTCCAGTCCCACCCTCCACCCCCACCTCAAATTAAGACTGTAGGAATTTGGGGCAGAGATATGCTCACGGACTTCACAGCTGGCGGGTCCCAGAGCACATAGGTTCCATCAAAGACTCTGGAGCAACTCCCTCCGTCCTTGTGTCTTGGTTTCCCCATCTGTCCTGGAAGGGAGTTGGGATGGCTTTGTGGCTCCAGAATCTTGTAACTGATAATGGCGGGATGTGTCTCTCCATATTTCCTTGAAGGATTGATGATGTCAAAGAAAAACTAATTTAGAATTTAGTCTCCAGTTTGGGAAGGTTAGGTGTTTTCTGGAATCTAAAACAGAGACCAGCATCCCTGAGCCAGCAGCTTGGGGTCACCAGATGAGGGAGGTATGCTCAGCAGGGAAGGATGGCTGGCACTAGCACCACAGCATGTGGAGGGAGACATGGCCCCTGGGTGCTCTGTCATGGTATGCCTTAAATCATGAGAGGAGCCAGCATGGGCCCTGCCCAGCACAGAGTCACACAAACACAATGAATAGGGGATGGGGGCAGAGACATCCTGCACGGTCCTCAGATCCCCAAAGCTGAACCGCTGAGGAACACATTTTCATGATTATTTTGGTAGCTCCTTTTAAAACTAGTTAGTAGATCATTACATGTGACAGAGCGACAGGTCTGTCATTTGGTGCCTAATTAGAAGAATACTCAGACCTCATCCTGGCAGCAGGCACAAGAGATGTTTGGCGGCAGCACCACAGCTGGGGAATGCCCAGCTCTAGGGGCTTTCTCTATATAGAGGCCAAGAGCACAGCCTGAGGGCCCATCTGTGCTCTGCAGTCACCTCACCTCTCATCCTCTCCAGAGGAGGGCCTCACCCAGACTGCTCTCCACCTTCCTGGCAGCGAAGCTGAAGCTCCACTTGCGTGACCCTGGAGACTTTTTCAGCTCCACTCCACACCCAAGAAGAGCCTCTTTTGAGCTTCCATCTTACCCACTGCCCTCCTCTTTGCTGATCCAAGGTGCTTGTGCAGGTCCAAGCCCTCTCCCTAAACTCTGTCCTTACATCCAGAAGCCTAGCCCAGGTCCCATCATCCCTGACATTCCATGGAGCTCATTCCCAGAACCTGGAGGGGTTCTCAGTCTACAGAGAAGATAGAATGAGAACAGCTAGTGGGTGCTTCAGTATGGGGCCGCAGGAGCAGGGGTGAGCAGCCCACAAGCTCAGGGTGGTTAGTAAGGGCTTCACAGAGCTGGGGCTTGTCAGGCAGGGGCCTGGTGGAGGGGGAGGTGTTTTCCAGATGGCAGAGGGCAGGAAAGGAGAAGGCCAAGGGGCAGGGCAGCTGTGGAGGCAGGAGGCGTTGAGCCTGGCTTCATGAGACCACATGTGGTAAGTGAGAGGGAGCATCCAGAGAGAGGCCAGTGAGTTTGGTGATAAGAATATGAGCAAGGGGATGGGACCCTGGGAACTGTGCCCAGGCCCTTATCCTGGGATTAGAGAGGCCCTGATCCATAACGGCCCAAAGAATGCAAGACCGGAACCAGGTTCTAGGGACAGGGCCCAGGGTTGGGTTGGATTGGGTTACCGCTGCCCAGCCTCAGTGCGGTGGATCCTGCAAGTAGGTCAGACAGGTTGGGGAAGGGTGCTCAGTCCAGGAGGACAGAAGGTGCCATCCAGGCCCCAGCTTCCTGCTCCTGCCTCCTGCACCCTCCCCCAGGAGCTGCCCTCTGCCAATTCCTCTTCCCAGCTCTCCCTTTCGCTGGTTCCCCTTCATGGCCACCTCTGCCACTGCTCTTCAAAGTCAGTGCACAGCCAGGGGCAACCAGAGGGCTCACCCTCTCATTCCACTGGCAACTAAAAGAGGTGGGTACTAAAGCCCACTTGAGGAGAAAGGGGTCCTCCAAGAATGAGCCTCAAACTCAGAACCCTCAGCCCCTCCTGGGAGCCCAGAGGTGAACAAGATTGGGGGGCCGGGGGGTATGGCAGGGCCAGAGAGCAGACTTGGAGGGCTACCTCTAGTTCTTCTCTTTCTGCCTTAGTCACACTTGCTGTCTCTGGAGCTGCGTCCAAATCCCCTTCCATAGCTCCATCTCTGAACTCCACACACAGGACCCAGGTGCACCTCAGGTCAAAGGGCGGAGGACAGCAGAGGGACCCTGAGCACGTGTGCAAGAGTCTCTTCATATCCCTGGCTTCTGAGTCCATGTGAAGCCTCCGGCTCGTTCTCCCCCTCAGAAACCAACAGTAGAATCTGGCTGACTGCCAAGTGGCCTCTGGAACCCATGTGGCAGCTCACATTGCAACCTCATAAATAACTTATCACCTCCCTCCTACCCACACCTCTGAGGAACCCGTATCCCCTGGACCAACTCCCCCTTGCTCTGCCTCTCATGGCTTTAGGCTTCCACAGGCCAAGGCTCAGTGGCAATTGAGCAGGTTCCAGGGAGCAGGAGGAAGGATGTCCTGGGCAAAATTAGGGCTTTCCTGGGTGGAGGCAGGCAGAGAAAGATCCCCTAGGGATCCCTAGAACTCTGGCAGTCAGAATGTGTCCAGGCAGGGGTCCCAGGAGTAGCCTACAGATTTAGAGGCCTTAAGGGGCCAAGGTGGCACTGGGGAGCCCTGGGAAAGCTGTGGGATAGGACCACAGACTAATCCCAGGGTTCCCAGCTCAGAGTCTTACTACCCAGAAACTCCCACCCTAAAGGTGGAGCTCCAACGAGGAGATATATCTAGAGGACAAGACTTCCAGGTCGTCTCAGGGGACAGGCCTCACCAGTGGGAGGCAGTGCCCTGGGAAGGCCTGCATGGATGACCCCAGCAGCATCAGCAGAGACCTTTGCTACCTGCAGATGGCCTGTGTGGCCCTCAGCCTGGTGGCTGGCAGCATCATCATCATCGTCTCCGTGTCCAAGGCTGCAGCCGCTGTGGGTGGCATCTTCATTGGTGCCGCTGGGCTGGGTGAGCAAGTGCTGGGCTGGGCTGGGCTGGGCTGGGCTGGGGGGATTCTGGGGAGAGGAGCAGGGGCAAAGTCCTATGAAGGAGAAGTGGAGGGAAGGGCTGGGGAGAATGGAAACTGAAGGTGTGAGCAGCAGCCAAGGGATGCAGGGAGGGGAAAGGGGTTAGAGGAAGCTGGCTGTCACACTTCTGTCTAGCTGTTCCTCTCTGCTCTTCTGGACTCTTAGGTTTGTGATGGGATTCCTCAGCCTCTGACGGGGGCAGGAGTTCCCAGAAATCCTCTTTGAGCCAAGGGGTGTTCCTCTTCTTTCCCTATTTGTCTCCAGAGCAGCTGTCTGTCTGTCTGTCTGGGTCAGGTGCACTGATATCCCCACAGTGATACTGAGTGCCATCTTTCAGCTCACCTGCCCTGGGCCAAAAATAGAACCAGAAACACCAGGAAGGGGGCTCTGGGCAGCTGCACCTGTAGATTCTGGCAGACATTTGGTCTGGGGGTGACAGGGGAGTAGGCAAGACAGAACTCACTCTGCTGCTACCCCTTCCCCAGGTCTGGGTGGGGAAGGGCATGCTTAGGTGCCCCCAGGCTGCCCAAGGGGCCCTGGGGAGGGTGAGGTGGGGGAAGAGTTGGGGGCAGTGGCCTCTGGGCCCATTTCCAGCAACCTGCTCACCACTTGGGTGGGTGGAGCCAGCTGTAGCCCCTTACGCAGATAGGCACTGTCCCCCAGCCCAAGCTGTGTGTCAGGTCGCCAGCGTGTGCCCCATGCATACACCCACAGGTTCATGCTTACACACTTAGTCTCAGCTCTGCACACTGTGCTCTCCCACGCATACCCGTATCATTTCACAAACCACCCCCAGGCTCACAGCCCCCACACATCCTCGTGGTGCCCCACA
This sequence comes from Otolemur garnettii, assembly GCF_000181295.1. NCBI lineage: Eukaryota > Metazoa > Chordata > Mammalia > Primates > Galagidae > Otolemur > Otolemur garnettii. The sequence continues at coordinate 1,005,930 of NW_003852605.1, read as the reverse complement.
CTCACCAGGCCACCTCCCCATCACAGAACCCCTCTCTGCCCCCTTCTCAGGGATCTTCATGTTGGCCTACCCCTTTCTGAAGACTCGGCTCAACCTGGACCACATCCTATCTGCCATAGGTGAGTCCTCCTCCCCCCGTCACCCCAGCAGACTCCTCTGCCAAGGACAGAGTGAGACCCTTTATGTAAGTCTGTGACCCAGGGTGCGGCTGGGCCAAGCCCACGTGTGAGACTGCTGCTGGCTGGCTGGTTACAGTGGCTGTGTGTGTATTGTGCAGGCGTTGCCATGACTGCAGTGTGGCAGAATCCAGCCTGTTGTGTGCTGCAAAGGTGCCTGAACCAGCTCAGAGAACCTGGAGAGTCCGCCTCTCTTGAGAGAACTTCCCTTCCCCCACAAGCCTCCAACATTTCCAAATAACTCCCTCTTCATCCCTGAACCCCATAAATACCCTCCATCTCCCTTAAGATCCTACAAACTCTGCCTAGCTCCCAACCTCATCCCACCTCCCCACACACAGACTCCCATCTCTATCCATCCTGTGTGGCTTTACATATCTCCGGTTCTCCCCAGAACCCCTACCTCCCTAAAAAATCTGCCGCCTTCTCCTTCAGGGCCCATTTCTTCTGTCCCCTACCCCCAAATCAGCCCAGATCGTGTGAGAGAACTAAAAGAATGCAGTGGAGTAAAGACACAGCAAGCAGCAGGGATGGAAATTAGACACCAGGAAGGACTTCCCTTTCTAAGGAGGGTTTGATTTGGGAATGACTTAGTAACCAGGAAGCTTGGGATGGTCTCATCCTGCAGGGAACCTAAGAATCCATCCCCATCCAGGGCCAGACCACGGGGAAGGAAGATCCAGTATCAATGGCAGTAAGGACGGTAAGTTCCAGAATTCCAGAGTCCCGAGGTTTCATCTTCCCTCTCTGACTCCGTGGGGCCCAGGGAACAGCCTTGCAGGGCACGAAGAAGGGCTCCCTCAACACGGGGAGCAGGGCAGTTGGGTAGTTCTCCACCTGTTCCATCACACCTATCCTGCTCCATGCTGAATTGATCACCTCTTATTTATCCAAAGGCTTCTGAATCGTGCCCAGCAGGACACTGAGTAGGGCGCCTCACTGCTCTTCCCACTTCCCTGCCCCAGTTTATCTTTCCATTCCCCTCCCCCACTGTGAAATCTAGCCCTCGAAGCTGGCACTTGAAACTGGGCATCTCCTTGTTCCCCTATCTGGAAAATTCCAGAGCAGGAGTTTCACAAGACGGCCCAGCCCACTCTCTGCCCCCAGTGGTAGTGACACCTAATACTCAGCAAAAGGTCCCATTCCAGACACTGTTCCAAGCACTTTACCTATGTTAACTCTCTTAAGTCTCACAACAACAGGATGAGGGAGGTCTATAATGAGCTTCATTTTATATGTAGGCCAGCCAAGGCACAGGGTGAGTAGTATCACGAGGTCACACAGCTAAGAAGTGGGGGAGCCAGCAGGCAGCTCCAGAGCCCTGCCTCCAGCCCCAGCCTCCAGCCCCAGCCCCTGCTACTGTCCTCTTGAGGAGCTGTCCTGACCATAGCTGCCTCTCTGAACTGGGCTGAAACTGCCCCTGGGATGCCCCCAACACTCTATTCTATCTCAGCCCTGCCCTGGGGTCACTGGGTGCTCCAACTCCAGGTCCCCTTAAGTTCCTCCAACCCTGATAGGAAACTGACAGTTCAGGAAGCCTTTGTCCCTGGTCTCTCTCCCCCAGGAACCCGCAGCAGCCTGTCCACTGTGAGCAGGACCCTGGAGAAGCTGAAGACAGGGGCCCGGGGGGCTGAGGAGTCCTGAGGCAAGGGCTGAAGGCCACCCCTGCCACGCCCGTCCCTCCTGCAGGCTGCCCTATCTCAGAGCCCACCTGGATTAGAAGATCCAAACCATAGATGAACTGGGTCCTGGAGCCACCAGAGCTGGATTCCACTGGCATGGGTGGGGCCTCAAGCAAGGTGTCACCAGAACCCCTCCACACACACGCACATGTACACACAGAACTCCCTGTTTCAGATCTTTGGGGTTGTTCGTTTATTCTTTTGAGACAGAGTCTCACTCTGTCACCCTGGATAGAGTGCTGTGGTGTCATAGCTTATAGCAACCTCAAACTCCTGGGCTCAAGAGATCCCCTTGCCTCAGCCTCCCAAGTAGCTGGGACTATGGGTGCCTGGCTACAACACTTGGCTAGTTTTTCTGTTTTTTAGTAGAAACAGCATCTCACTCTTTCAGGCTGGTCTGGAACTTCTGAGCTCAAACAATCTACCTGCCTCAGCCTCCCAAAGTGCTAGGGTTACAGGTGTGTACCACCATGCCCAGCTCCTGTTTCAGCTCTTAACTTGGCCTTTCTTTCTGGACTACAGCTCAGCTTCAGTCCCTTTGTGATCTACTGACTGGTTTCTCTGGAATTTAAAACCCAGGGCCCTGACTACCACCAGGATGCCCCAGTGCTATGCTTCATCCTGGCCACAGAAGTGGACCACAGGTCCATGGGGAACCATAGATAGGAATCCTCATCTTCGTTGGCCTGGCCCTGGGGTTCTAAAGCTGGAAAGGGCTAGGCCGCATTCTTTTCAGAATATCAAAAACTCCTGGGCAGTTTCTCAAGAGCAGGCTCTAAGAAGCAGTGAATCAGACAGGGGAACTTGAGGGGCTCCTGGCCCCTGGAGGAGAGAGGTTCACAGAGGGACAGACAACCTGGCCTAAGGGTCAAAGGAGGTGACTTCAGAACTGAACTCTGGGACTGTTGTTCTAAATCCCCCCACACAAGACCTCCAGCCCTCCCTCTTTCCCTATCTTCTCGCTGGTCTCTGAACCTTTTAAACACTTCCTGCCTCCAAGCCTTGGCGTTCAAGTGGGCCCTCCCTGCTCCTCTCTGCTTATCAAAACTCCTCACCTTTGAAGGCCCAGTTCAGAAAGTCCCCTTACCACATCCTCTTCTCACCCTCTTCCACTGGCCACCCTGGAAACCCTTTCCAGGAAGGTCTGAAGTCTTCCTTTTCACAAAACAATTATTAAGCCCACTTAAACACACTGAATATTACCCTTTTTCTAGGTATAGCACCAGGCAAGGCACATAGTAGGTACTTAATAAGTGTTAATGGCTTAAATTTAATGAAAAACAATTACACTTCCGAGCCCCATCTACTCACAGGGTTTGGGGCAGGAGGCCTGGGTATGTGGCCATACAGAAAAGAGGGCTCCTCCCTCCATGCCTGCACCCTCCTGGTGTAGCAGAGTTGACATCTACAGAGACCCACTCCCTGTGATCTCCGCCCTGGTTTGGTGAGCAAAAGCTAAGCTAGGAATCTTCTTGTTCCTCTAGGATCAGAGCTGATGATACCTCCTCTTGGAAGCCTCCCCTGACTACACTGTGCTCCCATAGCCCCCAGGGCTTCCTCCATCACAGCCCAGTCACAAGTGGCCTTTGTCTATTTCTTTTTTTTTTTTTTTTTTTT
>NW_003852605.1:990068-1002235 GCF_000181295.1 Otolemur garnettii | reverse complement strand
CCTTAGCCGGTTGAGCTATAGGCGCCGAGCCAACCTTTGTCTATTTCTTATTTCTTCTCTTGAGAGTGGGAGCAGAAGCCCAGGCAATGTTGGAAAACCAAACCAAAACTAGGAGAGCCTATCTCAGTATGCAGATGGGAGAGCTGAAGGCCTGCGAGGAAAAGGACTCATGGAGTGAAAGGTCTTGAGCCTGGACCTTGCATCTGGGTCACTTACTCTCCACACCCCAGGCTCTAATCTCCATTGTCTGCTGCACAGCCCACAGGGATCCACTCTCTAACCACAGTGGGACAGATCTCCATTAAGGGGCAGAATTTCACAAATGCTGACCAGTTGTGGAAACTTAGATTCCTCTGGCCAAGGGAAATTTGCTTCCTCTCTCCTTGTATTTCCCTCTTCTTCATCTTGTTCCAGCCATTCCCTGATCCTTCTCCTTTTCCTCAACATCATCACCATCAACAAGAACTCAAGCCTAGTGGCCCCTCCTTGATCAATGAGGAAAACCTTCCCCCATCCTCACTTCAGTACCACAAAGAGATCCCCAAGGGTGAAGGGGGGGCATGGAGCCTGAGCTGTGGGAAGGGCAGTTCTCCACCGTCAACCCCTCTCAGCTATCATTTCCCCAAGGCAGGGCTATGGAATCCCAGGTGCCTGGCAAGGTCAAGCACAGAGAGGTGCCAGGGATCAGGGTGAATAAATTAAGGAATGAACACATATAAAGGCAAGAGTTGGGCAGCGCCTGTGGCTCAAAGGAGTAGGGTGCCAGCCCCATACGCCAGAGGTGGCCGGTTCAAACCCAGCCCCTGGCCAAAAGCTGCAAAATAAATAAATAAATAAAGGCAAGAGCTATATCCATTGAGGAAGACTGGCTGAGTGTTCAAGGGACTTTGGAAACTGGGTGGGAGTTCTCAGGGCCTGGGCCTCTGGTTCCTCTCTTGTCCCCTGCTGTGGGCTTTCTGTTGCCTCTTTCCCTCCCGTTCAGATGAAAGTCCAGATGCACCTTTCCCAAGTGTATCTCCACCCTCAACCTTCCCACTGCCTCCCTCAGTCACAGGAGTGGTCCATGTGGGGACATGTCCCTTCTCCCCTTTCATGTTTTGAGAAAGGTGAGGTGGGGCCAAGTTGGCAGGTAGGTCGTGTTAGAGAAACATGCCTTCTCACTCTGAGCGGCACCAGAACCCTCTGGTATTTCAGCATGGGAGAGGGAGTGGAGAGGGACAGATCACTGGACCCAGCCTTTCAGTGCTTTGTTCAACAGATGAAACTGGTTCTTTCCAGTAGCCATTCTGACATCTCAGCCATGTCTGGCCTGGGCTGGGCACTGAGAACACAGCAGTGATCCCAAAGAGAACGCTTGGTTTAAGCAGCCCCCTTGAAGCCACATCCCTGCTGGACCACCCTGCAGGAGAAGTGCCCAGGCTGGGGCTGGAGTCTGGAGCTAAGGCTCACCTCCTGGCTCACCTGTGGGGTTGGGGCAAAAAGCAGAAGGGCTATGAACATGGATTTCCTTATCCGCAAATGGAGAGTGGTTGTAACACCTCCTGCCTCCCTGGAAGGACCACTGTCAGGATGAAGGTTGCCTGGCACATGGTCATGACAGGTATGTGTTTGAATGGATAAGTGAATTAAGGCAGAAGTAGAAGGAGCCGCTGCCAGCGAACTCCAGTGTCTGGAAAGTCAGCACCACACGCAGGTTTCCACCCAGCCCTCTCTCTGTCTAGCCTGGGGGCGGGTTTCTCCGCCTCCCACCCCGATCATGCTCCTACACATCCCACCAGGAGATAGTCACCCTCCTAAGTGGGCTCAAGGCCACACTCTTTCCCAGGGTGCAGAATTGGTGAAATTTGAATGGGGGAAAGGGTGAGGAAATCAAGCCCCATCCCTGGAAAAATCTCCCTGACCCCCCAGCTCCAGCCCTGGGCGGATGCGGCAGAGCCAGCTCGACCTGCACTCCTCGTCCTAGTGAGTTACAGTGTATCCACGTGGGGCTCAAGGAAGGTGTGGGCGGGCTAGGAGTTATTTGCAAGGGTGCTTGCAAACAGCAAACCTAGACAAGAAGAACCGCAGGGAGCTGGAAAGGGGAGGTACGTGGTGAGAACGCTGCTCCCGCCCTCTCCCCATGGCGGGGAGATGACGCTCCAGAGGGGCTCTGGTGGCGATGGCAGGAGGTGGCAGCCGCCCCTCCCCTCCTGCCTGCTGCCGCCGTGGGGGCTGCTCCAAGGGAGTCAAGGAGCCAAGCGTGCAGCGAGGGGACCCCAGGGCCGGACGTCCCCACCCACTCGCCAGTTCATCCCAGATCTCCAAGCAGCTCGGCTCAAGACCCCTGTGCAGCCAGGCTGCCTTGGGAGGGGGACGACTCGGCCACTGCCCCCACCTCGACCCCGACCTCCCGCAGTCTGCTCCTGGCCCAGTCCCTCGAAGTCTGCTGGTGCAGGGAGCTAACCCCAGCGCTCCCCTAGTGGGGAGTCCTTCCCTCCTGCTGGCCCAGGGTGCTCAGGGTCAGCGGGTCAGGACCGGCAGGGGAGCATCTGTCCGCGGATGGCTCAGGCAAGTGAAGGCTGCAGGAGTTGGGGAGGCTGGAGGGGGGCTGAGGAGGGGACTCAGTAAGGAATGGAGGGGATACCCCATAGGGACCAGAACTCCAGGGGAAAAGAGTGCCCAGAAAAAAGGTCGGGAACTGGTACCCTAGATAAAACAAAGGTGAGAAAGGCAGGAGAGATTCAGGTGAGGGGGAAGACACACCACCCGGACAGCTGCCTCAGGGCCCTCTGGTCTACCCTGGTCTCTCTCTGCCCTTGCTTAACTGGGTGAGGCTCTGATCCAGAATCCACCTCCACCCTGCATTCCCCAAGGCCCAGAGTGACAAGGGAATCAGAGGGGAGTGGACACAGAGCTGCTACAAATCCAAGAGACAGGTGAAGCCAGGAAGGTGGAAGACAGACATCGGTGGCCTCCCTTCACCATTTTTTTAACCAATATTCACAGGCCCCTGGGGAGAGGCAGGTACCCCCACTGGGAATGCTGAAACAAACTGCACATAATCAGCTCCTCAGGGAAGACAGTCCTCAGGAGCCTGCAGACCTGGGAACAGCAGTCATGGTGCCATGGGGAGTTTGGGAGCCCTGATGTGGGGAGTTTCAGAAAGGGAGGGAAGGAAGGAAGGAAGAGAGGAAGGAGGAAGGGAGGGAGGGAGGGGCATCCTGGCTGCACTCTATAGTAGACTCATGGCTCAAGTGTAGGCACCTCACACACCTGGAGGAAGCCTGCTCTCCCAGAGAAAAATCAAGAGGTGGCCCAGAGGGAGCTGGGGCTAGGCCAGCAGCAGAGAGGATCCTAGGAGGATTCTAACAGTTGGGAGAGAAGGGAGAACTGCTCAGCAATGAGACTGGGGAGGAAGGGATGGATTGGAGAGAGACTTGGAGGAGAGAGTCTGCAGGGCTTGCTGAGGGGCTGGAAATGGGTGGGAGGAAGCCTAGGGGAGAGGAAGAGCTGAGGGTGAAGCCTGGGTTTTCTGGTTGGGTCTGTTGGCTCTGTGAAGGAAGGTGAAATTTAAGGAAGCTATATCCTAGGGAAAGAGATTGTTTCCAGGATGGGGGCTTTGACAGGACCCAGGCTGTGGAGAGGTCAAGGTAGCTAAGAACCAAACAGTGTTCACGGAATTCAGTGACAAGGAACCTGCTGTTGGCCTTGGAAGAGAAAGATTAGAGTGTGACGGGACAGAAACCAGATTGGGGTGGGTTACTCTTGAGAAGGAGGTGAAGTACAGAGTGTAGACAGCACTTTCTTTCTTTCTTTCTTTTTGTTGTTGTTTTTTTAGAGACAGAGTCTCACTCTATCACCCTTGGTAGAGTGCTGTAACATCACAGCTCACAGCAACTTCCAATTCCTGGGCTTAGGTGATTCTCTTGCCTCAGCCTCCCAAGTAGCTGGAACTACAGGCACCCACCATTGTTGTTGCAGTTTGGCCGGGGCCGGGTTTGAACTCACCACCCTCCATATATGGGGCCAGCACCCTACCCACTGAGCCACAGGCGCCACCCCGTAGATAGCACTTTCAAGAAGGGGAGGGAATGCCAGCTGGAGGCAGATGTGGAGTCAAAGGAGAGTTTTATTTTAAGATGGGAGAGGCTTGGGTGCATCCAGGAGAAGCTGCAGTCTAGTGAGGGGGCTTGGTGAGCTCAGACTAGAAAGTCAGAAGTGTCCTCCAGATCCCTGAGGGCCTCAGTGATGCCAGAGACATGATGCATGGAGGCCTACACTGCCTGGCTATGGTTTTCTTTTCACATACAAGGCTAAGCAATTTGGGCACAGACTTGAGGAGGCAGAAAGTTGAATCAATGCAAGGTTGAGGCTTTTCTGGCAGCTTTGGCAGAAGGACAAAGGGACAGGTCAAGTTGCAAGAGAATAACTGCAATAAGTCATTGTGGATTCAGAAAGAAGTGGAGGCCAGAAGACCATGGAGAAAATGTAGATTTCTAGGGATTGCATGAGATCAAAGAACTCTTAAAGCAAGAGGCCCTTTGGAGTAGTGGTGAAAAGCACAAATTTAAGAGACACAGCCTAGGTTTGAATCCCAGTTCTGCCATGTGCTACCACCATGTCTGTGACTTTGGGAAACTAACCTCTCAGGACCTCTGTTTCCCCATCTGTAAAATGGGGATAGATGGCAGTAATGTCTACCTAAAGGATGTCATGGGTTTAAATGAGTTAATATGTATAAAAGGCTGAAAACCATGTTTGGGGCTGTACAAATGTTTGTATAGGTTTGCGGTGGGGTCATGGTCAAGAGTAGAAGGTCTGGGTTTCTTGAGGTGGAAAGGTTCAGGGTGATGACAAGGGTTAAAAGGTTTTGGAAGTGACAAAGGAGAGGGTAGCTGACGGGGGAGAGCTAGGAGGGGAGAGGGCTCTGTGGTCCATGTACAAGATGCTGGCATTCCCTAAGGGAAGTAGGATTTAAGCTAGAGGGGAGAGTGGAACTAATCCCATCAGCTTGGAAGAGATGAATGAGAAGGGCAGTTCCACTCCAAGTGGTCTAAAGTCCTCTCCCTCCACTCTCCTGCTGGCCCCAGGCAGTTCAGTTGCTTGGGGTGGAGGCAGAAGCCCTGGCTGGGGATCCTAATCTGGCCACATGTATAACTCCTACTGGGGACTATGGCCTAAGGAGTCTGATGGGGAAGTCTGAGAGCAGCAGGAAGGACCAGAAGGGACCAGAAGGGAGCAGAAGGCCCCGGGGCAGCTGGACGGGTGCAGAGGCTTGGTCTAATGGACACAAACCTATAAGTGCTGCAGAGCCTTGTATCACTGGGACCGCTCAGCTCTGCTAGAAGCCAGAGTCTGCAGGGCCTGCAGAGACCATCTAGACCAAACTCCTGCTTTACCAGTGGCAAAACTGAGCCCCAGTGAGGGCACCAGTGAGTGCTTGGCTGTCATAGGCATGGAGACATGGTGAGTAGGAAGACACCATCAGAACAGCTAGAATGGACTCCTGTCCCCAGTCACAATCCCAGGCAGGAAGTCTCCAGAGGAGCCTCTGCTGGGCAGCAGCTCATCTCCAGCAGATAGGCAGGCCTCTGGTGATGTGTCACGTGTGGCCTGTGTCTGTAGCTCTCTGTATATAATGCCTGGTCACTGAGTGTGCATGTGTGATGGGTGCGTGTGTGTTTGTGCATGCACATGTGCTTAGGGAGAGGAGTCAGACATTGAAGCTGGAAAGCCACGCCTTCAGGCTCCATCTTCACACCTTATTTTCAGCTTGGGGACTGTGAGTGTGTGTGTGTCTGTGTGTCTAGGGTGGGGGTGATGGCAGCCTTTGGGCTCTGGGGAGGCAGAATTCAGTTGGCAGAAGCTGAGAGCTCCAGAGGTAGTGAGTACGCCCCAGCAGGCAATGAGTAATAGTGATGTGGGAGGTTCCCTGAGGATGAGGGTGTAGGGGAGAGGGTTGGCCCAGACTTTCCGGGACTGGAGGAGAATAGAAGGGATCAGACTGAGAGGATCAGAATTCACAGTGAGGGGTAAAGAGCTCAGACTGAAAAAATACATGTCTAAATATTTGTTTTTAAAAAAATTGCTCAGACTAAGCAAATAAGGACTCAGTCCCCCATGGAGGACTGGGGGCTGGGGCCAGTAGCTAATTTCTAGACTAAAGCCCTTGGTTCTCCCCAGAGGCTCTTGGGCCCTTGGAGGCAAGAACCTGGGCCCAGGAGGCCCGGCGACTGCCCTTAGTCAAGTGACTGCTCTTGTGTGACACATCCTAGAACCGCAGGCTGGAGGTGTGGGGCAGGCTGGCCTGAAAGGGCTTTGGACAGAGATCCCTCCCTAGGAGCTCATGCCTCCACTACTGAGGACACCCCCCCTACACCCCAAGCATGTTTATTATCACCTGGATAGTAATAACCAATGACTGTATTTGTAAATTAGCAAACATCTCTATATCTTCCATTGAGCAGCAATTCTGGTGTGGCAGAAACATGAGCTTTTCTTTTTTGTTTGTTTGTTTTTTTTTGTCACCCATGGTGGAGTGCTGTCACCATAGCTCATAGCAACCTCAAACTCTTGGGCTGAAACCATCCTCTTGCCTCAGCTTCACAAATAGCTGGGACTACAGAAACCTGCCACAGTGCCCGGCTAGTTTTTCTAACTTTTAATAGAGATGGGGTCTCGTTCTTGCTCTGTCTGGTCTTGAACTCCTGAGCTAAAGCAATCCACCCGCCTCGGCCTCCCAGAGTGCTAGGATTACAGGCATGAACCACCATGCCCAGCCAGAAACATGAGCTTTTCAGTCTGACAGGACTGGATTTGAATCTCAGCTTTCCCTATTACGCCTGAGTAAACCATCTCTTTGAGCTTCAGTTTCCTCACTGTGAATGGAAGACAGGCCTGCAACAGTTCACAGGGCTATGGTAAAGATTAAACATGTGTATATAGGGAAAGTGCTTCCTTAGCACAGAATCACTGCTCAGTGTGAGTGTCCCTCCTCCCCCATAATCAGAAGGTGACTTCTCAGGGAAATAACTTAATCCCAGCCCAAAGCAAAGACTTGGTACAATGAGCAGGTATAGCCATATTACAGATAAATGTACCATTTTAAGGAGAAATTTTTACATAATGACAGTAATTTCTAAACAGGTCCTCATTTCCACCTTCACAAACCTCACATTGTTGAGGGTGGGGCAGTAAGTTAATGAGGGACCTCAGTTTGGGGGGCCCAGTTATGCCCCTCTCTTGACATTTGAAGGTACTGAGATTGCTCAGCTGTTACAATTCAATTTGTACCACCCTTTCATCTGGTGGACTGGGGGGGGACCCTACAGAGAGGAACCCCAGTTCTCCTAAGTTGCCAACCAAACCAAAAGCCCTGGTTCATTTGAGGCCCAGCCCCTATTGTCTTCCCCTGCTCCAAACTCCTTCTGGACAAGACTCTCAGGAGAGACCACAAGACAGAGCAGCACAGAGGATGAACCACATGGCCAGGGTGATGGGCAGCTGAATGGCTGTTGTTCAGAGCCCTGGCTGAGTAGGAAAAAGCCTGGTTCTGGTTTGGCTTGGTCATAAACTCCCTCCACTCCAAGCCTCAGTTTCCTCCACCTATACATGAAGGGATTGAACTAGGTGATCTCTACAGGCTCCATACCTTGGAGTACTGACTTAAATGAAAGTCTTCCAATCCTAGCAACTCCAGATTCACACCAATGGCCTTCCCTCCTTCTGGGAGACTACTGTTGAGGACTGTGCTTGGTCTGAAGTAGAATGAGCTTGGAGGATTGGAGACAGCATCAACTTGGAGTGTCTTGCTTCTGTGTATCAAATACTCCAGCCTGGGGGTGACACAAGGCACAATTCCCTGGTCAGAACTAGCCACAGAGTCCCACCTAATCACAAATCAACCAGGAAATGCCACCTTACCGTAAGCTCAGAGGAGGAGAAAACCAAAAAGATTTAGAGAATAGCACTAAACATATGCCGCAACAGAGCAAGCCTGAAGATCCCTAACAAAACAGGACCAGCACACCAACAGCAGCAGCTGGAGGTCCACAGTCCGCAGATGAGCTGGTGGTACAAACCTAAATGCAACAGCTGAGCCACCTCGACATCTCACCCTTGCACAACCCCAGGTAACCAGGTGAAGGCAACTCCCGGAGTAAGCCCAGCAGCCATAATGCCTTTTGCCCTTTCTGTCTGGGGCAGAGACCCTGGGAGTGGTTTCATCTTAGGGAGTCAGCTGTGCTTCCTAGGAGCAAACAGGACTGGTTCATTACTAATGAACACTCAGAAGCTCAGACCCTGGGCAGGAATTTGCTTTCCCTTGAACTGAGTGTACTAAATCAAGCAAGCAGCAAAGTAAGTTTACCTTCCTTGAGACAGAGAAAACATACCCCGTCCTTGTCTGCTGTTGACATTTGAGCAGCGTTAAGTGTTAACTTCAGGAGCTGTCTGCAGGACCTCATTCTACAAACATTTCTCAAGTCTAGCACTGTGCTAGGTTAAGCACTCAGGCTTTGGGGTCAGGTTTCAAATCCTGATGCCATCACTGCCACTGAGAGGTCTTCGGTGAGTTTATTTACTCTTTTTATGCCTCAATTTCCTCATACACAAAATGGGGATATAATAGCAATACTTAATCACATGTTATAAAAATTAAATTAGGTATTTCTGTGTGTACTCGGCATAACACAAGTTAGTTATGATTTGAAAGGGTTCATTTCAGACTCTCATCTAGACTTCTAAACCTGGCTGAGTAGACTATGTCGTATTATATCAAACCAGTTCACCCACTGAGGACAACTAAAAAAAGCTCAATTAAGCATTTACGAAATCTGTTTAAAGGTATGGGAAGGCTGGGCATGGTGGCTTTTGACTATAATCCTAGCACTTTCGGAGGCTAAGGTGAGAGGATCACTTGAACCCAAGAGTTTAAGGCTCCAGTGAGCTACAGTCACACCTCTGCACTCCAATGTGGGTTACAGAGAGATATCCTGCCCCCGCAATGAAATTTTAAAAAAAAATGGCCATGGCCAGGCACAGTGGCTCATGCCTGTAATTCTAGCACTCTGGGAGGCTGAGGTGGGCAGACTGCTTGAGTTCAGAAGTTCAAGACCAGCCTGAGCAAGAGCAAGACCCTATATCTCTACTAAAAACAGAAAAAGTAGCCCAGCATTGTGGTGGGCACTTGTAGTCCCAGCTACCTGGATGGCTAAGGCAGGAGGATCGATTAAGCCCAAAATTTTGAGGTTGCTGTGAGCTATGATGTCATAGAACTCTACCCAGGGCAACAGAGTAAACTCTGTCTCAAAAATGAAAGGAAGGGGCGGCGCCTGTGGCTCAAAGGAGTAGGGCGGGCGCTAGCCCCATATACAGGAGGTGGCAGGTTCAAACCAGGCCCTGGCCAAAAACTGCAAAAAAAAAAAAAGGAAGGGAGGGAGGGGGAGATGGACAGAGGGAGGGAGGGAGAGGGGGATGGGAGAGAGAGAGAGAGAAAGAACAGAGAAGGAAGGAAGGAAGGGAAGGGAAGGGAAGGGAGGAAGAAAGGAAGGAGGGACGGATGGACAGAGAAAGAAAGAGCATGAGAGAGCTACCAAATCCAAGATCTTTGAGAGAATATTTGGGTTGTTTTTTTTTTTTTTTTTTTTTTTGAGACAGAACCTGAAACCCTGGGTACAGTGCTGTGGCATCACAGCTCACAGCAACCTCCAACTCCTGGGCTCAAGCGGGTCTCCTGCCTCTGCCTCCCAACTAGATGGGACCACAGGCGCCCCCCACAACGCCTGGCTGTTTTTGGTTGCAGCCATCATTGTTGTTTGGCGGGCCCAGGCTGGATTCGAACCAGCCACCTTAGGTGTATATGGCTGGTGCCTTAGCCACTTGAGCCACAGGCGCCGAGCCTTTGAGAGAATATTTGGTGTCACTTTTCCTTTAAGGCATTTTCCGCTTTGTAGGAGGCAGTGGACATGGGACTGAGAAGCCAAAAATAGAATTTAGGATTTAAAAGGGGGAGAGGGCCTATTAAACACCTCTAGCTTTTGGTTGGGAGGCCCAGAGGGCAACCCCTAAGAGTAATGGTTAACCAGATATAGACTAGACTAGTCTCAGAAAGATTATAATGAAGTTTCCAGTCAATGCAATCCCAGACTGGGCTGAGGTGGCCTGTCCCTTTTTTAGATGCCTGCCAGAAACCTTCCCCTCTGGAGGAAGAAGGTATCATCCAGAGCTTCATACTGTCTCTATAATTTTTCATAGACAATGTTGAGCATGTAATAAAAAATTATCTGGCATTCCTGGAAATATTACCAAATGGCCAAAAAACAAAAGCAAGAAAACAGACAACAGAAACAAGCCCACAGAAGATCCAAATGTTGGAGTTTTCAGACATGGAACTTAAAGGGTTTAATATGTTCAAGAAAATAGATAACAAGGGGTGACAGTCTTTCAGTAAAAACCTGGAGTTCTATGATAAATGATATAGTGAAAATTCTAGAACTGAAGAGTGACAACAATGAAAACTGAGAACCCAATAGATAGAATTAGCAACAGAGAAGACATGTGTGAAGAAAAGATCAGTAAACTGCATAGTAAATCAGTAGAAAACTATCCAGACTGAAAGGTGGGGCTGGAATATACAGAATAAAGTTTAAGAGGCCTGGGGCAATAGCAAATGGTTGAACATATATACAATTACGGTTCCCAGAAGGACAAGAGAAAGAATGAAGAAAAAGATAATGGCTGAAAACTTCCCATAACTGGGGGGAGAGATAAAGCCACAGATTGCAGAGACAGCAGGAGGAATACATACAAAGAAAATACATGCAAAAATGATAAATACAAAGAAAAAGCACCTGTGCATCATAGTGAAACTGCTGAAACCCCAAGGCAAAGGAGAGTCTTTCCTATAAGGGAAAAGAAACAAGATCCTTGGGCTCTCCAGCCACTAAAGGCCTCCCTGACGCTTGTCCAGTGTCAAGTGAGGTGAGGTGACGGGCCAGATTTCCCCTCTTCCATGATCACCCTCCATCAGCCTCAGAGTGAGCCCTCCCACAGGAAAGAAAACCCTTCTCATGTCAGATAATGTCAGAGGTGGGGGAGAGGTTTGAAAGGAGAAATTTGGGGAATCCCACAGCCCTTCCTGAAGATCAAGGCTTTCTCTTTAAAATGAAGCAAGATTGTGTATGTTGTGAACCAGATCATCTGCTCTCGGACTCTGGTCTCGGGATGTCTTTTCTTTCTTTTAGAGTAGCCAGCAGAGCTCCAATCTGCTGGCCTGCCTTTCTGAGTTTCATTTTCCTCACTTATAAAATGTGATTATTAATAAACATCAAGCACTTTTAGGGATTTGGTGATATTGTGTATGTAGAAGTGCTTTGCAAACTGCAAACTGTATGCTCCTTTCATGGTTGCTACTCCCACCTGGCAGAATCATCAGTGGCAGGTTAAAGAGCAGACTGTTCATACAAATATGGAGCTTCCTGGGGAACCTGTGTTCTGTAGATGCCCTCAAAGGGCATCTTGCTTTCCTCACCAAGGATTTCTCACTTCCTGCCAGCTTGGTGTGGCAGCAAGGTGATTTCTCACTGGAGTCCTGGTAGAACTGCTACCTCTTAGCATGGTGCCCGGAGACAGAGCTCTGGAGTTAGCACATCTGGACAGGCCTGGAGGTGGCCTTTAAGGCCCTCTGACCTGCTTGGGCCAGGCTGATTCCAACCCGTGTCCAGAGTGAAGGCTCTGAGCTGCACCTCCCTGACATGAGCTCTTATTTTCACTCCTGTAGTCATCAAGCTTTCTCCAAACCCACTGGGTGCAGGCTTTGGATACTCAGGAAGGCACCTCCACCTGGGGGACAGACCAAACTGTTCTATTCCCAAACCCAACATGACTAATCTCCCAGATGTGGGACTTCACAGCCCCCTTCTCTATCAACCACAACAATGACATGGTTAACATTTATTAAATACTATTTAGCTTAAAGTATTTAACTATCACTGTACCCTTTGAAGTAGGGTCTATTGTTAACCCCACATAACAGCTGATAAGACTGAAGCACAGGGCAGCGCCTGTGGCTCCGTGAGTAGGGCGACAGCCCCATATACTGAGGGTGGCGGGTTTGAACTCTGCCCCAGCCAAACTGCAACAAAAAAAGCTGGGCATTGTGGCGGGCGCCTGTAGTCCCAGCTACTCAG
>NW_003852605.1:979385-989861 GCF_000181295.1 Otolemur garnettii | reverse complement strand
ATCTGATCTCTCCCCTTTCATCTCCATCCAAGACATTTGTCTGACTTTTTTTTTCATGATTCAGACACAGTTCACTATGATCCTAGCTATGATCTCATCCTTTGAGGGTCTTTGCACCAACTGTGATTTCATGTTGCAGAACAGAATTCTCAAATAGAAGTCATCAATCCCTAGACTTATCATATTATTCTTGCTTCTGCATGCATTTCCAGAATTCTAGACTCTGGTGATTCATCGCAGAACCAAAGGCACCTAGAGAACCCTAGAAAGGAATTCTGTGGCCTTTGGGTCCAGGTTCAACAGTAGAAAGCCTAAGGGTTGTAATGAAGGTGTGTTTGAAATCTAATAGAACAAACATCCAGTTGAGAAAGGGTCCGGGGGCTTGGATGGGATCCAGCCCAACCCAGCCCATGTGTGGACTATCTCCTCTCACTGGCCATCAGAAACATGGAACATCATCTGATGTTCAAGAAAGTTAATGTCACTGCTACCAGTTAATGTCATTGTCTATTAGAGCTTAGTGTCAGGGACAACTAGGCTAGGTGGCAAGTCACCTATGTCCTGGTCAGAGCTTCAGTTTCTTCATTTGAACAAGGAAGGGCTGGGTCAGATTATTTCCAAGCACTCTTCCACTTGGAGGAGAGGGTTATCTAAATCCCAAGAGCTGCCACGTGCCCTCTAAATTAGGACTACTGAGGATAGATGACCATTTAATGTGTATGGGGTGAACCAGATAATCATCTAGCACCTAGACAGGACTCGACTCCATGCTGAGCACTTTACAGCCATTCACTGGCTTAATTAACCAGGTAGGCTTCCTGGAAGAGAGGGGGCGGAGGGGCTGTGTCTGGAGGACAAGAGGAATGTGTAGGATGTCAAGCCTGGCCATGAAGGACGCCAGGACCTGGGTAGGTTAGCAATAGGCAGACTTTTCCCACATAGGATGGGTTGTTGCTTCCCAGAGGAAGAAGCAGGGGGCTGGCCAAGATGACTGCTGCGCTGCCAGAATGCAACCACAGAAGTGAGCCTCGACGAGAGGCTGAGACTCCGTGCTGACCCCACCCTCTTGTTGTGTGCCCGCAGGATAACCGCGAGCTCAGACTCTGACATGTGGGCTGCTAACGGCCGGCTGCAGCAGGGAGCTTGATGCGCGCCAATGTCACCCGCGGAGAAGAGTGAGGGGCTCCAGGCCCCGGCGCCCACAGGTCGCGTTCAGGGCCGGCTGCCCGGCCTGCCGCCAGGTCTGCCATCACCCGCGCTGTGCTGCGCCTGCGGTCTGTGCGTGCTGCTGGCGGGCGTGAACGTGACGCTGGTAGGCGCCTTCGCCTCCTTCCTGCCCGGGCACAATGCGCCGCTGGTTGTGGGGCCGGCGCTACTCGCGCTGGCGCTCGGCTTCTTCGCCGCCTGCTGCTTATGTAGCCGCCGGGGCCCCATGTCTCGCGCGCGCTCGGCGGCGGTGGCCCGCCCGGGCCAGGGCGGCCGCGCCGGGCCGGTGGCGCTGGAGATGGAGAGCAGCGAGCGCACGGCGCAGGACACCACGGCCGTGCAGCTCAGCCCCGCCGCCTCGGCCGCGTCCTCCGCCCGCTCCAGCCCCGGCCCCGGCCCCAGCGCCTTCGCCCTGGACGCGGTCTGCGCGCTGCGCACCGAGGGGCTGCCGCTCAACCTGCCCCGGGAGCGGGCCGCCCCCTAGCGGAGCAGGGTCCCGGCCTGACTTCCCATCTGAGTTCCCTGGATTCAGTGCCATTTAAGAAAATAACAGAAACAAAAGAAAAAGAAAACTTTTCCCCTAAGGGTCCGCTGCTGGGTACAGGTGGCCTAATCTGTCCCATCTGTCGAACTTCTGGAGAAAAGAACGTAGTGAGGGTGTCGGAGCTTACACCCTAAAGAAAGGAGCACAGAGCGGGCCCCTTAGACAGGATCTTTGGTCCCTACTTCACCTCATCCTCCAGACTTGAAACTGGCTGCTGGACCTGCGACCCCTCACTCTGCCCTCCCCCGTAGCATTTGGGTACTTTGCACCAAGAAGCATCCACTCTTCACGGGCTAACTACCAGCAAGGCCTGCACCCCACTACCACTACCCACCCTCAGGAGATGAAAGGAAGAGGTGGGGAAGGAAGGAACACGTTGGCTTGGGCTGTCTCTGTCCCTGCACACTGTGAAAGGCTTCCAGCTCCCTCCCAAGGTGATCTTTGAGATTAATATGGAGAGGGGTGTTCTGACTTGAGCCAAGATGGTCCCTGGGGTACAGCTGGGTTAAGAAGACCCCATTCTTCTGAGGGCAAGGAGAGGTAAGGCTAGAACCCTGACAGGGGTGAGTGGTGAGGGAGCTTTTCCCCTTCGGAAGATCTCAGTGTGAGTTTCGCTTCCATCATCTGGGACTGCCCACCATTCATTCCCAGGTGCCTCACTCCTCAATAAAGCACCTTTGGAGTCTGTCCTCTGTGGTGGTACAGGCCAGGAGGGAGGGGCTGGCTGTGGGGCCTCTGGCTGAGCACGCTGGGTTCTGGGTTCCTCCCAGCCTGTGGCCAAGCGCTTCAGCATCCTAGCATGAGCCCCTCTTGGAGGTGTAGAAGACAGCCCCAGTGGAGAGGAATGTGTCACTGTGCGCAAAACACTGTCTGGGGCTGTGCACCTGTGAATGTCTATGGGACAGTGTTGGATTGGGGGCTGGATGAACCATGGATGCAATTGCCTGGCATCTGTAAGAGATGGAGAGTGGCAGCAGACTGTGGGTAACACTATCTGATGTCACTCATGCATGTGGCGGTGGCAGTAGCGGCTGAGGGCAGCAGGGATGGTGAGGAGCCAGGATTTTACCCAGGCTGACTGGTTTGCAGACTTTGGGTCCAGCCCAGGTAAAGTCTGGATGAAGGTGTCCAGTAGAGGGGGCTTAAGACTGAGGGGAAGCCTGGGTGGTCTGGGTGATGGTGTCCAGTAGAGGGGGCTTACAAGTAAGGGGAAGTTACTACAACTCCAGGCCAGCCCCTCCTCTCTATGCAAAAACATAGGCAGGCAGTGATGGTGGCACACACCGACCCTCCCCCCCCCTTGCTGGCCATGACTCCCAACCCATCCACTCTTGGCTTCATCACCAGTCTCTTTCCAGGCCAGGCTCTGCTGCTCTTTTGCCATGACCTGGGCACTTTTCCCACCTGCCCTGGGGTTGTCTCTCCTCCTCTGCCTCTCCTGCTGTCTCCCTCTCTCATTGACCTAGAGAAGAGCAGACCTGTCTCAGAGGTGCTGAGCAGGTTATCTATTAATTCACATGGATTGATGTGCCCTAACTGTAGCCCCTGTTGCTGATGACCTCTTTTCAGAGCACCTCCCCACCCTGACCCTGTGCATGTATAAGGAAGACCACCTCCCCCTGCTGCAGTCCTGCCTCTTCTGTCTGGTACCTATGTCTCTAGCCTCAGACGCCATCTGCTGCCTTGGTAGAATAGGAAGTGGGAGGGGCCACTGGTGATGCTGCCCTGGGGTATAGTCTAGACCACTCAACTCAGCAGCGTCTTAGGAAGAGATACCCTGGATTTTAGTCCTGCCATGAGAGACCCAAACCAAACCCCTCTCCCACCTGCTGACAGATGCCTGGAATTACAGTCTCAGGGTTGCTTTCTCTTTTCCACCCTAGAGACTTCCAGATTCTGTTCTGGAAGCCTGGCTGCTGGGGAGAAAGAGTGAGTATGTGATCAGGGCTCAGGGGAGTGGGCTGTGGATCACTGATGTAAGTGAGTAGAATGGGGCAGGAGAGTGACATTGGATCCTTGGAGTTCCTTCCACTGCCACCCCCAGATGAAGAGCATCCATCATTTACCTCACCTGTGCGCCTCCCCCTCCATAGGCCAGGAATGATTCCAGACCAGCATCCACTCTGCACTCAGCGCCAGCAAAGCACCCCCAACATCTCTCCAGGCCTGCCACACAGGAGATTTCCTCTCACACCCTTCCCCGCTAAGAACTGAGGGACAGTACTGTCAGCAAGGCCCTAGAGCAGCCCCACTACTAAACACAGTGAGGCTGCTCTGTGTTCTGTCCCCACCCCTCTGCAGGCCCCAGGCCCTGAGGGGGCCTCTAGGGAGCCAGGTTTCTGCTGAAGGTAAAGATGTGATTCTGACAGCACAGGGCATCAAGCTCCCTGACCTTGGAGAATTTGAGCAGGAACTGGAAGCTCCTCCAGGGATACTGAGGACTAAAGCCTCCCAGTCCCACCTCTGGCCTTGAGGGTTTAAGAACTGAGGCACCAGGCCTTGAACTCACAGGTCCAGGAGTTGCTGAAGAGGACACAGAGCTGTTCCTTCTGAAAAGAGGGGTGTTGCTGAGGGTGGGGGAGCTCCAGGGTGCTACAGGTGGGGAGCCCTGCCCAGCAGGCTGTGCTACTACTGCTAACCTGGACAAGGGAGTCCATGAAGGGGCTAGGAACTGGGGTCCCTTCCCACTCTTCCTACTAGATCCATTTTTTACTACCTACTTACAACCATTTTTTACTAATTAATTCAACAAATAATTCCTGGGCCCTGCTATGTGCCTGCTATTTGGGAATGTAGTAGTGAACAAGTTCTTATGGAGCTCACATTCCATTTGAGGGAGATAGACAATAAAGAATTAAATAAGTAAGACAGAAAGGAGTAGCTAGTGAATGGTGCTATGCAGAAAATTACAGTAGGAAGGTGTAATAGTGGGTCTTGGATGGTTAGGGAGGTCTTCTCTGAGAGGTGATCTTTGAGCTGAGCTCTGAATGACAAGAGTCAGCCATGCAAATGTCGAAAGCAGGAACATTTCAAGCCCAGGAACCGGCCGGTGCAAAAGCCCTAAAGGGAGAATGG
Source organism: Otolemur garnettii (assembly GCF_000181295.1). NCBI lineage: Eukaryota > Metazoa > Chordata > Mammalia > Primates > Galagidae > Otolemur > Otolemur garnettii. The sequence continues at coordinate 985,036 of NW_003852605.1, read as the reverse complement.
ACTGGCCTCCTCATGTCAGAACAAGAGGATGGCTGCAGAGACTGGAGTTAGAGAGGGAGTTGGAGAGGTGGGGGCAGGGATATGTCGCAGCTCATGGGAAGCTCAGCAAGCCAGGGTGAGGAGTTGGGATTTCACTCTTGGTAAGATGGCAGCCACTGGAGGGCTTTAAGCAGGGAAGTGACATGATCTGATTTATGATCATAAAGATTGCTCTGCCTGCTGTGTGGAAAATAGAGTGTTGAGGGACGAGAGAGAAAATAAGGAGGTGGTGGGGAGGTCATTGCAGTGAGATCCACTAGAGGCTGGGACAGGGTGGCTGCTGCCAAAAGGATAGAGTCTGCACCCATTTCTGAGGTAATGGGACGGGTCTCCCTACTGGAAGAGTTTAGGAGGAGTGAAGAAGAATCCAGGAGGAAGTTCTAGAATTTTGTTTGAGCACTTAGGTTTGGGGGGGAAAGTGAGACTGTAGTAAGGCAAAGTCCTGTTCACCGAGTAGGCCTGCCCTGGAGTTGGAGCCTCAGCCCTGAGTTCTGGAAAGTGGGGGTACTGGGAAGCCGTCAGCATGCAAGAAGTGGGCAGGCAGTGAGGAGCCATGAAGACAGACAACCCATAACCCAGACTCGTCTAACCTCTACCCAGTTCTGAATCTTGGCCAGCCTTCTGCTGAGGCCCATGCCTTTCTGGTGAGAGCTGTGGATAGTCTGGGACTTGGGGAGAAATAAGTGGGATGGGAGCTCCAGGAGGTTGTGACTTATGTCTTATTCACCATTCTACCCTCAGTGTCTACCTGGTATGAGGTAGGTGCTCAATGAGTATCTGTTAAATGAATAAGGAAAAGTTGTGAATCTTTTTTTTTTTTTGAGACAGACCTTCAAGCTATTCCCCTGGGTAGAGTGCCGTGGCATCACAGCTCACAGCAACCTCCAACTCCTGGGCTCAAGCAAGTCTCCTGCCTCAGCCTCCCAAGTAGCTAGGACCACAGGCACCTGCCACAACGCCTGGCTATTTTTTTTTTTTTTTGGTTGCAGCCATCACTGTTATTTGGCGGGCCCCGGCTGGATTCGAACCCACCACCTTAGGTGTATGTGGCTGGCACCTCAGCCACTTGAGCCACAGGTGCTGAGCCAAAGTTGTGAATCTTAACATACAGCTGAGATTCCAGGTCCCCAGTAATAGGAATTTATCAAGATACCTGATTCTGAGCAGAAAGGCAGAAAATCTCCTTCTTTGTGTGGGAGTTCCCACAGCCACTTGCTCAGTTCTCTGCTTCTCTGTGGGTAGCTGGCACTGGAGTGTAGAGCTGGCTAGATGAGCACTGAGGGACCACAAAGGACAAAGCTCCCCAAAGAAGATGTCCAGATGGAGGGACCTAGGCTGAGGAAATCGCACTGCTAGAGACTGCCACCAGAGGGCACCCCGGGAACATGACAGGGATAGAGGCTACTGAGCCCAGCCAGACTGCGCAAAATCTTGCCTTTTCCTCTTTTGAGGGCCAAGGCCCTAAGGGATAGGGAAAGCTGGAGGTGGGAGGGAGGGGGGATGTTGTTACCTAAATTGACTAAGTGACTAATCCAACCCTGGAACCTGACCTTTTACTGAATGAGACTTGCCCCTGGATATATATCTAGTTTTTATCAAGGTCATAGGTAAATCCTGAATCTGGTTGTAGACAGCACCCATAACCCTGATCTTAGACTGAGTTCTCACCCCAGTCCTTACTGAATCCTGACCTTGATCATATACTGAACTTAACCCTGGTCATGCTCTAAAGCAGTGGTTCTCACCCTTCCTGAAGCTGCCTAATGCTGTGACCCTTTAATACAGTTCCTCATGTTGTGGTGACCCCCAACCATAAAATTATTTTCATTGCTACTTCATAAATGTAATTTTGCTACTGATATGAATCGTAATGTAAATATCTGATATGCAGGATGTATTTTCATTGTTACAAAGGGGTCGCAACCCACATGTATGGTTCATGATCCACACATGAACTCTGACCTTTATCATAGACTGAGCTCTGACTCTGGCCTATAGACTAAATCCTAATTTTTACCACATGTTGAACCTTGACATGAACACAGACTGAATCTTGATCATGGACATACATTAGCCCTTATTCTGACCATGTACTGAGCCCTAACCTTGGGAACAGACAGGCCTGGTTCATACACTGAGCCCTCACTCTGATAACACGTTGAGCCTGACCCTGACCCTGCTCATAGAACCCTGAATCTGGTCTTAGCCTGAATTACGACCCTGATCCATATGTATTGAATCCTGTCCTCAATGAAGACTGAGCCTTTATCATGGTCACAGACTGAACCTTGACACCAACACTTACTCTCCCAACAATTCATTGAGTTAAGGACCTTCTAGATGAGGCTCCTGTGTCAGGCCAAGCATTAGTCCCGGAAGGAAGTCATTCTTGGAAACATTTTTGTTAGGGAGAGAAGGGATTCTGAGTCCTCTCATGATCCAGAAGCTCCTGAGAGTTGGAGGCCTGAGAGGCCAGTCAGAGAAAGAGCAGTTCTAGGCTGCCAGGACATGAGGGAACAGGGGCAGCCGGGTCTTCTCAGGATATTGCTGGAGCTGCAGGGGTGCAGCTCTACTGTCTGCCTGTGTATCTGGGGAGCTTCCAGACTGAGCACCACTTCCATCTGCACTCTGACTCCCTAGAAGTGTGGGCAGGTCTCTTCTGCTCACTGGGCTGTGATCCACTCTTGCTTACCTCTCAGGAGAAATGTGAGAAGGTGACATTCCATGTAAAGGGAGTGTGACTAGGCCATGACTGACAGCTTCATGTCCCCAACCTGCACCCCAGCAGGAAAAGAAGTCTCCTCCCTCTGGGAGCTCACTTTGGCCACTTCAAAAAGGCAAGAAAAAGTGAACCACGCTCAAGGTGACTCCAGCTTAGGCCTCAGGTTGGCGACAGCCATGACACAGGAGCAGGCAGTGTCGGAGGAAGTCCTGAGGTCCCTGCGTATTACTGGGGTCTGAGGGTCGGTAGGTGAGGGCAAAGGACAACACAGCTCCTCCCCCAGGCACACTGACTAACTCCATTTCTGCCTTCCCAGGGTTCATGCGGGTGTCCTGCCAAGCTGGCCTCCACCGGGCTCACCTAGGGAGGCTCGGAGGGCGGTGGGGGCTGAGCCAGGCAGGAGCTGGGGCGGGGGAGGGGGCGGCTCGAGTCAAAAAACGCTGACGCGGAAGACAATGAGCTCTCGGAGGCTGAGGCAACTCATTTGGTCCCGGCCACGCTTTATTAAATTCTCATAAACCTGTCGGGGGGACAGGGCTCGCTTCAGTTTACCTCATTAGCCCGACACAATGACAGTGGGGGGGTAGAGGAGGGGGCAGCAAGTGGAGGCCAATGCTCAGCGCTGAGAACGAAGCCAGCCGGGAAGATAATTGAATTAAGTGGCTTTTGTTAATGGTTTTTAAGACTCCGAAGTGTAAATAACATTTAGGGGCTTTCTTTTAATGGGGCTGGGGTTTTAGAGACCCAGGGAGCTTAGGGGAAGCCCAGCCTCATCCCTGCCTTCTCCCCCACACTAGAGGAGCTCCTGAGGGAGCTGCCCCGTTGCCTTATAGTTAGCCAGAGAGGACTGAGGGGACTTCCCCAAAGGGAAGAAGAGACAGACACATCAGAACTAAAGAGAGTGACACAACTTCCTGCTGGGTCTTTGAACAGAGACAGAGATTTGAGCAAAAGATTCCATAGGTGGGGGGGGGGGGAGCTGACTGCAATGACCTGCATAGTCCTGGAATGCCACCATTGGACAAAATGGCCAGAAATTACCAGAGGGCATGGCTTGCCTGCGAGTGAGTGTTCAGGGTACCTGGTCTCCTGGGTCAATGTTCATTCCACATGAAAAGTTAGTGAGAGTCGGAGGTGGCGAGCTCCCCATTGCAGAACATGTGGGGAAGCTGCAAATTGGGGTTTCTAGCCTGCCATCAGGGCAGGGGATTAGACTAGACCCCAGGTTTGCTGAAGGAGATTGGACCCAGAGATGAGCTGTAAGAGGAGCCTGTAAATGTGGGTGGTGAGCACACTTCTCTGGGGACACCAGGGCCTAGGGCGCTGGGTGCCAGGAAACAGAGACACAAATAGACATTGTTAGAGAATCCATTCCCTGATTCTTTCAGTCCTCCCTCCCTGCAGACAGAGTCAGGTCTGGGAGTTGGCTGAACTGAAGGCAATGGTCTCTGGGCTAGGTCCCCAGGGGCTGGAGGTGAGATGGGGCAGGGCTGGCCCTGGGCCAGCTCATAAAGGGTTAAGGTGCTAATCGCCCTGCATGTGATACAGGGAAGTGGGTTTTCTGATCCAGAAAGGATCAGTCCCTAGGACGCCCCATCAGGCCCTTCAGCGTGAAATTACACCCCAGCAGGGGTGCTCCCCTCCCCCTACACATACTACCTGCCTAAGCTGGCACAGGATTAGGGCCTGGAGCTATCACTTTAAGAGATCCCGCCTCCTGCCTCATCCCTTCCCCCTCAGTCTGCCTCCAGTCCCTGGCCAGCCTCTCCTCCTGTCTGTCTACCTGGCTGTTGATCTGTCTGGTCTTCTCTGGCCTCTCTCTTGGTCTAGTCATTCCATCTGTCTCCTCCAGCCATGCATTGAGCCCTGACCTCAACCCCTATTACAGTTTCTTCATAACCTTTAATGAGCACCCCAAATGCATATATTTCATTGCTTATCTATTTGTTGTCCATCTCCCCACTTGCACTAAAGCACGTCGGGAGTAGGGACTCTCTCCTGTTGGGCTCTGTATCCCCAATGCTTTGGCTATCTGGCACATAGATGGTGCTCAGTCAACATTAGTTGGCTTCCACCCACCTCACAAAAACTGGGGTATGGTCTCTAAACATTGGTGCTCAGGACCGAGAAGTGGAAGCGAAAGCCTGTGCCTGGACTGGGCCATGTCTTTAGGAAGAGACAGGCATGGCCTCTGCCTCAGGCACAGCCTCAACTCTTAAGGATGTCCTGAGAGAGAATGGCCCTGAATGGACAGAGGTGCTCACTCATCTTTGGGCCTGGGAAACCCTTTCACCCCACCTTCTTAGCTGCTGCTAGACCTTTGCCACATGACTGCCTCCAAGCCCCATCTGCACCCATAGCTGGGAATATACAGCGTGGGTAGGAGCCCTGGATGAACAGTTGAGGAAACTGAAGGATGTTATCACATGGAAAAGAAAACCCAGCAAGATGCTCAGAAACCAAGGCAATCAGAGGCAGGCAGCCTATACAGACCACACTGTCTGACCTCTACACAAGACACAGAGGCCCAGAAAAAGCCAAGGCTTGCTCAAAGTCACACTGCAAAGCCATGGCAAGAGCCAGGTTCTCAGAGGTCCTCGGCAGAGCTTGTCCCTTACACGGCTCTTCTCATTTCATTTGGGAAGTTCAGTATTGCAGCTCTGAGCCAGGCTCTGTGCCACAACAGTTCCTGCTCAGGAAGCTCCATCCGACAGTGGATGAGACCTGTACATAGTGGCAAGAGGGGTCAAGAGAGGGAGGTTCCCGCCCCTGCCACCCCTGGGGTAATCAGGCAAGTCTTCCTGGAAGGGATAGCATGTAGATGGGTTGTGAAGAGTAAGTAGGCTGGCTCAGCGCCTGTGGCTCAACCAGCTAAGGCGCCAGCCACATA
>NW_003852605.1:937582-978995 GCF_000181295.1 Otolemur garnettii | reverse complement strand
CCCCCCCCCACCAGGCCAAGCCAGGCCTGATAAGGAGACTTCTGGGTGACAGATTTCAGCTCAATATGAGAAGAACCTTGCAATAGTCAGACCTGGAATAGACTGCCCTGGAAGGTAGTGCGCTCCTCCCCCTTTGAGTTTCTAGGTAAAGCTGGGTGTCAGTAACTCCTCTTCTTGATGGGACTGAGGATGCCTGGTCTGAGAAGCTGAAGCAGGACTCCCCAGACACCAACAGGCCTGGCCCTTCAGTGGTCACACTGTTCCCTGCCTTGTCCATTCCCCTGGGCTCTGTAGCACCCCGGCAGCAGTGGGAGAGGGAGGTGAGAAGGCAGGCAATTCTATACTAGCTACTCAAGATTCTGCCTATATATCTGTGGCTTCTACCTAACCCAGTGCAGAGATTTATATCAGGGTCAGAAATTGTTAAGATCCAAGCTCCTGACTTGAAAATAGGGACTAAGACCCTGAGTCCCACTTTCCCAATAGCCCAGAGTCTGAGAATCAGGTGGGAGCTTGTTGGCTGTAGAGTCCTTCTCTAGGTGGTTTGTCAACAGCAGGCTGAATGTGCACTTGATGGAGGCCACCCCTTCAGACCACCTCACTGGCCCTGTCTCCAGAGGGTTGAAGAATGCACTGCCCTAAACTCTTTTTCATCTCTTCCCTACTACCCAGTATCCACCTCAGCTAACCTGGATTCTCCCTGAGGTATGGGGCTCCTGTTGTCTGGATTTCTCTCCTCTGAGAGAATTAATTAATTAATTTGAGACAGAGTCTCACTCTGTCACCCTGGGTAGAATGCCATGGCATCTTCATGGCAGCAACTTCAAACTAATGAGCTTGAGCAGTCCTCCTGCCTCAGCCTCCCAAGTAGCTGGTACTACACATGACTGCCATAACACCGGGCTTGTTTTTCTATTTTTCATAAAGATGGGGGTCTCTCTCGTGCTCAAGCTGGTCTCAAACTCCTGAGCCCAAGCAATCCACTGGCCTCAGCCTCCCAGAGTGCTAGGATTACAGATGTAAGCCAGGGTGCCTGGCTCCTCTGGGAGATTCTTAAGGTACAAAAGAACGTGTCCCCTTCCTCCTGGCTGCCCAGCACAGGCTGTGTGAAGGCCAGTGGAGGGATAGGGTGACCTGTGAAGAACCCAGGCTTGCAGGTTTATTGGCTTACTGAGGTGGAGCAGCAACAAAGAGCAACTTGTGTGCACGCGCTCACACCCACGCACACTTGCACACGCCCACTCAAGCTCTTTCCAAGAACAGCTCTTCAAGCCTGGTTACTAAGATAAAGGAGCCACTGGGCGGTCAGCCCCCAGGAGGAAATATCGCTGCTGTGGCCTTTGTTGTTCAAAAGGTTTTGTGAAATCTCCAGACACCTCTTGGAAAGGGTCCCAGGTTGAGGTGGCAGTTTCCCACAGCTGGAGACATGGGCAAGGTCCACACAGGCTCCGGGGCCTGGAGGATGGGAAATGGGATCCCCAGGGGACCAGGCTTAGAGTTATTAGTAGTAGCAGCCAAAGTTTAATCCTTCACTTCCATTATTAGCTCGTTCAATTCCCACAAGCCTAGGGGTAGACAGAGATCTCCCCATTTTAAAGATGAAGAAACAGAGGTTCCCAGAGGCCCAGCAGCTTATTAAATGATCCACAGTGAGTCAGTGCTGGAAATGAAACTATGAAACTGTGATTGACTTGGCAGTAGTCACAGGCTGATCCCCTAGCCCTGCCTCAAATTGAGTCCTGCCCTGCCCCTGTTCTGAGCTCCAGCTCTGACCTCTAATCAAGCTATGACTTGCCCTAGAGGGACTCCTGATTCTAGCCTCAGCTGGCCTCTCCTATTAGCTGTAAGCTCTTATAGGTCAAAGAAGTCTTCTCCAGATTTACCCCCAGCAGTGTACATTTATATACATGATCATTTGAGTAATCTCTCTTTTATTAAGCATTTACAAGCCTATGCTGAGGTTTCATAGATGTTGACTCATTTAATCCTCGCAAAGAACCCTGAAGTAGGCATTACTATTAGCCCCATTTTACACATGAGGACACTGAGCCCCAAAGTCACAGTGGGAGTAGTGTGAAGTATAGGATGCTCTCAGCTGCCTGGTGAGGAGTAGGGATGAAGATGGAAGCCTCAGCTGCAAAGGGAAGTGGAGGAATTTGGGCAGATGGGAGAAGTTGAAGGCTTTCCATTGACCTTGGGTTTCTGAAGCCACAGAAGGGCTCGGTACGTTGTGGGGGGAGACCATGACGGAAGTTGGGGTGAGACTAGCTACATAATCTGTGGGATCCAGTGCAGAATGAAAATTCAGAGACTCTTGATAATTTTATACATTTTATTTTTTTTACAGATAGGATCTCACTGTGCTGTCCAGTCTGGTCTTGAACCCAAGTGATCCTTCCATCTCAGCCTCCCAAGTGCTGGGATTATAGGTGTAAGCCACCATGCCTGGCTCCCCTCTTTAAAGCTTAAGGATTTCAAGACTGGGCACAGTGGCTCATACCTGTAATCCCAGCACTCTGAGAGGTCGAGGCAGGAGGATCACTATAGACCAGATTGAGCAAGAATGAGACCCAGTCTTTATAAAAAAAATACAAAAATTAGCTGCACATGGCAGTATATGCCTATAATCCTAGCCACTTGGGAGGCTGAGACAGGAGGATTGCTTGAGCCCAGGGGTTTGAGGTAACAATGAGCTATGATAATACTACTGCACTCTAACTCAAGCAACAGAGCAAGACTCTGTCAAGAAAAAGAAAGAGAGAGAGAAAGAGGGGGGGTGGAGGGAGAGAGAGGAAGAGGGAAAGAAAGAGAGGAAGGAAAGCAGGAAACAAAGGAAGGAAGGAAAGAAGAAAGGGAGGGAGGGAGGAAGACAATAACTTAAGGATTTCAAGATGGTGATATCAGAACATCATGGGACCCTTTGAGCCCAGACCCTGTGCCACTATATGGGTCACATGCCCATGAGGCAGCCCTGGAGGGAGGATGCTCTATGAGGAGGTGGGCCCCAGGCAGCACCCTGGGGAGAATGTGTAGGTCAGTGCATGCTGGTGAGCAAGTGGCCCTAGTACCATCATGTGGCTCTCACTGGGCATTTGGGCTGTATCTTCAGCAAGCCCAGGGCAACAATTGCCGTAGGCACCAGACTGGCAGTGGCTTGGGAGGCCTGTCTGTAGCAGGGAGCTGGTTCCACTCTCTGAGCGTTCAGGGGCTGTCTGGAGCATAAGCCAAGAAGAATGCGTGTCTGGGGTGGGGGGTGGAGGGGCAGCATCCAGGCAACAGAGCAAGGAGGTCTGTCTGATGGAGTGTAGAAGGTGTGTACATGAGCATGAGAGACAAGGAGACAGACGCCTGGGATTGTGTGAGCCAGTGCAGAGGTCAGCACGTCCCATGTATGAGTCCCCAGTGTATGAGAGAGAGAGTGGGGGTGTGTGTGTGCTGTGAACGTGTGTCGGGTATGTGTGTATGAGAGAGAGAGAAGCCTGAGTGTCAGTGAGTGAGGGAATGTGCACATATCCAGGCACCGGCCCCTGCTGCTTTCCCTCTTGTGAAGGTGTCCCAGGTGAAGATGCCCCCAAGTTGCCCCCAGGCCATTGTGGGGCCAGGTCCCCTCTCAGAGTCACATTCCTGCCTGCCATAGGGTGGTATGGCGGGCAGAGCCACAAAAATACCTCCTAGGCTGCTGGTGTGATCCTGGCTGGGTGGTGTCAGGTTCCCAGTCGCTGAGCCCTCCCTCCACAGCCCTCTGAGGGCCTTTGTTGGAAGTTCAGACACTTGTCAGGGGGGGCGGGCAGGAGGCCACCTCCTAATCGGCTTTCCCAGAAGCAAAAGGAGAATGAGAGATTGGGGGTAGGGGGATCCAGCCCAGGGCAGATCAGTGGGAAAGAGACAAGGGGGGCCCAACCCTAAAAGGGTCCAACCGTAAGATCTAATCAGCAGGGGTCCCTAAGGAACCAGACCCCTGAGCTGAAAGAACACTGCAGCCTAAGGGGAAATTGGGAAGAAAGCTTCGGGAAGCCCCCACCTTTCCCATTTCACCCTTCTCATGCATATCCTCACTCCCCACCCCACCCCTCTATGAGTTGTCTGAGCATCTACTGTGTGCTGGGCACATAACCACTCAGCTTCTCATCCTCCCCAGTGCCTTCTCCTCTTCATCTCCTCTGAGCCTCCCCAGAAGCAGGTTGGACATGGTTAATGATTCCCATTCTACAGAAGAGGAAACTGAGGACCAGAGAAGGGCAGTTACTATCCCGGTAAACAGTAAGCTGAGAACCCCAAGGTCCCACTCTCCGCTTCCCTCTGTGTGATCTCATTTAGCAACATGGCTTCATTCGCCATCACCCTGCTGACAGCAGCCAAGGTTAAGAGCAGGGATTCTGAAGCTAGCCAAATTCATCCCTTAATTAACCCATTACTAGCTATGTGATTCTAGTCAAGGTATTTAACCTCTCTGTGCCTTAGTTTCCTAATTTGTGAAATGGGGTAATAATAGCACCTACCTCATAGAATTGTGTGAGAATTAAGCAATTTATTATTTGCAAGGTGTTAGGCAAAGAGAAAGTGCTATGTATTTGTCAAAATCTGTATCAGCAGCAAAGACAGACACAATATGGAGCTTTGAATAAATCAAAGGCTCCTCAAATGCAAGCAAACAAAACTAACCTAAATTCAGGATCATTCCATCAGTCCAGCCCATTCCTCCCACCCACCATCTTCTAGATTGAATCCACTCTGCTCTCTGGGTCCCTGCTCCAGCTTCTTCTCATGAACCACTACCCAGCAAAGGCATATGTAGGGGGTAGGGGTGGCAGAGGGGTGTTACTAAAATACAAGTCTGATCACCCCACTCCTGTACTGGGAATAGCTTCCAATGCCTGCACGGCCCTGGCTCTTGGGGTTGAATCCAAGCTCCCGATTTCCTTTCCCATCTTCACCTGCTGACATAGCTCCCATTGTCCTCAAGCCCCATCCAGAAAAGCCCTTTATCCTTCTAGGACTCAGGGGTTCACCCAGCCGACCCGGTCCTACAGCTTTATATGCTCTGCACATGCTGTGCCAGTCCCTTCTCTTTGCCCTCCTTGTGAACATTGGACCTAGGAGACTCAAGTCAAAAGTCTCCCTCCGCAAAGACCAAAAGCTAGAGACTCTTCTGTGCTCACACAGTTCTCTATTTTCTAAGCCCCAAATCACTCTGTGTTATACCTGTTTTGGGATATGTTTTCCTTACTTGTTTCTAGGTACCCACTTCCTAACACAGGGCTAGGTATACAGCAGGTGCTCTGTAAGCGCTGAGCGAATGAATGATTTGAATTGTTGTGTTACCAGGGTTCCCTCTATGCCAAGAAAGGTGTGTCCCTTGAGGCTAAGGTATGTAGGAGGCACTCTGTGGCTGGGGGAGGGGGCAGGTGACTCAAGGTAGGGAGCAGAGGGTGTTGGGGCAGACATTTGATCCATCAGCTCCTCCCAGGGAGGCTGGGGGCAGGTGAAGGGGAGACAGGCCCTGTCCTAATCCTCAGCCTCACTGGTGAGAGAAGAATGTGTCTCCTGGGGTCAACCTGGGCAATGGGGAGGCCAGGTCCCTGGGAAGACCATGCAACAGCTTCTTGCAAACATTCAGGCCAGCTGAAGTTCTCCTGCCAGGAAATCCTCAGGCAGAGGTAACTGTCACCTCTCCTCGAAACCTCGGCCAGGCAAACACACAGCCACTTCTGGCTCACACACACTGGAACTCCAGGGGTGGAGGTGGAGCCATAGCAGTGAGAGCTGAGTGGTGCAGATCTCTCTTCCTCTTCTTAAAATGCAGCAGGAGGGACCAGGACTTAGTTGTGCATTTGTCCTACAATTATTGCAGATATATCCAGTCTCACAGTCTCTCTCTTGCAGATGCAAGAATATGCTTAGAATTCATGGCACAGGTTCTCAAACCTGCATGTAGACCTATAATACCACATACACACATACCACGCGCCATAGCAGAAATCCTCGACTTGCTCACCTCTGAGGACAGAGAACTCACTCCCGCTGAAGGGCGCCCATTCCACTGGAGAACGGTTCTGGCTTTAGATCCAAATGTGCTTCCTGTCATTCCCCTTTAGCCCTAGCTTGCTTGCAGTTTCCCACAGAATCCTCTGCCTCCCTCTGTTCTCCAGACTCATCCCCCAGGTTACCCTGAATATTCCCAGGTATCCCCTGCCACCTGAGCTAGAGTGAGGTCCAAAAAGTCTAGAGACGATAGAGCCCTCTCCACCATCTGCTCCCCTGTCTCCACTCCAGAGTGGCAGACTGGTAAGGGCTCTAGAGAGAGCCACATGGCCAGTGAGGCAGTGGCCAATTGTGCAGAAGGTTTGCCTCTCTCCCCACTGGCCACAGCATCAGAGAGGCAAGGAACAGACACTGCCTACTCAGCCCACTGCAAGCTCTTCTGGAAATGAACATAGACCAAGGTTTGTGCTGCTGGGTTCTCTTTTATTAGCCAAATAGGACACAGGACAGGTCATAACATCACAGGAAGTAAAACGGACAAATACACAGACAAAGTGTCATGCTGCACTACGTAGGGGAAAGGGTGGAGGGGTGGTTTGAGTCTTGTTTTTCAACTAACAGAATAAATAAATACAGTACACAGTGCCACGGGCTGGCATGACCTCTAAGCACAAAGGATCACAAAACAGCTGGTTTGGAAAGCAGTCTGTACTACCCACCAGCTGTGGAGTTGGGGTGGGGACACAGAACCCCAGACCGTGCTCTGGGGAGGAGTGAGGAGTGAGGAAGCAGGGAAAGGGAGACCTCGAACAGGACGGACAGGCCAGGCATGAGGCCTTCCTGGAAGGGATAGTCAAAGCTTGAGCCCCAGGCTCTCGGCGCTCAGGGTGGCCCAGCAGTCCTGGGCCAGGCTCCAGCTTCCATGCCAGCTAAGGTGGGCCCACCCACACCCATACCCTCTGCCTCCTGAGAACATGTGTGGTGCTGCTTTCAAGTATACCTCCCCTGCTCTCTAGCTGCCCTTAGTCCCTGAAGCTAGTGCCCTAAAATGACTTGAGAGCTGCCCAAGGGCAGGGTCCACATACACCTTCCCTGCCTTCTCAGAGCTTATGTATTTGGGTCAATTGAATAATCTGAGGGAAGCTAGGCTGAGCCTAAGGTGGGCCTGGCTCCTCTCATTACAGAACACAACTCTAGAAGATCAACTCTAGAGCAACTCTTTGGAGGTCAGGGGAGGCTTTCTAGAGGAGGTGGTAATGTCTAGGGTTGGTGGATTCCAAAACCCAGTGACAGTCACTCACACCCAGGGACAGACAAAAAGCTTCAGCCTCCTGTGCCTGCTTCAGATAAGATTTTGTTTGTTTTAGAAACAGAACTTCCTGGGGGCTGATCCCAGAGGGTAGTTGCTACACCATGGGCCACAGAACCCTTCCTGAGCCAAACCCCTTCCAAGTCTCCTGGAGTCTTTGCCAACCTCCCAGGCTCCTGCCTGAGTCTCTCCTCCTCTGATGCCCCATGGCTGTTAGATTCACCTTCCAAATTCCAGACTCCAGCAAGACACCTGAGGGTTCTTGTTCAGTTGCCTGTCCTGGTACTTGCCATGTAGAGGTGAGGTCTTTGGGCTGGGTTCCAAGCTTCTCAGCCCTACTTCTCATGAAGTGAGCCATCCCCTTCCCCGTAGTCCACTTACTCTGGTCTCCATAGGTTTGTTCAAACACGTTTTCTGGCCCCAGCTATCATTCCCCTCATTTTTTTCCTGTCCAAAGCCTTCTGCATCTGTTCCAGCCCAGACTGACCCTCCAAGGATGAAGGACATTGATTGCTTGATCAAACCATCCTACCAGGGGACCAAGAAGACCTCTCTCTTCCTACTGGAAGTTTTCAGATCAACTTCTGGGCGGCGGGGGTTGGAATGTTCAGTGGTAAGCCACAAAGGGCTGGGGATCACGACCAGGAATCTGTCCAAGTGTTCCCCTCCCACTGCCCAGAGCCCCAGAGACCATGCAAAGGCATGGAAATGGGATGACCCCAGAGGCCAGCATTGAAACTCAAGAAAAGCAGTATCAAATACAGATTGTCAGAACTACAAGGGACCCATTATACTGATGGGGAAACCGAGGCGGTGTCCACAGAGAGGCTTGTGCATAAGATACCTCTTCATCCACAACAAGGCAATAGTAATTTTCTAATTCATTCATTCTGCTTCTGAGAGCTTTTTTGTCATGGTAGTTGTTGTTAATTTAACTAAAAACTTCTGTCCTACAAAGTTGTGAGCACAGAATGCAGACTATAGAGCTAAACAGTATCTGACAGGCCATCGAACCCAGATGGGGAAATGGGCCCAGAGAGGCTTTGGACTTGCCTGAGGACACACAGCTTTGAAAGGAAGTTGGCTGAGCTGGGTTTCCTGACCATAAACAGGAACACACCTTTCTGTGTCAGTGACTAGTTGAACAAAGGCTCTTATTTCAACAATTGCCTCTGGGAAGCCAACAGAAGCCTGCAACTATGTGCTGCTGTGTGGTCTGCATTCACCATGACTCGGAGCCAGAGTTCAGCCTTGATGCCTGGCTCAGATGCACTCCTGGGATGGACGGTACTTGCTGACCTGGAGGCTGCATGTGGGCAGGAGCCCTGATCCCTCAGAGGTACCTCTTCCCCTGCTGCCTCCCTCTGACCAGCAAAGTCTCACCAAGGAGAGCTCTAGAGCCCTGCGATCAGTACTGGGTGAACGCCGATGCCAGGCCTCTGTCCCTGAAGAATTTATAGGCAGGAACTCTGCATTCTATCGCCTGCCCTAGCCTGACTACTGCCTCCTCGATCTAGGGAACTGGGACCCCAACACTGAGAAGAGAGAAGAGAAAGTAACCCATGACTCCTTGAAGTCAGGCCTGGGGGAGTATGGGTGTGGGGGGGATGTGCCACCTCCTGCCTACAGCTCCAGAGCTATAGGGCTTCCAGCTACGGCCTTGTTGCCTCTAGACCATGGAAAGGAACAGGGGCCTGGAGCGGGTGCAGGCGGGGAGAGGAGACAGGCAAGCAGGGAAGATTTGGAGAGGGAAGAGGAGAGGATAGGAAGAAACAAAATTACTAAAACCAAAACAGCCACAACGCCAAACAAAACATAGCTTAGGAATTGACAACACCGACATACTCAGCACCAAAGAAACCAGGAGCAATGAGGAGAGTCGTGGGAGACCAAGGGCAGGAAAGGCAGAGCCTGGGCAGAGAGGGGGCCAGGACCAGACCCACGCAGAGAGAGGAAGATACGGAGAGGAGAGAAAGGGGATAGAGTCAGAGAGAGAGAGAGAGAAGACAAGGGTGGGGTGCGCTGCAGAAGCTGGAGGTGAAGGCAAGGGTGGCAGTGGAGAAGAGATGGGAACGGGGCAGGGGCCTGGGGCAGGCAGGTGCCTGAAAATATAGCTTTATATATTTATATTTATATCTCACATTCCACACATTGACTTACTAGGGGGCAGAAGGGGAGGGAAGGCAGGGAGGAGGCGCTATCAGAGGTGGGTAGGGATCTAGCCAGTGAGAGCCTCTGACCGCCCAAAGGGAAGCTGGGGCATCCCAGCCTCTGACCTCCTCCCCATTTGTCCTCCACGGGGTCCAAGCAGGGCCATGCAGAGGGTGTGTAGGTGTGGGCTTCCCCTTAGGCTGGAGTCTGGAGAAAGGGAGCAGGGAACAGGACCGGGGCTTAGGATCCCTGGGCTCACAGAGCTAACTCCTTGAGAGCCATCTGGGATAACCATGGGGTTGGGAGAGGGCACCCAAGACACCCAAGACCGGCTGGGTTGGAGGTCAATCAGTTGGGCAGTGTATCAAGTCCCAGGGAGGCTGCGTGCTGCTTGGCCCGGAGCCGCAGGTTCTCAATGCTTGTGGTTTTACTGTTCAGGGCAGCCGAGGCAGGTGCCAGGCCTGCTGGGGGCGCAGGCAGCAGTGGGGACCCCCACACACCCTGGTGGGCAGCAGCAGCTGCTGACAGGGACTGGTAGTAGGACTGGCAGTGCAGAGAGCCCAGCGGCGCCATGTTGACACCCAGGTAGGGCACAGCAGCGGCAGCAGCAGCTGCGGCGGCAGCGGGGGCTGGGCCCCCCACTTCAAAGGATGAGTAGTGCACCAGGTTGTTGGTGGCCGCCATGTGCTGGCGGAATTGCTCCTGCAGACGGAAGAGGCTCAGTGGGGACGAGGAGTAGGAATGGGAGGGGCTCAAGAGGCCGCCCCCTGGGGCTGCAGGCGCTATGGCCAGGCTGCCTGGGGAATCTGCAAACAGAGAACCAAGAACCAAGTACTTAGGACAAGGCTGTTGGGCTGCCAGGAGAGGCGCCCTCAGCCTTCCCACCCTTTTGGCAGAAAAGACAGCTTTGCATGAAAACATATCCACCCCATCTCAGCCAGGAGTCCTCTGAAGTGTTGCTCAAAGCCCTGTTTGGGAGAGACGCAGGCTTCCTGAGGCTCCCTGCCAAGCCATGTCTGTCCTTGGGGAGTCCCTCTCTCTTTCCAGGGGCTGTTACTTTGCCTTACTCCCTCTGTCCATGGCTCCCATCCTGTTCCTCCAGCTCTCAGCCATAATCCCTCCCCACCCATCTGCCTGGGCCTGGGTTTGCATCTGAGATACGGCTTTGCTTCTCTAGAAACACAGCTTCAGGGTGTCTCTGCTGCATGTGGCAATCTCTGGTACCGATATGGTATTCACTCGGTATGCACTGGTACATCAGGACCGATTGTTAAAATATTGGAGTATTCCCAAGTGGTTGATAAATAATTTTTTTTTTTTGAGACAGAGTCTCACTTCATCACCCTCAGTAGAATGCTGTGGTGTCACAGCTCACAGCAACCTCAAACTCTTAGGCTGAAGTGATGCTCTTGCCTCAGCCTCCTGATTAGCTGGGACTACAGGTGCCCACCATAACACGCAGCTATTTTTAGAGATGGGGTCTTGCTCTTGCTTAGGCTGGTCTCAAACTCCTGAGCTCAGGCAATCCACCCACCTCAGTCTCCCAGAGTGCTGTGATTATAGGTGAGAGCCACCTTGCCCAGCCAGATAAATAATTTTTACCCTGCCCTGGGCTCCCCAAGTACCCCTCCCCTGCCAGCCTCCCACGGAACCCAGGACACCTTTCCATGACTCAGCAACTCAAGGTTGAACAGTCCTTGCTAATTGGTGATGTTCCTGAGTGCCAGTTATTCTCCAACCCCTGCTCTGGCCCACCTCACATACCCAGGCCCCTGTCAGGCCCCAGCCTGCCCCAGCCTATTTCAAGGCTCACCTGCCTTGGGGCTGCCCCTCTTGCAGCCCAGACCCTTGCTCTCGGCCCCAGGGCTCTTCTCAGCTTTGGGGTCCTCAGCCCCTGCCCGAGGGTCCTCCTCACGGTCCAGCTGATCCTCTGGGGCTGACTCACTGGCAGACTGCTCGGACAGGCTCAGGTGAAGCTCAGCAGCAGGGTCACCACTGGGCAGACTGGAGGGCTGGTCAGTCTCCAGCTGGGTGTCTGGGGTTGGGGCTTCCGTCTTGCCTTCCCCATGGGAGCCCTCAGCCTCCTTCTGCTTCTGGAGCTGTTCTTTCTGCAGACTGCGCTGCTTCTTCCGGAACTTTGCCCTGCGGTTCTTGAACCACACCTGGGGACAGGAGAGAGGCAGTCAGAGGTGGAGAGGAAAGAAGGCTTGTTGTAGAGCAGTGTGCTCAGGGAAACGCTGTATATGGTAACATTGCCTCTCTCCTGCCCCAAGAAACACACACTCTCTCCCTTCCAACACTCCCCTTCTGTCATGGAAGGCTTTACTCCTTGGCACAGGAATGACATGTTGACTGCAGGATAAGGGGGGACTGGTGGGTGGGCTGGTGCTTGTCTTCAAGGCCTAGTTAAGGGAGCTGGGCCATACCTGCACCCGGGCCTCAGGAAGGTTGGTGCACATGGCCAGCCTCTCACGCATCACCACATCTGGGTAGTGAGTCTTCTGGAAGGTCTTTTCCAGGGCTTCGAGCTGCTGAGCTGTGAATGCTGTGCGGCTGCGACGCTGTTTGCGGTGCTGGGAACCATAGCGGGCCTCCAAGATGATGTCTTGAAATGTACAGCCGTTGGAGGGCAAGGAGAGGGGGCCCATTTAATTATGGGAAATAGGTTTGATTCTTATCCTTCTCTGACCTACTTTGGACACCCTGGCTGCTGCCAGAGCTGGCCTCTGGCCATTTGCCCTTGGAAATCACTCATTCCCTCTCCATATGGCTGGAGTTTTAAGATCTTTCTACCCCTTGATCCACTGTCAGGACTACAGAGGTCTCACTCAGCTTCATGAATGGCTATCAGGCATGTGACAGAAGGGATCATCGTTATTTGGCATTGAGAGTGGGTAGGTGGGTATTGCCCTGAGGTCTGTAAAGTCTCAGGATACTATAATATTCTAAGACTACAGGATACTAATGATCCTTAAGTCTATGTCGCAAAGATTCTAATACTCTATACCCCTCAGATGCTGGACACTACAACTTTTTTAGCATCAGAATCCTGACCCCTGACTATGAGAAGCCAGGCTGTGGGCTGGTTCTCATCTCAAGGCCCAGTTAGGGGAGGCAGAGAGAATTCACCAGTACTCTATTCTCTGTTCTCTACACATAAGTCTCATCATCCTAATTTTCCTACATGTCTCTTATGGCAGGACCTGAGGCTCTTGCTCTTATACCTCTTGAGCTGAAAGCCTGGCTCTGGCAGGGCCCAGAAAGTCTCAGGAAAGGCTTGTTGCACTCAGTCTTGACCCTATCAGCTGCCTCCTCAAGGACATGTCTGGTAACATGAAAGGCACTCAGGATAGTGTGGGCCTCAGGCTGGTATCCACCTGTAGCCCTTCTGCTTGACTAGTCCCTGCGGAGTGGTCAGTAACCTCACTCCACACTGCTTCCCATCACCTCGTTCAAGGATCCTGCCCTGTGTATGATGAAAGCAACCCATGTTCTCAGAGGTCTCAGCCTCTGCACAGGGCAGCCAGCATCCTTCCCCTGCACTCCAGGGATTGGGGAGTCACCTTAAATGGGAAGGAAGAGGCAACTGGGTATCTAGGAAGCCCCAGACTTTGGGATCCTCTTTCTTCAGTTTATTTATTTATTTATTTGAGACAGAGCCTCAAGCTGTCCCCCTGGGTAAAGTACTGTGGCATCACAGCTCACAGCAACCTCCAACTCCTGGGCTCAAGCGAGTCTCCTGCCTCTGCCTCCCAAGTAGCTGGGACCACAGGCGCCTACCACAATGCCTAGCTATTTTTTGGTTGCAGCTGTCATTGTTGTTTGGTGGGCCAGGCTGGATTCGAACCTGTCACCTTAGGTGTATGTGGCTGGTGCCTTAGCCACTTGAGCCACAGGCGCCGAGCCTTCTTTCTTCAGTTTAAAGAGGGAGCCCTGAACTTCTCATAAACTGGCCTTAATCCCAGCCCTGACTAAGCCCTGAGTTCATGCTAACTACCCTGGGGCAGGGGAAGAAGTGGGGGCCACTCAATCAGCCTCACACTGTTTAGGGGAGCAACAGCTCAGAGTCTACTGCTGGCTCCAAAGACTGCAAGCAGGAGTGGTTACGGGGAGGCCAAGTGCCCCATACCATGGGCAGAACCTCTGCTTGGAAGGCCCACCTGGAGCACCTGTCCTTTGGGGACTAGGCTGAACACCCCAGTTCCTCTATCCCCACCAGCAAACAAGCCACTATTCCTGACTGCTTCTCTCTGTGCTCTGGTCTTTGGGTTCATGAACATTGCTAGGAACTGATGGGGGATTCGCTCCAAACCAGGGAAGTAACCACAGCCAGATTAGGACCGCATGCCCCATCCCTACACTGAAGACTAACACCACACACTGATCTAGAGGAGCTACCCACTGAGTCCTGCCCAGAGGCCCAGTAGCATGTAAACGCGTGCTGGGACCGGCCACTCCCCATCTGTCAGGCTGGGTCCTCAGATCCCACCTCATCTCTGGACCTTGGCTCATGCTGGTCCCCACACCTTGCCATGCCTTTTTAAGGCCTGATTCCTGCCCTGTGGTCTGCAGAAAATCCTCCCTTATTAAAAAGGCTGATCCTGCTTCTCTGAGCTGCTCCACCATTTGACCCTGGCCACACTCCTCCTTCCATGCTGTCTTATGTGTCTGTGGGCACCTGCTCTTTCTAGGAGTTCCCTGAAGTCTTCTGAGGGCTGCCTGGCACAGGGCTGGGACCACATGGGTTTACCAAGTTGTCCTGGGTCAAGACAGAGTGAGTAGCATTATCTCCCAGGAAATCAAGCTCCCCACCTATGTCACCAAATCTTGCTTATACCCACCAAGGGTCTGGCAGAGCAAGACAATAATCAGATGACCCAAGAGTGGGGGGACCAGGCTACAGCTCCCTCATGGGTACTGACCTTGGACTTTGGGTAATTATGACTTCCAAGCACCTACAAGGCTCTGATGACTACTATTCATATATTACCTCAAATGACCTGCCAACCATCCTATGGGACAGGCCCGGCCGTTATGTCCTTTTTATAAAAGGGGAAACAGAGGCTCAGAGAAAAGAGAAGTGAATGGGCAGACCCTGCCCTGGTCACAACTCTATGACTTCAGAGTTCATATTTTTAGCTATAATGTCACTCCCACATAGATTCAATTTGTCTGTGCCTCAGTTCCCTTAAAATGTCCATTAAAGGAGATAATAGTCTCTCCTCATCAGGATTGAATGGTCTGATGTCTTGCACGGTGCCTGGCCCACAGCTGGTATTCAAAACAAGGGAGTCATTATAGTTATGACTGCCTGTGCTTGGAATCTCCTCCCCTGGGCATTCCAGGCTCCTTCCAGTTACTTCCCAGCTATAAAGGAACAGTCTCTTCCTCTCCTCAGTTTCTTCCTCTAATAGGACTAATGAATACCTTCCTCACAGCTTCCTGAGAAATTGAAGGCAGAGGGAAGCCAGTACCCAGAATAGTGCCGGCAAACAAGGGGTACTTGGGACATACGTTCATAGATGTCGAATTGACCTCTCTCTGTGTTTCTAAGTGACCTCAGTCTTTCTGAGCTGCCCAGAACAAGCTTAGCCAGTGCTCCCTCCTCTCTTTGCCTTTCAGAGCCTCCTCCCCCAGGCCACCCGGGCCACCTCTCCTCCCCAGGCCCCACAGTCCTGTCCCCATGGTCCCATCCCCAGGGCCCTTACCAGCCAGGCGCTCAGCTAGCGTGAGGGCGTGCACGGAAGGCCGGTAGTCAGGGGCATGCTGGGCTTGCTGGGCCGCCTGCTGGTGCAGGTTGTACATGGCGCTGAGCGAATTCATGGCGTGCAGGGAGTAGCCATTCACCCCATAGTGCTGCATGGTGGCATCCACCTGCTGATAGGGAAGAGAGGACATGGGGCAGGGCAGTCAGACTCTAATGTGGGGGGTACCCACCTGCCTATGGGGTGGTGGAAGCTCCTGCCATCAGGAAGTGGCCTGTCTCACTCATGACTTAGAGTGTGAGAGCTCCTGCTTCTATTCCTTCATTCACCCACTCACTCACTATAGGGTTTAAGGCTCTGGGCTCTCGAGTCGGACTGCCTGGGCTGGAATCTCTTTTTTTTTTTTTTTTTTAGACAGAGTCTCAAGCTGTCCCCCTGGGCAGAGTGCTATGGCATCACAGCTCACAGCAACCCCCAACTCCTGGGCTCAAGGGAGTCTCTTGCTTTTGCCTCCCAAGTAGCTGGGACCGCAGCCACCCTCTGCAACGCCCGGCTATTTTTTGGTTGCAGCCATCATTGTTGTTTGGTGGCCCCGGGCTGGATTCGAACCCACCACCTTAGGTGTATGTGGCTGGCACCTTAGCCACTTGAGCCACAGGCACCAAGCCGCTGGAATCTATTTCTCTCTCTCTCTTTTTAGTAGCAACGGGGTCTCACTCTTGTTCAAGCTGGTCTCTAACTCCTGAGCTCAAGCAATCCACCACCTCAGCCTCCCAGAGTGCTAAGATTATAGGTGTGAGCCACCTCGCCAGGCCTGGGCTAGAATCTCAGCTCCCCCACTGAGGAGTTTTGTGGCTTTGGGTTCATCACTTAACTCCTCCTCCTCAGTTTCTCCACCTGCAAAATAGAGTTAATAATAGTACCTATCTCTTGGGGTTGTTGCAAGGAGGAAGAGAGGTCTTTATAATAGGGCCTTGTTACAACATGTGCTCAAAGGTGTTAGTCACTGTGACTTACAAATCCAGTTGCTGCTGTGTGCAGTCATGTCTTCCTTAAATTGCCCAGACACCTCCCCATTTGTACACTCCTCAATTTACTCACACACTTATTATTTATTCAACAAAGATCCATTCAGGACCCCTGGAGCCAAGTCCAGAGCTGGATTCCCCATTGAGGCATTCACTATGATGAGATAATGGGTTCAAACCCTAAGGTCCTCCAAAGACATAAGAGCACTATTGCTATGGCTGTTAGATATTCACTGCCCTTACCTCCCTCTATTCTCACCATGCCTCCAAGAAGCTAGCAGGCCAAGAACAATGAACCCTATTTACAGATGAATCTACTGAGGCTTAGAGAAAGAACAGTGCCATGTTGAGATCACACAGCCAATCCAAGGCCCCACATTGCTGCTTCAATAGTCCTCAGCTGTGCACTCACTCTGCATCAACACGAAGTACCATTTTGGAATGTGACCCCATGTCTGCAGTCTCCCAAAGACACAAAGATATTTCCTATATACCAGGTGTGGAAGGAAGAAGGGGAAGGTTGTGGCAATGGCAGGTCCATTGGATGAGAGGAAGACATTTCCAGGTGTCTCAGTTCCCCACACTCACTGAAATTAACAGAAACTATTCTTAACCAAACATCCTCACAAACTCACAAGCACACACATTTCATACACAAATACATGTACGCAGACATTCTTGGCAAGGCAGTCACAAAAGCCATCCTGTTCACACACACAGATTCAACATCATTATCCCCACAGTTCCATATAAGGATATTCTTACAGGTATAAGCAGCAGACACATTTGTATATTACACATAATCATTTAACGAAATTTTCTTTTTTTTGAGACAGGGTCTCACTTTGTCACCCTGGGTGGAGTGCCATGGCCTTATAGCTCATAGCAACCTCAAACTCTTGGGCTCAAGCAATCCTCTTGCCTTAGCCTCCTGAATAGGTGGGATGACAGGCGTCCACCACAATGCACAGCTAATTTTTCCTATTTTTAGCAGAGACGAGGTCTCACTCTTGCTCAGGCTGGTCTCAAACTCCTGAGCTCAAGCAATCCACCTGCCTCAGCTTCCCAGAGTACTAGGATTACATGCATGAGCCACTGCGCCTGGCCTTCAACAGACATTTTTTAAGCACCCACCCACTAAATACCAAAGTCCCTAACTTCATGGAATTTACATTCCTGGATGGGGGGTGAGTATATAACAACAAATAAAAATATGTGTAATATGGCAGTGCCCATAGCTCAGTGAGTAGGGTGCCGACCACATACACTGAGGCTAGTGAGTTCGAACCCAGCCCAAGCTAGCTAAAATAACAATGACAACTGCAACAACAAAAAAAAGAAAATAGCCGGGCATTGTGGCAGGTGCCTGTAGTCCCAGCAACTTGGGAGGCTAAGGCAAGAGAATCACTTGATCCCAAGAGTTTGAGATTGCTGTGAGCTGTGACCCACGGCACCGTACCCAGGGCAACATAGTGAGACTTTGTCTCAAAAAAAAAAAAAAGAAAAGAAAAGAAAGAAAGACGTGTAATAATGTCAGACAAGAATAAGTGCTCTGAGAAAAATAAGGTAGGGAAGGAGAACTACAAGAGGGAAAGGACAGACCATGTTGGAATGTGTGGTTGGAAAGGGCTCTCTGGTACTTGAGCAGAAACTTGAAGTTAGTGAGGCTTTCTGGGCAGAAGGAGCAGCAAGAACAAAGGCCCTGAGGCATGAACAAGTTTTTGTATGTGGAATAGCAAGAAAATCAGGGTGGCTATAGCACAGAGGGAGGGAGTCGTGGAGGAGGTGAAGTTGGAGAGGAAGAGTTTAGATTTTATCCTAGATGTGATGGGAGCACCTGGAGGGTCTTAAACAGGGGGTGTAACATGGTATGATTTGTTTTAATTTATTATTTATTTATTTATTTATTTATTTTTGAGACAGAGTCACATTATGTTGCCCTTGGGTATAATGCCATGGCATCATAGCTCACAGCAACCTCAAACTCTTGGGCTTAAGCAATTCTCTTGCCTCAGCCTCCCAGTAGCTGGGACTATAGGCACCCACCACAATGCATGGCTATTTTGTTGTTGTTGTTGTTGAATTTGTCATTGTTGTTTAGCAGGCCCAGGCCAGGTTCAAACCCACCAGCCCCGGTTTGTGTGGCTGGTGCCCTAACCACTTAGCTACAGGTGCTGAGCATATGATTTGCTTTTAAAAGCTCATTTTGAGAGACGCCTGTAGCTCAGTGGTTAGGGCGCCAGCCACATGCACAGGGGCCAGTGGGTTTGAAGCTGGCCCAGGCCTGCTAAACAAACAAACAAACAACAACAACAACAAAAGAAATAGCTGGGCATTGTGGGCCCAGCTACTAGGGAGGCTGAAGCAAGAGAATCGCTTGAGTCCAAGAGTTTGGGGTTTCTGTGAGCTATGACACAACAGTACTCTACAGAGGGAGACAAAGTGAGATTCTGTCCCAAAAATAAATAAATAAATATATAAATACTCATTTTGTCTGCAACAGACAAAATTCTACAGAGAACAGACTGCAGAGGGGCAAGAAGAAAAGCAGCGCCCAGGCTGGTGACCGCACTGCCTTCACTAGGCCAGGAGGAGGCAGTGAGAAGAGGCCAGATTCTAGACACAGTGTGAAAGTAGAATCAGCATGATTGCTATTAAGCTCGTTATAAGATGTGAGCAAAAGAGGGCTAAAAAAGGATAACTTGAGTTGTTGGCTTGAGCAGCAGAGTGGAGATGAGCAGAGCATTGGGTTGGAGAAGCAGGTCTAGGGAGGGAGAGAATGGAAAGATTCTTGCCTCTGGGGACATAGCAAGAGTGAAATATAAATGCAACGTCCAAGTATGAGTTTTGAACTGCCAATTAGATATAGGAGTCTAGAGCTGAGGGCTAGATTTATAGATTTCTGAGTCACCGGTTTACAGAAGCTCACTCTATGCAAAACAACCATGACCCCAAGGGCAGAAATCTAAGAGAAAAAAATGATAGACATGGTGATAAAAAGTGTTAAACATCAATGTAGCACAAGACCATAAAGAGAAAAGGCTGACGGCAAATATGAAAAACTATCACATACTATATGGGACATAGCAAAATTGATTTAAAAAAAGAAATAGCACAAATAAAGGTAAAAATAGAAGGTAGGTATGATGGCATGCGCCTGTAGCCCCAGCTACTCAGGAGGCTGCGGCAGGAAGATCTCACTTGAACCCAGGAGACCAGCCTGGGCAGCAAAGCAAGATGCGTCTCATCAAAAAAAATGATCACTTTAGTAAAAGATGGCCTAAGTAAATAAAGAAACAACTCATTAAGGAAGAAACACAATAGCCCACTGACACAAAAAGGTAGCCCTTTTGACAAAAGCTCAACTTATACCCAAAGAATTAAAAAGAGAAACAATAAAAATATCATTTTTTACCAAGCAGATTAGCAAATATGAAGAAAAATTATTACCCAGGGAGATCAAGGGAAGTGGGGAAGTCCTTCCTCCTACTTCATTGATGAAAGAGCTCTTTATTGTCTTGCATCAAAAGCATTTAGAAACTAGCATCGTCTTTGGCTTAACAATTTCATTTCTCGAAATTTACCCTTCAAGTGCAAAGATATGTGTACACATTTATCACAGCACTGCTTATGAAGGCAAAGAACTGGAGACCTACCTGTCCATCGAGAGAGGATTATTAGTTCAGTAAATGAGGGGACAGGCGTGCCCTGTCACAGTGTACAGTGTCACAGTTTAAAACAATGATGCGGTGTCTGTATTGCTGATGTTCACAACATATTGTTGAGTGAAAGAAATAGGAAACAGTATGCATGATGTGATCCCATTTTTGTAATGTATGTATAAATATGCATGGAGAAAAAGTCTGGAAGGCTATATCCCGAAATGTTAACAGAGGTTATCTCTGGGAGCTAGCAGAAGGGATCACAGGTGATTTTCACATTTATATTCTTTCCTTCTTTGGGGGAAGGGAGTGTTGAGAAAGAGGTATCCAATGGATGTGGGAAATGGATGTGGAGCCAGGCTCCAAAAGGCAGTCACAAGCTCCAGGTGGGGAAGGGAGAACAGCGTTGAAAAGTAACTTTATCCTTTTCCTCCCCAACCCCTGAGGCTGGAATGTCCCCCACCCTTCAAACTCAGGGGATTTGTTGCTTTAAAACTCACTGCTATTAATGTGGTAAGTGACATTTTAATTGACTTAATTATTGCTGATCTCACAGTTTTTGATGCACAACTGTGTCTTTATTAACTGAAGCCAGGAACTGAAGCCAGCCCAGACCACAGGCCTCCCGCAGAAGCAGGGCTCAGGAGATAAAGATCAGATCAATGAACTAATAATAACAACTATTTATGAAGTGCCTCTGATGCATCAGAAATCTCCATGAATCCTCCCAACACCGCAGGAGGTAAGGACTCTTATTATCCCCTTCTTAACAGATTGGGAAATGGAAGGTGAGAAAGATTGATAATTTGCTAAAGGCCATGCAGGTAGAAAGTGGTGGAACAGGTTTCCACAGGTGAAGTTCCCAACCCCAGTCATGGAGGTTTTTACCCAGCATATTCTGTTCCCTCATTTCTATCATCTCTGATTTGATCCAAGGCACCAGGAGGACAGCAAAGAAAATGCACACTCCACCTGGCATGCATGCTTGTGTGTGTGTGCACATGTGTTTGCACATATGTGCATGTGTGTGCTGTCTGAAGAGGCTGTGTGTGACTCCATATCTTCCCAGCTGAGCTCATCTCTCTCCCGCCTTATCATCTCTTCCTCACTGCAGCTGGACATCAGGGCTCTGGGTCTTCTCTGAGGCTGTAGAGCAGTGGTTCTCAACCTTCCTGATGCCTCCCAATGCTGTGACCCTTTAATACAGTTCCTCATGTTGTGGTGACCCCCAACCATAAAATTATTTTTGTTGCTACTTCATAACTGTAATTTTGCTACTGTTATGAATCGTAATGTGAATATCTGATATGCAGGATGTATTTTCATTGTTACAAAGGGGTTGCAACCACAGGTTGAGAACCGCTGCCGTAGAGGGACCCTTGTCTGTAGATGCCACTTACCATCCAAGTTACCACACTGCCACATGTCTGCAGCTCACCTCAGTGTCCCCTGTGCAGACATACATGTATGCAGCCCGAGTGGGACTGGCCACATGACCGTATGTACATCTGCCTGCTTGTGTCTATAGCTCTTTTATACATCTTAGTGAGTTTGCTTGTCTGTGAGCCTGTGTGTGCAAATGCGTGACCAGAGGAATATACACTAAATGGTGCTCTAGGAAGTCATATGGTCCCTCTCCACTGTTGCTAGGCCAGTGTATCCTGGCTCTTCCACCCTTGAATAGGCTCTGAGAGAGAAGAGAAAAAAATACAAAAAAGAGAAAGAAGGAAAAGGAAAGCAAAGAGATAGAGAAAATAAACACATTAGTCTTACTCATTTTTTTCTGGGCAATACCTGCCTAGCACAGAGCTTGGCGCACAGTTGGTATTTAGTAAATAACAAATGTTGAGTGGATGAGAAAGAATTTTAGATTAGAGATGATGAGGGAGGCAGGGCTCCCACAGGCCTCTGTGGTCCACAGGGAGGAATAGACACTTCGAGTCCTAGCTCACTACCTCCTCTGTCCCCAGGTATACTGGCCTGGATGGGGGAACCTCTGCACAGTGGGCCCTTTCCCAGAAGTAGGAGCAGCCTGAGCCTTCCCCTGAGGTCCTCAGCCAGGGCTAGCAGCTAGAGCCCACCCACATCCAATTTTGAGTGCTGGTGGCCCTACAAGGAGGCTGCCCAGGCCAGAGTCCTTAAGGGTCTACAGGAGCCACCAAACAGGGGCCCTGTACTCCCAGCCCCAGGCCAGGCCCTGCCTGGGCTCACCTCACCGCACACTCCAAACAGAATCAATTACATATTTAAAAGGTGCCGCCCCGCAATTCCTGGCGAGCCAAGAGGGCCATCCATCATGGCACGGCCGCGTTTCACAAGCTGTCGAATTGTGCTTACATTGGTTAAAAGAATCTTTATATTTCATTAAGCAAGCAGATCGGCGGATCTCCCGCCACAGGCGCCATATAGATGGCTTTAATTTTCCAAATCTGCAAATGCATCCGTTATGTCCCTGCGTCGCTGCTGGCTGCAGCCTAATGCCCAGCCAATCGAAGAATCAAGCAGAATTTTATTAGGGGGCATTTTTTATAAATTAACAGCAGCACTGGCAGGAAACTGCATGCAAGGCGCCTTTGATTAAAAGGAAAGTGGACCCTTCCCTTGGTCACATCCGGCTTGACCACCCCACAGGCCTGCCCCATAGCTCTTCGCCTCCCCCTCTCCTCTGAACTTTTCATTCTCCCTCAGTTTCTTCTCATTCCCACATGAGGCAGAACAACTTTGTTTAACAGAAAGGAAAGAATCAGGAGCAGAAGAAACCAACATTCTTTGAGCATTTCACCTCCTCTCTCTGTTCCAGGCACAGCTTATTAACAACAACAGCTACATTGAATTTTTTGAACATTTAAAAAAATGTATATTGAACGTTTTACCATGAGCCACATCCTATTCTAGTCACTACAGGTATATCATCTACTATGCTTCGGCACAGACCTACTAGTAGATATTATCACCATTACATAGATGAGAAAGCAGAGACTGGGGATATAAGACCTCCTGCCCAAAGTCCCACAGCCAGTAAGCAGAAGCAGGACAGAAACCTGGGTCTCTGTCTCTGAAAATCTATCTGGTTTTACTTCCAAAGTGTAGCCAAGAGACAGGCCTTGCCAAGGACTCACCCTGAGTGTCAGTAGCAGAAGGACGGATTGAGGGTAGCCTATAGCCATGGACTTCCTTCCCTGAGAAATTCTACTGCCCCTTTATCCCTGGGGTCCCTTTATCCCCTTTATCCCGGAGGTTCTCTGGTGACCCTCTTGGAGAGGAGGCTTCTGTAGCTGTCTTTCCTACCTCACAGTTTAGAGTCCAAAAAGATTTTCACTCAGGCAGGTAGAGGATCACAAATGCACGAACCCAGGAGCACAAGGCCAGGGCTCCTGCCCCAACTCCAGGATGTTGATGAGGGTCCTACCATCTCTGACCTCTTCTGACATGACACTGACCCAATGGGCTGCCTCAGCAGGGAAAACGACCTCTATGATGACAAGGGTATATCCCAGACTGGCCAGCCACCTGTGAGGTAGCCAAGAAGGAGGATTCTTTCATGCATTTGCATGTGCATGAGTGTGTGTGGGGGCTGGGGAGGTGGGTGTGTTGGTGGTGACCTAGAAGTCTTCCATCTCTGAGCTATTGGGCCCAAGATTTCGAGAGAGGCTCTATGGCTGGCACATGCCAGATACTCAACTTCAGCAACCTCACTAACTTCCTACTCCCATTCTCTAAGGGAGAGAATACTATTATACCCACTTTACAGATGAGGATTGAGGCTCAAGGAAGGTGAGTCACCTGGCTAACCTGCTTGGGAACTGCGAAGGCTGAACCCCAAGCCTGGTAAGTGCCCCATATCTACATCTGTCCTAGATCTGCATTGCCAAGAATTGTCAGTGGGAGCCTAGGGTGAAGGCACAGAGATCCCTACCCTACCCTGACCAAGTACGCTGCAAGCACATGGTCTGCAAGATATCCTCAGATGCTGTTCATTTTACAGGGACTGCAAGAGGCCTAGATCAATTTTAGGGGTCACTGCTAAGCCCTCCAAGCTCCCTGAATCTCCCACTGTCAGTATCAGGCACTTAAAAGTGCAGGAATCCAGGGACTGGCCTCCTCCTCCCAGTGCCAAGGACTAGATTCTTCCCAGCCATGCCTCTGCACCAAAAGTTTCAATATGGCCAGCAAGATCACAGGGAAAAGAGAAACATCCACCTCCCTCAGATCCTTACTCCTCTGGGTTGCCAACCTCTGCTCCCATTATCCTATCAGTGCACACTTAAACCTGTTTCTATCTCCCCGATTTGAAACAAATGAACCCGTGTCTCAAACTAGTAATCTCTAGTGCCTTCAAAGCCAATTTTATTTTTTTTTTTTTTTGAGAGAGAGAGAGTCTCACTCTGTTGACTAGGTTAGAGTACCATGGCCTCAGCCTAGCTCACAGCAACCCCAAACTCCTGGGCTCAAGTGATCCTCCCACCTCAGCCTATTGAGTAGCTGGGACTACAGGCACCCACCATGATGCCTAGCTTATTTCTCTATTTTTAGTAGAGATGGGGTCTTTCATTTGCTCAGGCTGGTCTTGAACTCCTAAGCTGAAACTATCACCCCACCTTGGCTTCTAAGAGTGCTAGGATTACAGGCATGAGCCACCATGCCCGGCCAAAGTCAAATTTCTTAAAAGGCATATCCAAATTTGTCATCTTCTCTGCCTCCCCTCTGGCCCACTCCTTCACCCACCACTGAGACATGGCTCTCCAAAGCCACCATGTTGCTGCCTCCTCCTCTGGGAATATTGTTCTTCCACCAGCATTACCTGGAGAACCCTTGATTCCTCACACTAAGCTTAGGTACCTCCTTCTTCGAGAAGTTTCCCTGATACCCAGGCTGGGTCAGGTGTTCTTTAATTTCTCCATAGCATTACCTTACTGAATTATAGCTACCCATTTGCCTGCTCTTTAGCAGAGATAAAATCATAACTATTTTTGCTAGCCATCCTCATAGAGATCTGACAAGCAGTATCCCATTTAATCCTCCCAACAACCTCAGAATTTCCATTTGTCTGAAAAGGAAGCTGAGATCTAGAGAGAGGTAAAGCGACTTGCCCAAAGCCACAGAGTGAAGCTGCTTTAGCCAGGATGGAATCCAAAGTGAGAACTCAGTGCTCACCAGAGGGCTTATAACCTTACTAGTCCAGGGCCCCTCCAGGGCAAAGTCTGGCTCCCCAGCCAGCTCTCAATACCAAGTCTCCAGCACATTAAACATTCATTCCTCCAACAAAGATATAGCCACTGCTTGAGGTACAATGAACTTTGGGTTAGCATGGTGAGTTCCAGCTCAGATTGTAGGGGAATCGCAGATGGTCAGATGCCATGGGTGAAGGGAAACCAGCTCTAAAAACATGTGAGAGGGGCAGCAGGGCCCAGAACTGAGTCAGCCAGTGCCCACAGTCTCATCCCCACCCTGCCCCTGTCCTACCCACCCCTAGCAGGAAGGATCCAGTGTCCCTACCAAAAGCCAAAACACCAACTTCCAGCCACAGCTGTGGCCCTGACCTTGCCACAGACTGAGGTCTGCCCCCGTCCCACACTGAGCCCTGGCCACTGCTCTCATGTTGGCTATGCCCCACCCACCAGTGGCATTTGATATAGGCACCATGATACCCCACACTGCCACTATTAGCCCCACGTTGCCTGATCCACATGGGAAGGGAATGGGCTACTGAGGCCAAAGAATCTCCATCATCCTTCTGGCTTAGCTGAGGGCTGAACATGGAATTGGAGCCAAGGTCAGCATACAGGGGTGGGTTTAAAAGTTTGTGGCTCCCCAAGGGTCAGGTTGGACAGGGTGCTGGACTTTACAACAGGCACCTAGAACTCATAAACTCCTCAGGGGAGGTTTTCACCTGTCCTCTCAGCTCAGGGTTAGGGACTGAGCCCAGCAGGTAGGAGGAGTGCCAGCAAGGAGAGCTCCAAGGTCTGGAGTGGGCCCTTTTGAGGAGCCTGAGCGCTTAGTTCCCAGCACAAACTGTTATCCATTAACATCCAATTATCCCTCGGTCCGAGCCATTAATTATAAATCAGCTGCTAATTGGGGTAATTAGCCCCCCGCAGGCTAATGGGGCGAGACTGAGGGAGGCCCCTCCACCTACAGTCCTCCAGTTTTCCAGTGTCCTTAATGCTGGGGGGACAGGGTGCAGATAAATTAGGCGGCAGGAGTTAATTTTTTGTAAGACAGCGAACTGAGGCCAGAGAGGGAGAGAACATGAGAGAGACCAGTTTGGGTTTTTTTTCTCTAGTCCAGCATAGTTCTTGAGGGCAGGCTGGCGGTGGGGGAGGCCGAGGGTCCTGACCACAGGCCATAGAGTTGTCCCAGTAATTGCTCAGATTTTCTGCTTCCTTTATTCTTTGCTTCCTTTCCAGCATAGACAAGCTAAAGCAGCAGAGACCATAACAAATGAGACTTGGATGGAGTTGAAATGTAGCAGGGACAGTGCCGGGCATCAAGACATTCCTGGCCTCACAAGGACATAGAGGAAGTGGCTCCCCACCAGGTTGGCCCTGGCCTGGACTGCCTTGGGGACGAATTCCCGCTGCTTTGGGCTGTTGCAGATCCAGGGCTGGGCCGAGAAACATGGACTATAGAGTCCCCTATGGAGCAGAGCTGCTCCAGGCTCAAGTTAGGTCCTTTAGACAACTGAAAAAACTAAAGGGAAGGTCTGTCGTGTGGGCACAGAGACCGCAGTTCCTGCACTGTGCGTGACAGAGCACGGTAAATGGGGAAATACAAACAAACCCTGGTGGACGGAGCTGTGAAGGCTGGAAGGAGCCTCAAGAACCACTGGGCACCAGTGACCTTGGGGCACATTGAAACAATGCTAGAAGTTGTGACCCATCCAGGAAATGTGCTCCAGACTGTCCACCTCAATTTCTGATCCAGGGGACTCTTCACTTTGCTGGAGGTAGCCTGGCCAAAATCCGAAGAGTTGGGGCCAGCAGAGCTGGGATTCTGGTCACAGTGCAAGCTGAGATCTCCGTCCACCAGGCAGTACTGGGGCCGAGTCAAATAAGTTGTCGGAAGAACAGATAGGTGACAAAAATCCAAAGAGCAGCCATTGGATGGCGAAAGACCAGGGAGGATAATGGAGAGCAACGGAGACTCACTTGAAGTCAGCAATGAGGGGTGCTCAACGCAGGACAAATGTGCAGACCGGAAAACATGCCCCACCCAAGGCTCAACACCCCACAGTACCCCTCCCTATCACACCCGCCCACCCGTTTGCCTGTTTGGTAATGGGCTTTGGTTGGCGTCAGCGGCATCGCCTGGGGCCTTGATTAGATATTTATTGCTGT
Source organism: Otolemur garnettii (assembly GCF_000181295.1). Taxonomy (NCBI): domain Eukaryota; kingdom Metazoa; phylum Chordata; class Mammalia; order Primates; family Galagidae; genus Otolemur; species Otolemur garnettii. The sequence goes on along the minus strand of NW_003852605.1, from coordinate 951,821 downwards.
CATTTACATGGGCACCACGGGACAGTCAGTCGGCTGAACCGGACAGTGGGGTTGGAATGGGGAAAGGGTGGAAATGGGCTCCTATAAGACCCGAGAACATGCAGGGGGAGTGAGCCCTGAAGCGAGAGACAGCAGCAGGATAGGGAGCACAGAGGCCAGTCGAAAGTGTAGCTACGCCTGAGGAAAGGGTTGGCTGCGGCACCTCTGAGCATTGCCTTAGGGGACGTCTGTGTGTATTGAGCGTGAGTGTCCTTGTGAGTTTAACCTACGAGTATGTAACTGTTTATCAGAGGGGCTTTATGAGTGTGTATTCAGCAGATCTGCCTGTGCCACTACCTGTGTGACTCTTCACCTGAGCATGTCTAAGTGTGTTACCCATAGCCTGGGCGACTCTAACCCACAATCAGCCTACATATGTGTCTGTGTGTGGCTGTCAATCTGGACAACCGGCAAATATGTGTGTACACAGATTTAGTTCAGAGATGGGGGGCTGTGCCCCTAGGTCTGGTTCTCCTCCTTGCCCCTAAAGCCCCTGGGTAAAGTCCAGGTAGCTCCAGTCGTCAAAGCCCAAGGTTACTCCCCAGAACCCTGGCCTCCAGGAGACTGGAGCAGAGGGCCATGGCCGATTCCAGATGTCCCAGACAGCCAATCAGAAGGAAACTTTATTTCCTGCTCAAGATCAGCAATGTGTGGATATATACTGCCCAGTACCGAGTGCCGGTGTTTATTTCAGAGCTAGAAATGCTACAATTTTGCGGGCACACAGGATTGTGTGTGAGACAGTGGCAGGGGTGGGGTGCAGGGGCACCCCAGGTACTCACCAGTTGCTCATGAAGCTGACCTGTGAGCCCACTATCCCGCACAGCCCATCCGGAGAACCGGGGTGTTTGCTTCGCCTGGGGCGGGTTTCCAGCCTCTGCACCTTTGCTCTTCCGTTTAGCACTTTCTCAGGGTCTGTGCAGCTGCAGCCAGGTTCCAATGACCTTGCAGGAGTCCCACCCCTAAGGTCTGAGAGGTGGGATAAATTGTTTACCCCTCTCCTGAGTAGGCTTCTTGTCCTAAGACTGTATCTACTCCAGCCACAGGGGAGATAGATTTGAGCCAATTATCCAGATAATTTGCTCTCACTAGGTAGTAAATTCGATTTTTTCCCCTAACAGTCTACATGTATACATAAACACAGCTGTTTTGCCCGAGGTGGGTAGGGACTAAATTAACTGATCCTTAGGCCAGAGTGCCTTTCCTTTTCTGGGGGAACAGAAGATGCCAGAAAGTGCAATGCCATCCCCCACAAATGGAAACAATTCTCAATTTACCCTACCTAAAGCTAATAGACCACAGGACTTCCTAGAAAGACACAGAGCAGAGCCAACCCGCTTGCAGCGCATGGGATCCCGGAGCACAAGTGAGGGAAAGGACCCCGGCTGCCCTGCCATGGAGACTAGGAACTTGCACCATTTCTGAAGCTACAGAGCACGCAACCTCCGCGCTGCCAACAAGCCTCTTTCCCCTACGGACCATCGAGTCAGTAAAGCCCTCCTCTCTTCTCAGCATCTCCAAACCAGAGCTGTTCCAGAAAACATCAACTGTCGGCCTGGTCCCGGCTTCAGAAGACTTTTCTAAAATCAAAAAGACCTTCCCAGGCCCCAGGCAGAACGGCGCTGAGGCTGCGCTTGAAGACCCGTGGGTTCTTGGCTTCGGGGATTTCCAAACTGGGTAAAAAGGAGGGAAAGGCTGAGGATCTCAGCCTCCCGCACGCCCCAATGGAGCACTCCTTCCTCCTACAAATCACGAGCCTGAGGGGCCCACCACTCCAACACCAAGTTTGGTTGAAATCTCGGAGAAAGAATGGGGGCCCCAAATTCGGTGCGATTTGGGAAAGGAGTGTTCCTTTCAAGCCCCTTAAGTTCATAAGAGGGGCGGCTGCGGCCTCTGCACAAGTTGCTGGGACTTGTGACCCTCAAGGAAGTGGTGGGTGCCCAGGCTTCCGCATAGCCCATCAGGGCACACAGCCCGTCGCCGTCCAGGACTGGGTTACGGCCACTCTGTCTTGGAGGCTCAGAGAAGAGACTTAGGCGGTCCCACCAACACTTCGCTCTCTTAGAGCCGCTCCGGGAGCTGGCCCCGGCCTGACATTCTCCGCCAGAACTCGCCTGACCCAAGCCAGCTGAGGCTTCGAGAGACAAAACGAATTCCAAGGGACTAAGGCCGCTGCACCCCAAACACTCACCTGGAGGACCCTAGCCCGAGGCTGTGTCTACGAGGACAGAGGCTAACTGAGCGCTAACCACCTCCAACTAGAAAATTCATACAGAATCGCAATCTCGAGAGAGAAGGCGCATTTGGTGGCAGCTGAGTTTGAGCGGGATCCGTATCGGCGAGACTACAGCCGGATCCCGGGCAATGCCCGGGCACCACGCGTTTCGTTCATCTAGGGAGGGGTGGGCGGCCCGGGGCTCCCGAGCAGGACCTGGGCCTAGGGCCGCGACTCCTCCGCAGCCTTCAGCCCCAGGGCTCCGGGACGCCTCGGGCGGCATCTGCTCCGCATTACTCTGGCCATCTCCCTCCTTCCCGCCGCCCCCCTTCCAAACGAAAAAGGATTTGTCTCCGCTTAATATCCAAACCTTTTTTGTATTTATTTTTTTAGGGAAGAAGTAATATCTTCCAAATGAGGCAAAACCGTGACGGATCCAAAGCGTTCTCTGCGGGTGCCTGCGTCTCCGCGGGCCAAGGCTTCCGTCTCCGCCTCGGAGCGTTTCTGCCCACGGCTCGCTTTCCTCTCTCTTTCTGTCTCAGAATTTGGGGTTCTGCGGTCTTTCTGTCTCCCTGGCTTGCTAGCTCTTTCACTTGATTTTCAGCCCCGGGAATCGCTCCGTCTCACCTTGTATGTCTTCCTCTGTCTCTCCCACTTTCTGACTTCCTCTGTCCCTGCGTTGTCTGTTTGTTTCCAAGTCTTTGGCCCTCTGCAAACTTTCTGATCCTCTCAGTGGGTCCCGACTGCAGCGTGTCAAGAGAGGAGGCTGCCCCAGGATGTCACCGCCCGTGTCCTCCCCGCCCCGACGGTCCGGCGCCCCTCCGGACTCGGTCTCGCCGGCCCCGCCCGCTCGCACCTGGTCTCCTGGGCCAGCGCTGCCGCCGCCGCTGCCATCTACGCGCGCCGCTGCCGGGGCTGGAGTTTTAAACGACGTTTCCAGGGCGCCCGGCGCGGGCCCGCGCGCTTCCCAGTGGCCCCGGTGGCTGCCAATCACGCTCCACTCCCGCCCCGCCCCGCCCGCGGGTGCAGCTGCACAGCTCGCGGCCTAGACCGGGTCGGATAGTTTATGGGTCCATGGGTCCGGTCACCTGTCCCGAATCTCGGTCCCTCGGTCTATAGCTACTGGTGCAGGGATCTCTGTCTCTACCAGGACCGCGGGAGCCTCAGACCAATCCCTGGAACGATGAGAGGTCGGAGAAACCTCGCCCTCCTCCTCCCCGGTCCCTCCCTGGGGGCTTAGCACCTGGGGTCCGAAGAAGTGGCAAGGGAACACCGGACTGACTACCATCACCGAGCTGCCCGCATACACACCCTCTCCCTACCAGTTTCACACCACCAGCCACACTGTCACCCCTCGGCGTCCTCCCACCCACCCCCCGCCCCCACCCCCGCGCCCCCACATCGCTCCATAACCTGCACTCAGACCTCACCCTCCACACATTCAGCCGGTACGCCGCTCCTAGCGGCTGCTCACCTGTCTAGCGGCAGAATGCAACCCAGAGAGGCCGGAAGGCCACCGGCGTGGAACTTACGGCTTCACACAGCGCAAGCACCTGTCGTGGGAAGGGAGGGGAAAACACGGCGACTGGTCCACATTAGGAAAATCCTGGGCCTGGGCTTCTCCCGTTCTTGCCAGCGCCCTGGGCGCTCCCTCCGGTTCACAGGAAGAGGACGTTCTGGAGTCGGCTCAGGGACCAGGCGAGGCTTGGCCTTCCAAAAGGTGTGTGTCCGAGGTGTGTGCCAGAGGCGCAGATTAACACCCACACTGCCTGTGGTTCTGGGGGTGGCAAGTTACTCTACAGAGGCTCTGTGTGTGTGGCTTGTGGAGGTGGCTGGCCACTTGGTGCTTGGCCAAATGTGTGGGGGATAAGGAGAGTGTCCCTGTATGGCCCAGATTCTGTGCACCCTGTCTTTGGCCTCAGTGGCTACTACTGTGATTCACATGTGGAGTGTGTCCTTGTGACTGGTGCTCCTATGACCACCAGTTCATGTGTAACTGTGGGGCTTCAAATAGCGGTACTTTGCGTGTGTGTGTGTGTGTGTGTGTGTGTGTGTGTACACGTAATGAATCCTTGTGAACTTGTCAGCTCAAGTGTAGTTGTGAATCCAAGTGGTTGGGCACAGGGTGGGCAGAAAGTCTTTCAGTTGGGACAGGGGTAGCTGGACCCTGGTTTTGGCACCCCCTGTGTCTCTGTAAAGCGCTCAGGTCTAGCTCGGGCAAGCTGAGCAGTTTGCTTAGGGGTTTCACATGAGGAAGAGACAGATGCTGGCTGGCCAATGCTGCCAGTAGATTTTAGAGTCCCAACCTGGGTTGAAGGAGTCAGGAATTTTGGCCTGGGTGGGGCAGAAAGGACCACAAGCAGATTTGAAGGTCAGGTCGATCTTCAGAGTTAGGGGCTGAGGCCTGGGGGGGGGGCTGTGCAGGAGGAGCAGTGGGCCTCAGAAGGGAGAGGAAGGGAGGGGGCGGAACGGTAAGAGGATTAGACCGCTTAGACCCTTCTCTCCCACCAGGATACCCCCACCCCCACCCCAAAGCTCCAGAAAAGATTTCTTCTGCCAAAGCAAAACCGTTTAGGCTCGATTTAAAGGGACAAGAAAGGCGGAGGCGGGGGCTTTAAATAACCTTTTAATTTCTCTTCAGGGATTCCAGCCCTGTGAGGGAGGGGAGTAGAGAGGAGGGGAGGGAAGGGGAGTGCAGGCTGCCTCTTTGGTTAGATAATCGGGACTGCCACTGTAGCTCCACACAAGCTGGGGAAAGGTGGGAAGCATGCTGTGCCCCCGCCGGCTGCCCTCCAAACACAAACATGCACACCCATCATCCCGAGAAAACTGTAACCCCTGCGCACACATCAGTCGTTCAGTCACACACACAGATACGGGCACAGGGGCACATGTGGAACCATCATGTATAGAGGCACAAAAATGAGGGGCACAAAGCCCCTTTCATGGTAACACTATGTGGAGTCCTCCCTGTTCCCAGCAGCCATTCTTAATCAGTAACCTTGGGGGGGCCAGGAAGGTTTGCTGAGGTAGGCCTTGCCTCCTCCCCTGCCCAAGAGGAATGGTAGCCCCAAATGGAAAGAAAAGAACATCATCTTTCTTTGCCCAGGGACCCAATTCCAAACCATTCCTCCCTAGCTAGTTCCCCCATAGCACAAGGCCTGCTGGGCAGACTGGAGAGATGATGACCTCAACCCAGCCTGGGCCCGTGTGGACCAGACTAAGAGGACAGGTAGTTTGAGAATGGCACAAGTTTTGCTGAATGCTTGAGGAGCACTAAGGGATCCAGGCAGTGGCTCTTGGAAGGAACTTGTTTGCCTCAGGGACTCTGAGTTCAGTTTGTTTTGCCCCCTCTGCCAGGCTGCCAAGGCCCCCAGCTATGCTAGCTGTCCCAGTGTCATTCTGGAGGTGGTGGCAAGGTGGCCTCATGATACACATGAGACCTCCACAGATACAGGTTCCCAGACACCTGGAGAAACCTATGCTGGCAGGCCAAACCCATCAGCAGAAATGGCTGGGCTCATTCAGTCACATTCCCACCCCCCAACACACACACCCTTCCACAGACATTGCAGTGGAAGAGCTGGGCTTTAGGTTGGTTGTGAATTCAATGGGGCAGGGGGCACAAAATCCTTGACAAGGATTGGAATGGGAAGTCTAGTAGGAAAACAAGGTAGGATAAGGAAGGGGAACACATTCTTTATCCAGGCCTGGGGTACCACAACATGGGCTGGTGTTACTGATCTAACAAAACCATTTCAAAAGTGCCACTGTCTAGACAGGAGTTAAGAAGTGGAAATAGTTCAGGGCCTTCCTCCTAAGACAGCCACTGGAGTCTCCCCATCTGCCTGCCAAGGTTGTGGTTGACACCTTCAAAGGGTTTAAGAAAAGGCATCCCCAGAGAAAATGCCTCCCCATAGACTTTCCTGGGTGGCTGGGGGTGGGATGCAGGCAGTGGTTCATTTCTAGATGTAGGTGTAAGTTTGTTCAATTCATTATCCTGTGTTATGTGCATATTAATATATATGTACATACTCCTACATTTGTGGTAAATACATGTGCACACGTTTAAATATGTACATATATGAATATAGACTGTGCTTATACAGATTGTGTGCATTTATAAATTCTTAGGGGTGTTGTGTATAGGACAGTGGTTAGAGGAAATATTTCCAAATTGGACTAAGGTGGGGGTGGTGGTCAAGGGACAGGTTAATTAAATAATTAATTAACTTTTTATTTTTTGTAGAGACAGAGTCTTACTTTATCGCCCTGGGTAGAGTGCCATGGCATCACACAGCCTCACAGCAACCTCCAACTCCTGGGCTTAGGAGATTCTCTTGCCTCAGCCTCCTTAGTAGCTGGGACTACAGGCTCCCGCCACAAGCCCCACTATTTTTGTTGTTGCTGTTGTTGCAGTTTGGCTAGGGCCAGATTTGAACTTGCCACCCTCAGTATACGATGCCAGCGCCCTACCCACTGAGCACAGGTGCGGCTCGGACAGGTTAATTTAGAAGTCTGGGGAAACCAGGTGCTCACAAGTTTCCAGCTGGCCTGTAAACTCAAAGAATACAGGGACCCACCTGTCTGCGCTGAAAGATCTGGGAGGTGAGGGTACCCTAAAATCCTAGAGCAGGCCTCAGTCCTGCCACCTCTGATCTCTGAGCTCCATTAGACTGGCAATGCCGAACCCAAACCCCTATCCTCCCCAACACACACAGATAACACTCCAAAGGACAGTTTTGAGTTTCTCGGGCTTTTCACGGCAGGGGTGTGGGGGCAAGTATGCATCTCCCCTCAGGGCGCTCCCTGAAAGAGCTAGAACACGCGGCTGCTAACCCCTACGACTCACACCCGGGGAGGTTCATTGTCCTCTGGATCCAGAGGATCCTGGGTCCAAGTTCGGGATGGGGTGGGGGTGGCGGTTCTCATTCCTCGTACAGGCCCGCTCACACCCCCACGGCTGGAGCTCCTGCTCCGGGGCAGTGGCTGGGTGGTGGGCGGCTTAGAGCTAATTCGGGAGTTAATGGCAGCAGAGGGCCCCCCGCTGCCCCCTCCACCTCCCACCCCCTACCCCGGGGCCGGGCCGTGGGCCGCCCGCATCTGCGCCTTCCGCGGCGATTCATCATCTTGATCCATGGCGCGCGCTGACGGCGGCCCCGGCCGCGCTGACAAGACTAACAAAGCAATTTGCCACGAGCCATCTCTTGGACAGGTTATTAGCGCGGCCGCCGCTTAAAGAGCCCTCCCCACCCCCGGTTCCAGTCCCAGCGCGGGGCAGCTACCTGCTCTGTCCCCTCCCTTGGAAGGGCTTCTGCCCCTCACTGCTTCAAGATACCCGTAGGTGCTCCTGGTCATCCGGGACCACCCGAAAGTACCCCCCACACAGACACCCTGTTACTTGCCTCCCTCCCCTAGCTGGAGCTGCCATTGCTCCATCCCTTCCTCCGGGACCACTGTTCCCCAAGTCCCCTACCTCCCACCAACTCCCTGCCTTTCCCCCATTACTCCTGATTTATCCCCACCCTCCAGAACTTCCTTACACCCAGTGGGTTTCCCCACTTCTGCCCTCTTGCCCACCCCCTTCACTCGCCTCTCCCCACCATTGGAAAACCCTATTTATTTCCAGCTTTGGATGTGTGGGGGGGGGGCGGTTTCCTGTAGTGCCTTTGAGCACACCCAGTTTCTTCTGACCACTTTTGCCCCCATTCTCCCAGTGCCTACTGGGGGCTGTGGAGCAGAGGCTGCTAAGTGAATCTGGGGGGGCTGCCTGAAGGAAGGGTCCAGCCTGGACTCCATCTCTGTCTGCATCCTCCTGGCAAGTAAAGGAGGACAAGAGACAGGGAGCAGCCACTAGGCAACTCCCCTTTAGCCTGCAGCCAGGAGTGGGGCAGTGAGGTAGATGTGTAAGTGGGTGCGTGTTTGACTGATCCCCAAAGGCGAGTGGCTACTTGGTCATTTCAGACAGAATCTTTGTTTTTGAAGGACTCTCTGGGCAGCCACTGGCATGGCAGATCTGTGTGAAGGGACTAGATGTGCATTAGGTGAGCTCTTGACTGTGTGAGTGCATGTGTAAACCCAAGTGTCATACATGCATGTGTACATGCATATATGTGGGAGGGTGTCAAGTGTATCCCTTTATGTGTACAAGGAGGTCTGAGTGTGAGACACCTAGGGTAACTAGTTTTCACGCCAGGAAGCTACCCCCATCCCCCTGTTCATTCTTCCCTTAAATCCAGCCTCAACATTAATCCAGCCTCAACATTCCCAGATTGTCAGCCTCCGAAGCAGAGTGCTGGGGAAAGACATGGCCCTGCTCTTGGAGCCTAAGGAGAGCTCTTTCTGAGGAGTCTAGACCTAGGAGGAGGGCTTTACCTGCAGGGCAGTTGGTCTTTAAGCTTCTACCACAGCCAAGGGTCCAGGGTGGGGGTAGGGGGACAGACTATGTGTCAGGCACCTGGCTTTTTTCTTTTCTTCTGGCCAACCAGGCCAAGTCTTCACCCGCAGGGAGGACCAGCTCTGCCGCTGCCTGCGCCACCACCGCGTCCCTGACGTGAAATATGGAGGGCGCAGGCCGCGCTGGGGAGATTTGTCATCTGTGCTCAGCGGGTGACTCTATCTGCAGACTATTAGAGTATAAAATATATTTTACAAGAGTTTTAGCTACAGGTGACTTGCTCTTTATTACTAGATGTGGGCAAAATCAATACTTCTGTAACTAAAAGATCATTTATTTTGCTTTTTGAAACATTTTTCAACAGGGGCACTGGCTAAGCTTGCAAAGCTATGATTAAGAGTTATGGAGGTGCCTGTTTCCCTTAACCCTTTGAGGACCACAGCTCAGGCATTCTAAGGCTGATGCCTGCACATGGAAACCCAGACACACATTCCAAAAGCAGCAAACAGACACGTACACAAAGCACACGGGCCCCTACCCTGAGAAAGTCACCGTGCAGATGCACCTATTCTCATACGTGTATATGCTCTCCCTGATACACATAGAAATATACCTACACACTCCTTCCCACCCGAAGACCAACAAATGCATGCCACACGAAGGCCACCAGCACACAGACCACACAGGTATCTCCTACTCCATGTCCTCATACACTCACATGTGCACACAGTGACTCTGAGATAGTTAGTTGCTCATAGTCACACTGTGTTAACTTCTGACAGTGGGCCAGTGGCCAGCCAAGGGCAGAAACTATGACAGGAAGTTGGAAGATGCTGAGGGCAGGGAATGGAGAGAACCCAAAAAGTAGGATCTGTGCAGACTGAGCCCTACTCTGACCAGAGCCAGCTCTCCTCAATCCTTCATCCCTACGACAGTTGCTGTCAACTAAAGCAGGGGGTGGTTTTTCTGGGAGAGAAGCAGCCATGTAGGAAAACTGAATGTATATAACTCCATCAAAGCTGCTTGTTAGTGACCATCCATGGCCTGGTCCTGAGTACGCTGAGAATGATTAAGTGCCCACATACCATTTTCAGAATGGCATCATCTACCATAGTGGAGGTGTTGTCTAGTTATTATCTTAGTCAATAAATCAGCATTAGCACAGCTGGGGAGACTGTGACTGTGAGATTCCAGACAAGGAGACTGGCCAGGTGTATTAGTTATCCATTGCTTTGTAACAAATTACCCTCAAACTTAGCGGCTTATAAGAAACATTCATTCATTCATTCATGTAGTAGAGACACTGGTCTTGAACTCTTAGCCTCAAGCCATCCACCTGCCTTGACCTAGGAAAGTTCTGGGATTACAGGTGTGAGCTGCCACACACAGCCAGCAAACATTTATTATATTACAGGTTTTGAGAGTCAAAAATCCATGAACAGCTTAATTGGGTGGCTCAGGGACTCATGAGTTTATTGGCCAGGGGTTAGACTAAAGGACTTGTCAGCAGTCAAGCTATTGGCCAGGACTATATCATCTCAAGTGTTGATCGAGGCTGGAGGGTCCTCTCCCAAGAAAGTTCACTGATGTGTCTGGCAGTTGGTGCTGACCATCAGCTGGGGTGCCTCAGTTTTCTTCCATGTAGCTTTTCCAGCAGGGTAGACTTGACTTCTTTATATGGTGGCTGGAATCAGAGAGAGAGAGAGAGAAGAGTGGTGGGGAACAGAAGCTATAGTCTTTTATATGCTAATCGCCAAAGTGACGTCTCATCCCTTTACCATGTTCTATTCATTATAAGCAAATCACTAAATCTATCCCATATTCAAGGAGAAGAGAATTAAGTTCCACCTCTCAAAGAAAGAAGTATCAAAAAATTTGTGGACATTTTTTAAACTGCCACAACTAGGCAAGAGGACACTTCCATTTTTACCCAGTGTTTGCAAGATAGCAAGCGCCTCTTGATGTCTGTAAAGCCCAGGTAAACCAAGGAGTTATCTAGAAGTGGGGGAGGTCATGGTCAGGTGACAACAAGAATTAACCTTTACTTAGGACAGATAGCTGTATAGCACATGTGGTAACTGAATGCATGGACCCTAGAGCCAGGCTGCTTGGGTTCAAATCTGGGTATGACTTTGGGCAAGTCAGTTAACCTCTGACCCTCAGTTTTCTTATTTGTAAAATGGGGGAAATAATCATACTCCCTAGGGTTGAGGTGAAGATTAAATGAGTTACTACTTAGCACAGTGACTATTGTGTAGTAAATGCAACATGTATATCAGCTAATACTGTCGGTGCTTACCTCTCATTAGCAATCCTTTCCCTGTAGACACTTTCTCTCAAGGGATTTACTGACCATCTTTGATGTTCCTTAGGCTAATCCCATATACCCATCACAACCTCACCAATTTTCCTGGCCCCACCAGCAGAGGGCTTGGCCTCCATGAGCTCCATTTGACCCTGCCTGCCCAGCACTGCCTTTTGTGGCCTCTCTGGGAATGTTGTGCAATATGTTGGCCACAAACATTTTATGAGCAAGAGGACAGGAAGAAATTTTCCTTTATCGACCCGCAGTTGAGGTTATTCCCTCCCCCTCTTCTTTGTAAAGTCTCCCTGGAAATGATGACAGGGCCAAGGCCAAGATTGGCCTCCCAGAGAGCCCCTAAACCAGCATTTTAGTCACAGGAACCCCTCCCCCCAGCCTTCCCAGTGCTAGACCTGAAACAACTGCCCTCAACCACCTACACCTGGCATGAAGGAGCAGGCAGCGCTCTAATCCAGGAGACCTGGGTGCACTGGACCCAAGACCCCTGGCCCCTGGGGAGGGCCCCTCCTCCCAGTTTACCTAGCCTAGGAGTCCCAAGATATTTTCACCCAAATACTAATGAGTAAGAAAAATAATGTTTTCATAGGAAATTTTTCCTAAAGCTACATCTATTCCATTTGAAGCTCTATCCTCTCTATTCTGGGATTATGTCTTTTCTACTTTTTGATGCTAAAATATCCTTTTAAAAAATGAAATGGTGCTGACAGCAGTTGGTGGTTTTTCCTCTGTGCCCTTATATGGCAAAATTAATAGCTGGAAATTTTATTCTGGAATCCTCATTTGAAACATTTCTTTGCTAGCCCATAAAATCCAAACACCACTCTCTCCTGTGCAGGAGGCACAAAGCCAGCCCATCCCCATGTAGAACACCTGCTGACCACTAGCCTGAGTTTAGAGACCTGGTGAAAAGGGGGAGCTCCCTACTTTACTGCCTCAACTCCACTAGCAACTGGGTGTGTCCCAGGACAACCCCATCCCTATTCTGAGCCCTATTTAGTCTCCCCATCTGCAGAGTGAGCAGGGAAGATTGATGTTCTTTCTTAGTCTAAGGTCTAGACCTGATCCAACCTGTACCTTGGGGCTGTAGCCCTCCCTGCCCCACTGCCTCATCCACCTCCACCTTGAGATGACCACGGGTGGACGCTGACACTCTAAGGGAGGCAGGCTAGGCCTGAGATGCCCCCTCATCAGGCTCCATTAGGGACATAGTCTCCCAGCTAGGGGCAAAGGGGTAGGAGAGGTCTTCAGCCTTTGGCCTGGGGGACCCTTTGGGATGCACCAGGGACAGAGAGAAGGATTTATCTCAGGGGCTCAGCCTGCACTGAGCTCTTGGGATCCCCTCCCCTCCCTGCCCCTAAGGCTTGGCTGGAGCACAAGGGGCCCCTTTGTGGGGCCTAATCTCAAAGCACTTTGGGCTTTAGCAGCCTTCAGGGATGAAAGCACCAGGAGCTAGCGGCTGGGAGGTGGTGTGGGGGCAGCCCTGCTAATCCCTGGGCTTTCTCCAAACAAAGCTGCCAGGAGGGGCTGGCTCCCGGGAGATGATCCAGAGAACCAATTCCCCGAGCCTAACCCGCTCTGACAGCCCAACAAGGAGAGGCCCACTGCCCACCCCCATGGCCCCAGCACAGACACAGGGGCTGAGGGAGGCCTGGCCTGGGACCCATTTGGTTCTCCCACCCATGAACATCACTCTCTGTCTGTGAGGATGTGTTTCTCTACTTCCTTTCTGTGTTCAGCCCCACTGACCCCCTGTTCCTCAGCTCCCAAACACCTCAACCTCTTCTCCTGAGGCCCTGACACCCTAGTCCCCCCAGTATCCCAGCTCTTAACTCTTAGCCTCTAAGTTCCCTAATACCCTAAATCCTCAGTCCTCCCCAGTATCATTCCCTTCCTTATTGCCCCAGACTCAAACCCACTGGTCCCTAGTCTCCTGAGCCCTACTTTCTCACCCCTTGTCCCCAACACCCAGACTCCCAAGCCTTCGGTCCCCAGTCTCTACCTCTGCTGATTCTCAGCCCTCAAACCTTAACTCTCCATCTCTCAGCTCTCCACCTTCCCCCACAACTGTCCCTGTAGCCTCCAAGGACAACAGCCCTGTTCTCCCAGCCCTTCTCCTCCAGGGCTGGCCTGCAGTCCCAGCCCTTCTACAGGGTGAGCCTGGCTCACTTTGCCCCAGCCCATTTGGCCTGACCCAGCTTCCCAGCACCCTTTGTATGCAAACCTGTACTTGGCTTGGTGATGAGAAGATAGAGAAGATAATCAGTGATTCTGACTCGACCCTGATGAAACTCATGCCTTCCGCCAGACACTCCTCCACCAGGGACCACCCTAGAATCCTGACACATCATTCTAGTCTCACAGGTGAGCAGCATCATGACTAGAGGAAGGGGTGGGCCTCTCTGCAAGGCTCACTGGTCTGAGCAAAGCAGCCCACAGGGCTAGCTTCCTGCGGAGGGGCCATTATCAGGGCTGGACTTTTTGTCATCCCATTCCTTCCCTAAGCAGAGCAGATACAGGATGCAGAAAGCTCCACCAGACCCAGAGAAGGCCAGGTACCAATGAGGTCACCCAGGCCAGCAGGGGCTATTGAGGAGCCAGGATGGTCTTGGGACCACAGGGGAGGGGTTGGGCAGGGCAATAGGGATGGATTCCCAGGAGAGGGGTGGGGGCCGGGCAAGCCCAGAGCATTTTCCCACCATAGGCTCTGCAGTCTTCACTCCACTAATCTGATTACGATATTTACCAACCTCCCATGGCCTGCTGGGGGGAGCGGTTACGCTGAGGATCTCAGTTCCAGTTCCCAAGCATAATGCGAGGCCGAGAAAGGTGTTTATGGGCCATGAAATGACTGTACCAGGCCATCCCTCCTGCCAGTAGCCACAGGGCTATCTGAAAAATCTATCCCCATCAAGTCTTAGCCTTTGTCAGGAAGTCTCCCCTGCCAACCTCTGTATCCAGGTGCCTGGATCTTCTCCAAGCCATTTCTGGGCCCTTATGCTTTCCTATCACATTATTATTATTTTTTTTTTGGCTGGGGCCAGGTTTGAACCCACCACCTCCGGTATATGGGGCCGGCGCCCTACTCCTTTGAGCCACAGGTGCTGCCCATTCCATCATATTATTTTTTTATTTGTTTATTTTTTGAGCAGAGCCTCAAGCTGTCCGCCTGGGTAGAGTGCCATGGCATCACAGCTCATAGCAACCTCCAACTCCTGGGCTCAAGCAAGTCTCCTGCCTCAGCCTCCCAAGTAGCTGGGACCACAGG
>NW_003852605.1:923414-937499 GCF_000181295.1 Otolemur garnettii | reverse complement strand
GGCTCAAGCAAGTCTCCTGCCTCAGCCTCCCAAGTAGCTGGGACCACAGGCGCCTGCCACAACGCCCGGCTATTTTTTGGTTGCAGCCGTCATTGCTGTTTGGTGGGCCTGGGCTGGATTCGAACCCGCCACCTTAGGTGTATGTGGCTGGTGCCTTAGCCACTTGAGCCACAGGCACCGAGCCCCATCACATTATTAATATAATAATTAAAATCTGTTGCAATGCTATCCTTGCTAAAGATTAGAACTTTAATGATGAGCTTTAAGACACTGAAGACAAAGAGGATGGTGGTAGTGCAGGCCCCAGGGTAACATCACAGAGTAACATCAACTCCACAGAGTAACATCAGTGTCATACACAGTTGCTTTGACCTCATGCCCCAGTCACCCCCTTCCTGGTGTGTAAGTGTGTGTGTGTGTATCAGGCACTGCACCACCTATGCCAGAATTTACTGAAAGAACCGGTGTCTCTTGCTGTCACACACCTGTGCACCCCCCCCACCCACCCCAGCAGGAAGTCTACAGGGGATGCCTGAGCCTTGGCTTTCCTGGGCTTGCCCCCTCCCCAAGCTGGTATGGGTGTGAGAGTTCTGTGGAGGGAAGATGCTGCCTATAGGTGAGGGGGGAGCTCTCTTAGAGTGTTGGGAAACTTACTCCTTATCTCTCCCCAGTGGGGACCATTTAAGAGTCAAGGTACCGGCCTCCCTGAGGACTGAGGACAGTGGAGGCCGCTCTCCCCAGGGGAACCACATGCCTCTTCCTCCTTCCTTTCCTCCAAGGTCTAAAGTCCCAAGCTCATTTACCTCTTTCAGAAGTTTTTTTCAAGGTAACATATTAGAGGTTCTTTAAAAATCTAACAACCCAGAGAAAACTTCAGGCTGGGACAAAACTTGCCCCTACTGAGGGCCTTCGAGGCTCCCCCCCTACCCCAGTGCAAGTACACAAACAGCCCTTACACCTTTGGGGGATTCCAGCCTGGGGTTCCAATAGAGATCAACCAGACGTCACCTGGGACTAGGCGCCCCCTGCTGTCTAACTCTTGGAATTGCACTCTCCCCAAGTTGCCCCAGACAGATCCTTATGTACTTGCTCCCAATCACATAAGACTGCCTCCTTTTGCCCCCCAAATGCCCTTGTTTGGATCATAAAACCTGTCCTTCCTTAAGGTCCCATTTTCTCATTGGCAGATGACTGGAAAATGAAGTGACCAGGATGAGGTAGGGGCTTTGGGGTAGGGAAGATGGAGTTTCAAAGGCCAAATCATGACTTTTCAGACCCTAACAGACAAGAGTGGGAGGAGAGACTAATACAGGAAACAGGAAGGAAAGTGATGTTGGGAGCATCTCTAGGTCACTAGGAGGCAGGGGAGGTGGGTTGATTAAGGAAGACAGAGGAGATAGATCAGAGAGGCATAGGTGAGAAGGGCGTAGTGAACAAGACCCATGAGGTAGATGCAGATGATGGGGCAGAGGGAATAGGAGTGAGGACACAGGTGATCTGGGGAGGAGAGAAAGAGGCAGGGAAGGTGCAGAGTGAACAGAGACCACCAAGGGAGTCCATGAGCAGGAATCAGTGTCCCCTGCTGCCTGGTCCATATCTGGCCCTGCATGTCCAGCCCTGAAGATTGCCAGGCTCCTGCTGGGGGGCACTGAGGGTGGCCACTGAGCAGCAACAAACAGCCTGGACATCTGTGGCCTCTGGCCCATGGGACATGGTGGGGGCAGTGAGCAGAACAGATTGAGTCCAATGCCATGGTCACAGGCCCAGACCTGGTAGGCGGGGGTAGGGGGAAGTTTGTAAGCCTGGCTTGCCTCCTCTCCCTACCATTCCTGCCTAGCCCAGGGGTCCTCTCTTAGGCAGGTTCAGCCCCCTTTCTCCTGTTGCAAAGCCTAGGAGGACCCCTGTTAGGTGGCCTGAGTGCTCAGGCTCCTAATTTGCCAGGCACGCTTCAGGACAACATAAGAGCCCTGCCTTCTGGCCCCTCCTTGGTGTAGCCCAACACACACAGCCAGGCCCAAGCCCACTTTCTACTCTTTGCCCTATTTCCTTCCAACCCCTTGGTGCTGTGTGTGTGAGTGAGGGAGAGTTAATTAGACTGTACCTATAGAGTGTCCAACCCCAAGCTCATGACTGCTACCTCCCAAAGCTTTGACCTGCCTGGGCCCCTGAGGGAGAAAAGCTGACTTCACCATCTTCCCTTCTCAGCAAGGGCCCTGGCTGGGGGGAGCAGCACAAAGAGGCAGGCTTGGGGGGCAGTGTTAACTCTCCATTGTCAACAGGCAGATGAACTGGCTTGGAATAGAGGGCCTGCCTTCACCCAAGACTCTGCTCACTATTCCCCCTGCCTGTCTAGGCCCCTGTGGTAGGTCCAGCCATCTGCCTCCAGCCTCTCTTAACTTTTTCACACACATTACACATAGGCCAGAAGATCTGTGGGCACAAGGAAGGATGAGAGCCTGGGTTAGGTTAGGTCACCTACCTTCTGGCTCTGAACCCTGTGAGGTTGTCTTGGGGAGAGGAGGTTAAATGCCTCTAAGATTTGGTCTAAGGTACCAAGAAAGGCCAGTCAGGACTCTAAACCGAGGCAGCTCTTAGCAGTAAGACAGCTGGTCAGGGAGGTGCCAGGCTCTCCATGCCTAAGAGTTCAAGGTTAGGCTGGAGCTGGGAAGCTGTGTGGGCTGTTCCTTGAGGCTCCTTCCAGACCTGGAGCCCCAGCATGCTCCATGGGGGCACTGGGGGAAATCACCCACCCTGAGACAAACCACTTGCTCCTTTCCTCCCCAAACACGTGGTCAGAGGGAAAGTCTAAGAAGACATTTCTTCCAAGTCTCACTTCCCACTCCCATGTCCCCCAGAGGACCCTGGTGTCTAGACTCTGAGATGGTTTAGCCTAGCCCCACTCCCACAGCTGCCTCCTCCCCATCCCCACCCAGGCCTCTTGCTGTGCCTGGCTGAGCCAGGCTGGGGATGCCTGGGGGCTGGGGAGGGGGCTCATCAGCAGTTGCAGCGCTGTTAATAGACCTTCCTCGGCCACGTCCTATTACTGCACATCCTCCCCAGACCTGCAGCCTGGCCAGCCTGCGCCTCTCCGCGCCCCGGGGACCAGGCATCAGATTGGAGTCAAGATTCCGAGAGTGTCATTTGCCGCCGTTGATGGTGCTGATAATAGGGACGGGCTGGCAGGCCGGGAGCTGCGGCACAGAGGCGGATTCTCTATTCAGGCTTCCTCTCAGCGCAGCAGCAATCGAGAGGCCAAAGCCAGTGCTGGGAAGGCGAAGCTGAGAGAGTTCTGTGATGGCATCAGCAGCTGACCTCTACCACAGTTTGCTCCATCACTGCCTCCCTAGCAAGAAGGAAGCCAAGTGACAGGAAGGGGGTGGAGGACCAAACAGTTGGAAGCCCTGCCCCCCCACACACACAGTGTCCCCTAGAAAGTATTTGTTTTCATCCCACTTAACTGCCTGGGACCCACAGCCCCTACTGCAGCACAGAAAGTGAGGCCCTTGCCATCCTCCCTGCTCTCAGAGCAGAGCCTTACAGAAGGCTAGGGATCCTTATCCCTGCTCGCAAAAACCTGGTAGAGGGTCGCTGTAGCAGCCGCAAGGCCCTACTGGGGGCTGGGCCAATGGATGCTCTTGTAGTCAGCCTTTCTGCCCCTGTGTGCCCCTCCTCCATCACCACTGTCCCCACTCAATCACCTGCTCCATCACCCCTTCCAACTCCAGCTCTGCTTCCACAAGGACATAGCACTTAACTCTTCCTGTCACCAACTTCATCATCATCCCCATTTAGCAACTAGTTAAGAGCACAGGCTTTGGAGCTCCTCCATTTACTAGCTGTGTCACCTTTGGTCACCCACTTTAAACCCAATGCCTAAGTTTCCCCATCTTTAGAATGGGTGTACTATTAGCTTCCTCAGAGAGTGATAATGATTAGACAAGTTACTGTATACAAAGTGCTTAGAATAGTGCAGGGCACATAGTACTCAATGCATCTTATTGTTATTATCCCTATTCTCACCATATCCACTTCAGTGCCACCACCCCTGCCTTCACCACCCCCACCTCCACTTCCTTCCTTAATGGTAATAGCAGCTATCACTTACATAGAACTTACTGTGTGCCAGCCACTATTCTAAGTATTGAGCACACATATATTAACTCATTTAATCCTCACAACACTCCATGAGATAAGCACTATTAATATCCCAATTAAACAGAAGAGAAAACTAAGGCACAGAACAATTAAATAACTTGCCTAAGATCAACAGCAAATGTCAGAACCAGAAGTTGAACCCAGTCTGTGTTCTTAGCCACTATGCCAAGCTATCTCCCGTTAAGGCCTGGTTTACTTGGAGTATTGGCACCTTTTGACTATTGCCATCACTTCCCCATCATCTCCACCAATAACCACACTTCCTCCCTATACCCACCTCTGTCAGGTACCACCTCCATGACTACCTCCACTTCCCTGATCATCATCCCTATACCACTCTCTCTTGTTTTTTGTTTTTTGGGGTGTTTGTTTGTTTGATTGTTTGTTTGTATTGGAGACAGAGTCTCTCTCAGTCCCCCTGGGGTTCAATGCCGTGGCTTCAGCAACCTCAAACTCTTGGGCTCAAGTGACCCTCTTGCTTTAGTCTCTCAAGTAGCTGGGACTACAGTTACTCACCACAATGCCTGGCTATTTTTAAAGATAGGGTCTCCCTCTTGCTCAGGCTGTTCTCAAACTCCTGAGCTCAGGCAATCCACCCACCTTGGCGTCCCAGAGTGCTAGGATTACAGGTATGAGCCACCACACCCTGGCCCCCATCCCACTCTCAATCACCATCAGATCCTCAGCACTGTTAGTCACAACCAATCTAGAACAGATTCTTGCTTCTGCTCTCCCTAGGCCCTGTCTTCTGAGAGATGTTTATGTTCCCTGTGACACAGACCTGTTAATGTAGCCAGACCTGGAAAGGACAGGCAGAGAAATTTAAATTGCTACAAAGCTATTCAGATGCCAGCTAGAATTTAAGGTCGGCTGGAGCCTGTAGTATGTACTTTGCAAAGCTGACTTCTCAGTTCCCCCAGGAGGCCTAGTATGGTTTAAATACCCTTTAGCATTCCGAGAGCCTCTGATGTGGAAAGACACCTTCTACCTCACCAATAGCTGGGCTGTGATACAGATTTGTCAACAGACACAATCCTCCCATTTGGCTACTTTAAAATCTGTCTTCTCTACCAACTGAAAGCCTTGAGTGTGGGGACACAGCCTCATTCCTATCCTTGTCCCTCCTCTCCATTACATCCTCTACCCCTCAACACACACCCAACACCAATGAATGAATGGGCAGAAGAGCTCTAGTTGAACCTGGAAGGAAAGGAGGGGGGTGTCTTGCTATCCATGGTACTGAGAGCTTTGTTCTTAAGGGACCCACAAGTGGCCCTCTTGTCCTTTACAGATATGAGCTATTATTCATTTTTTAAGAGCCCATTGCAACTTTCCATCACTATTTGCAAAGCCTGTTATCATTTACAGAGCTATCCCTGTTGTCAAGGCCTATTATTATTTGCAGAGCCTTTCCGAGCCTGTCATTGTTGTAGGACCTGAAATCATACACAAAGCTCAGTGTTTGCAGAGCCTATTGCTATCTGCACATCCCATCACTAATTTCTGACTCAGTCACTATCACAGATCCCGTGATAATTTGCAGAATGTATTATAATTTTTAGAATCCTAGACATTACAAAGATACTGTTTGCAGGGCCAAACCTCACATTTAGATCTCTTATTACTGATAGAGCTGTCTCCATTTGCAGAGCCAGGCTCAAAGGTAGATTCATAGGGGATGCTCAACTGGTTCTTTTTTTTTTTTTTTTAAGACAGAATATCACTGTTGTCCTTGGTAGAGTGCTGTAGTGTCACAGCTCACAGCAACTTCAAACTCTTGGGCTTAAACGATTCTCTTGCCTCAGCCTCCCAAGTAGCTGGGACTATAGGCACCTGCCACAGTGGCTGGCTATTCTTTGTTGCAGTTGTCATTATTGTTTAGCTAGCCTAGGCCAGGTTCAAACCCACCAACCTGGGTATATGTGGCTGGCACCCTACCCACTGAGCTAGGGGCACCGCATCAAGTGGTTCTTATGACCCACTCCCTCCAAGACATAGGGACAGAGGAAGACAGAAGGAAAGGAAGCCAGGAGGAAAGAAAGAAAATGAACAATAGAGAAATTGAGAAATCTGCATTCATTCAACAAGTTTCCTGTGGCATAGGCCAGGTGATGGGTTTGTAAACAAAGAGATGGGAAATGCATCATAACACTTGCAATTCTTGAGTCAGGATCTGTGTTAGGTGCTTTACAGTCTTTACTTCATTTTATCTTCACCACAATCCAGAGAAATAGGGACTGTTCCTATCCCCATTTTACAGATGAGGAGGTTATCTGTGAGATCCAATAACTTACTCATTAACCATAGAGTTTGTTCATACCAAATCCAGAATTTGAACTTCAGTTTGTTTGACTCCAAAAAAAACTGCCTCTCATGGGGAAAAAAACGGAGGAAATGGGAGGCGGGAGAGTATAGAGGAATTGGCTACTTATTAGGATGGAGACAAGGCCCAACCCTTGAAATACAAAGTAAAGGGGAAGACTAAGCCTGTGTAACCATCAAGTTGTCCCTGGCCCAACCCAGAGTCCAGGCACAGACTCTGAAGGGTAAAGGCTCTCAGGGGAGACATTGAACCTTCAGGATGCCTGACACCCAGCCTCCTTTCCCCATTCAGTTCTCATGCTGAAGTAGCCGTAGAACCTGCATGTGAAGACCACAGCAAGCCCCATAGAGACCTATCAAGGAGGAGAGACAAGCCTCAAGACAGAGACAGAGAGAGACAGACAAATGAAGAGACACCAAGATTCAAAGACCAAGAGAGACGGGAAGAATCAGAGAATAGAGTCACAGACACAGACACAGATACAGATACAGATACAGTCAGAGTCAGCCTCAGAGGCCCATGAGCAGACACTGAGAGACACAGAGATACAGAGAGACCATGAGCAGCAGAGACTGAAGGGACAGGAGCCGGGAGCCAAGGGGACAGGACCCAGAAGGGCATGAGGTAGAAGAGGACTCGGGGACAGTAGTCAGGAGGAGCCCCAGCTCAGTCACACTCGAAGTGTCCAGAGCACCTGCATGGGTAGGGAAGCTTACTGAGGAGGCAGAAGAAGCCATTGCCAGGATGCTCTGTGCGGGCTGTAAAAGACTCTGCTGAACACAAGCCCATTCCCAGGTAAGAATGTGCACACACAGTCCAAACCTAGGGTTTCAGTACATCCCTGACCCCTCTACCCACCTTGGGGATGACTCAAGAGACTACCCTCTCGAGCTCAGGTGGGTTCTGGGCCTGAAAGTTGGTAGGCAAGTGCTTTCTCAGGGCTCAACCCCAATGGTAACATCAAGGGGCCGATTGCTGGCTTCAGCTCTTCCCCCCAATCAGCAGCAGTCCTGAGACACCCCAAATAAGCATGCAGTCTTCAGAACACAGCAGCTTGCTATGCAAAGTAGCAGGCAGGGTCTGGAGTCCTCCTTCCCTCTAGCCTGCCATCCCTGCTTCCCTCGTGTGGAAACTCTCCCATTCCCACTGCCAATCAACACCCCCCAGGCTAGATAATTGGTTGACTTTCTTGAAAAAGTCCCTGCTGGTTCCCAGCTGTGTGTCTGAGGGTACAAAGTAAACAGGAGAGGCTTAGGCTCTCCCACACAGTAGGCACAATTAAGGAGGCACTGTGCTCAGGGATCCCTCTCTCTCTCTCTGCTAGTCCCTCCTCCCCTGCCCCCAAGCTTAGAGTGGAGCATGCTCACACCTGAGAAGAGCAGGGACTTTGCTCCTTCACCTGGACAGAGAGGGAAAGAGGAAAGGCAAGGAAACCCTAGGGCAGACCCGAAGCCTCACTCCAATCTGTACCCTCCCTTGCCCCTGCCCCAGCCTCAGATGGGCCATGGGCTTCTCTCTCCGGGAAGGTAATGGCTTCTGGCCTGAAACAACTGAGCCACTTCAGAGTCAGCCTCTCCTCTCTCTACCCAACCCCCATGCACTTGGGGGCTAGAGGGAAAGGGAGGGAGGGAGTTCAGATTCCCTCCCCTCAGGGCAGGCTGCCCCAGAATGGCTCCCCATCCCCTCTGTGCTCTCCTAGGTGACAAGCCTGAATGGGGAGGGAAAAATTATAGTGGATCCTAAGGGTCTCCCTTCTCCCCAGCCTCCCTCCTTTGGGAGATGGGATGTTAAGGATCTCATTGGCTACTGGAGTCTTTCTGTAATCTGACTATTCTGAACTAAAAATAATAGTAGCAATAATTGAAGTTCACATAGTTTGAGCACCTACTATGTGCCAGCCACTCTGCTATACAAGCTTGTCATTTCCTTAAATAGATCGTATGAGGAAGGTATTATTTCAATTCTTATTTTAGGCTTGGTGCCCATAGCTTAGCCGGCCACATACACGGGGGCTGGTGGGTTTGAACCTGGCCCAGGCCTGCTAAACAACAATGACAACTACAACAAAAAAACAGCTGGGCATTGTGGTGGGCGCCTGTAATCCCAGCTACTTGGGAGGCTGAGGCAAGAGAATCACTTAAGCCCAAGAGTTTGAGGTTGCTGTGAGCTGTGATGTCACAGCACTCTACCCAGGGCAAATATAGTGAGACTGCCTCAAAAAAAAAAAAAAAGAAAAGAAAAAGGCAGCACCTGTGGCTCAGAGGAGTGGGATGCTGGCCCCATATGCGGAGGTGGCAGGTTCAAACCCAGCCCCAGCCAAAAAAAATTGCAAAAAAAAAGAAATCTTATTTTAGAGATGAGGCCTAAGGCAGAGAGAGATTAAGTACCTTGCCCAAGGATACACAGTGGTGCACAGAATTTGGACCAGGGCAGAGCAGGGGATGAGGCCCATATCCCAGCTAAGAACAACTGACGTGCTGCCGCGCAACCTAGAGGCTCCCTGGATGTGTGTGGTGGGCTGCTTTTTCCCATCCTCATTCCCTCTAGCTTCAGGGGCCTGGGAGAAACCCTCTGTTTGCACACTCCTGGGGCTGGGCAGCCTCTCCCACAGCCTGGCCGCTGATTAATTGTGACTGAGCACTCCCTGCAGCCTCCTAATCAGATCTGCCCCATTGGAGGCTAGTGGAATTCTTCCCCAGTGTGAAAGCAATTGAACCTGATTGCCCCATAGGGGACCAGGCACCTAGATGGGGGGTGGTGGAGGGACAAGGCTGCCTAGTAGGTTAGGGATGCCCAGGAGAAGAGGGTTTTGTGTGATTTCTTTTCAAGGGTTTGACTCCTCCATTTTCTCCTCCCCAGGCCTGCCAACTAGAAAGGCTGGAGCAGGAAAAGGGGGCCCTGTTCCCCAGATAGGGCCAGGGGAGGCGAATACCCCCCCACATTGATCCCAGCAGCCTAAAATACCCTGTGGTAGAACACCCCCTGCCCCTGGGTCCCAGGGGTCAGCCCAGGCCACCACAAGGTAGATCTCAGATTCTAGGGATAACTCACACATACCCTCTTCCCAGTGACAACAGTGGTGGTTATAATAGACACACAAGCATACACATGCACACAGCACAGGACGGGGGGTGGCAGCTAGTGCCCTGTTTGCTAAAGATTCATTAACCCTGACCCCTTCTTCCTCATTCATCTGCTCAGCCACAGGCCACTCCATCACTGCCTAAGGCATGGGGTAGGATGTCCTCCATGCCACAGTGAATGCCCTCTGCCACCCTGGCAGCAATTCAGTGTTCACTGTCTTCCATACAAAAGACTGGCTCTCTCAGGTGCTAGGGGGTGTGTGTATGTGAAGAGTATATGTCCATGACCACTGTGTGTGTCCAGAATGAGTGCCTTCTGTGGTCAGTGTGTGTTCACAGGCAGTGTACGTGGCTGTAATGTGTGAGGGGTATGAGGCTAGGGAGACGCTTACCACTGACTACAAACACACTGTCCAAAAACATGCATATTGCCACGGACAGACACAAAGCTGTGGACATACACATATATGGACCATGGACAGATTCTGATCACACACAATGCACATTTTGCAGCTGAAAAGAGGCTGAGGCTTTCCTGATATCCAGTCTTGGGTTGGTTTGGAGCTGGGGTCTGTACCCTTTTCCCAAATAGGTAAAAGGAAGTCTCTCACCTCCCTGCCCAATCTCTCCCTGAAAGCAACCAGGCCCAGAGGAGCCTGATGATGAATGTCTTGGACCTGCAGAGTGGATCCCCCCTTGCCAGTCACCAAGAGAACTCTATCTGTTTCCCATCCTAGTGTCCTGTCTCAGTCACTTCCACTCACCCTGGGAAAGCCCTAGTCCCAGAAGTTACCACTGGGCCCAGAAGGGAGAGATATGGACTCACGCTTGCTCAAAAACACCCCAGCTCACAGACACTAACACACACTTGTCCTCGGAGTCCTTCACTGGAGAACAGCTGGAGAGGTCTGTGGGAGAGTGAGGGACAAGTGTGCCCCTGGTGGGATATCTGCATGGGCTTTCCTGTAGTTGACACATCTCCTGTGTCACTGGGGATTTCTGCAGGGACCACAAGGAAGCACAGCATCTGAATGTCAAATTGTGTGTCTGTGAGCATGTGCTTGCTTGCTCTCGTGAGCGTGAGCGCAAACTAGTGTTGTGTGAGTGTGTGAGCCGTCTTGGGCCTGGCTGTGTGTGGCGTTTAGCCTGTTGTGCATGCATCTCCGTCCCCGTGTGTTCAGAGCGTTTTTTGTGGCTTGGGAGGAAGGTTGTGAGCCAGTGCGCGTGTGCCTCTGTGGCTTGTACACGCACGGCTTTTGTGGGCCTGGGTGACTGTGGGCGCCTGGAAAGGTTGTTTGTGGCTGGACTCAGTAGACCGCGCTGCCCCACCTCGCGCTCCTGCCCCAGGCCGGCCGGCTCTGCATTCACCCGGCGGGGCAAAGTCGGGCCGCCCGCCTCGGGGAGTCTCAGCCCCCTCCGCCCGAGTAAACTTTTCCCAAATCCGCGAGCCGCTTAGGGCGAAGCCGCCCCCGAGGCCTAATCCGCGCCCCCCGCGGATCTGCATAATCGGGTTAGCGGCCGCGCTCCCTCCCGCTCCCGCCGCCGCCGTCGCCGCCGCGCGCGATTCTCTCGCTGTCACTTAGGGAGGCTCAGCGCGATTTGCGGCCTAATCCCCCGGGATCGCTCGGCCGCCGCTCCCCGAGGGGCCGCCAGATTGTTCCCTTCATAATTGATTGACTCTATTTGCCGGATTGGGACTTCAAAGCGCCGGCGGCGCGGGGGCGCCTGGGAAGGAGCGGGGCCAGGCGGGCGGGGCCCGGGGCTGGCCCGCGGCCGTGTCGCCGGCCCAGGAAGCTGCTGCGCGAAGTGCGCGAGTGACAACGTGGCGACCGACTAATGGCCGTCGCCGCGGAGGCGAAGCGTGGGCCCAGGCGCGGTGCTCGGTGCTTCTCGAGTCCACGCTTAAGACGCCTTACCACCACCTTAGGGCCTGCATGGGGCTATGACCCCCATTTTCCAGGTGACGACACCGGTTCAGAGAGGTTTCTTCATTGTCAGGACGCCTTCTATAGGCCCAGCGCTGTTTTAGGTTCTGCGGGCACAGCTGCGAGCCAGGCTGACCCTGACTGTGCCTCTGTTGAACTTGATTCTCTGGAAGGAGGCAACCTGAGAAACCAGTGAAAAATAAATGAGTGGAAAATGAAGCCAGGGGGTGTGAAGTGACGGGGAGGAGAGGCACATTAGACCGTGTGGTCGAAGATTCCTTCTTAAGAGGTGTGCTGGCCTGAAGGAACCAGCTGAGGAAGGTCTGGGGGACACACACTGGGGCAGAGGGTGAGGCAGGTGAGAATTCCTCAGCCCCTACCCTTAACTCCTCCCCCGCCAAGGGCATATCCCTTAGTAAGTAGGAAAGCTGAGTCTGAAACTGGGCTACCTGGCTCCAAAGCCCATGGCTAAAACCACACATTGCCTTTCTCATCTGCCCTGTCTGTACTGAGCCCCCACCTCAACCCAGTCTGGCACCTGTCTTGTTCCACACAGGTCACCCCACTGCTGGCCCCTGTGTAGTTCCATATCACCTTAGTACTCAGAACCTTCTGGACCTAGAGCCTACTGTTTCCCCTACTCCTGAGAAGGCAGGAGCAGGGAGTGTGGGAGCCCCACTCCCTACCCAGTCACAGCCAGGCTCCTAGGAATCCCTGGCCCAGACTTGGGAATCCTCAGAAACGCTTAATTAATTCTTGATTACTCACTGTCTCTGCAGCTGCCATTAACCACCTCCCCAGCCTGGGCCCAGTTAGGCCATGTAATTAAATTAGTGAAGCAGGAGCACTTTCAGGCAGGAGCAAGCTTCTCCTGCTGGGCCTTGTAGAAGTTCTGGGGGGTCTGGTGAGGAAACCAAAGCTCAAAGACACCAAGGGGAGATTCCAGGGTCACTCTGCAGAGCTAGAACTGGGGCTCAAGTGTACCTCTCCAGAATTAGTTCTGGCCCCCTCATCCCACCTCTCTTGAGACCTCTAGTCTCAGCATATTTTAAACCTTAAATGTCTTTAAAATGAAAAGAGATTTGGTGCTGTTCTTAATTAAATGCCAATTCACTGAGATTTGGGGAGGATGGATTTCTATAAGGTGGGAAGAAGCAGAAATGGGCTTCGCAGCCCAGAGGCTTTTCCCATCTCCAGGACCAAAGGATTGGGGCAAGGGAAGATGGGGGTGCATTCATTCTCCTAAGAGGGTGGTGACAGGTATGGGAGAAGGGAAGACGTTACAGGTTGTGTCCACTGGAGCTCCTTTGAGTGGGGGGGGGGGTGTCACTTTCCTTTTTACAGAAGAAACCAGAGAAAATAGAATCTAGCCTAAAAGAACAGATTGGAAGTACATGCTTTGTAAGCCAAGGAAGAAGGGGTTGGAGAACTTGGGCTACTTTTTCAGAGCGAGGAGGGCTGCAGTCTCTATGGCTACAACCCACCAGCCAGGCCTCCTCCCTCCTTGTATCCTTCCCTCCCTCAATCCTGGGAGATGCTGGCTGACAGCCCTCCCTCCCCTCAAACCCAGCTCCTTGTCACTTCAGAAAATCAGAAATAAGCCTTAGTGATTAGAGGGAGACGAGAGTGAGATGGGGCTTAGAGGCCCAGGCTCAGGGAGGTGTTAAGAGGCGAGTGAGACTCAGAGTATTTGGGGGGCAGAGCTAATAGCTTCTTGGGCTGCCCTCCCCCTAGGACTGCAGTACCCAGGGAAGGAGGGAGATGAGGAGGAGAAAGGGAAGGGTGAGAAGATGTGGGGGGAAAGGTGTGGCAGGAGAGAAGAGAGAGGAGCTGGGGGATGAGGATAGAACTAAGAGAGGGAGTAAGACTTACAAGTAAAGGAGAGATGAAGAGGGAAGGGAGCCCAGGAAAAAGAGAAGTACAAATTAAATAACATGTCATTTTCTCCTATTTGGTTGAAAAAAAAATAATTTTAAGAAAGATAACACCCAGTATTGATGAAGGTAGAGACAATGGAGACAAGACTCTTAGGAGTACAAATTGGCACAAGCTTGGAAGTTCTGAAGGTAGAGGGCAATTTGGCAGTAATTATCAAAATTTTAACTATGTATCCCCTGAAGCCAAACAATTCCTATTCTAGGCATCTGGCCTCTGTGCATAGCAATGTAAGTATAGAGGTGGTCACTGCAATGATGTTTGTCATTGCCAAACCCTGCAAATAACTAAATGCCCATTCATAAGGGGCTGAGTAAATACTTCACAGTGCCTCCAGACCATGGAATACTACATATCCAAGATGGACACAGGTCTGCCTGCACTGATGTAGAAAGATGCAGGAAAAGTGGATGAGGAAAGAGAAGGACAAATTACATGTCATTGATCAGTGACTAGCAGGTTATTAAACAATATGAATAGTATGGTCCCAATCTGAAGACTTTTTAAAAACATACTTAAAACCGAGGGGTGCCTGCCCCATATACCAAGGATGGAGGGTTTGAACCCAGTCCTGGCCAAACTGCAACAACAACAAAAAAAATAGCCAGGCATTGTGGCGGGCACCTGTAGTCCCAGCTACCCAGGAGGCTGAGGCAAGAGAATC
>NW_003852605.1:913108-922780 GCF_000181295.1 Otolemur garnettii | reverse complement strand
GAGGTTGCTGTGAGCCGTGATGCCACAGCACTCTACCCAGGGTGACAGCTTGAGGCTCTGTCTCAAAAATAAATAAATAAATAAAATGGTGAGGGAGAAGCCCCAAATTACTGACAATGGGATTTATGTGACAAGGAGTATAGTAGGGGGAATTTTAGTTTTTCATTTCGCATTCTTTTGTGTTATATTTTTACAATTTTTTCCAAACCCTGTATTGGGTATGTACACCTAAGAACAATGACTTTTTTAAGAGAGATGGGGAAGGAAAGGAGCCAGAAGAAGAGTAAGAAGGAAAGAAGCAGCCGGCCAGACTGTAAAATCCTAACTCTCTGGGAGGCTGAGGCAGGAGGATCACTTGAACTCAGGAGTTTAAGACCAGCCTGAGCAAGAGAGAGACCCATCTCTACTAAAAAGAGAAAAATTAGCCAGGCATGTGACAGGCACCTGCAGTCCCAGCTACTTTGGGAGGCTGAGGTATGAGGATCATTTGAATCCAGGAGTTTGAGGTTGCTGTGAACTAGACTGACGCCACCGCACTCTGGCCATAAAAGAAAAAAAGAAAAGAAGGTACTTCAGGCAGGAAGGAGAACAGTGGAAGCACTATCTGTGACAGGAGTGCTGGGGTGCCCCCAAAGAGAAGCACCACCCAGGCAGTGCCCAAACACATTCCCTACCCCTGTCCCCAGCACTGAAAATCTAGCTGAGGCCTGAGTAATTGAAGGCTAATTGGGTTTTAGGCTTGTTAATGCTCCTGTGAATGTTTGCACTGAGAAGAGCCAGTCGATCCGGATAAATGACTCCCCGTGGGACATAATGGTTGGAAGAAACACAGAGGAAGAAGGGCCTTAGGATGATGAGCAGGATGATGAGCTTGAAAGCAGAACTTTCCAGCCTGCTCAAGAGGCATGGGGGGTGGGGTTGTGGGGTACTGCGTCTGAGAAATCTGAAGAGCCTTTAGCCTTCCATGGGAAGAAAGAAAGAAAGGGGAGAGGCTGCTCCAGGGAACTTCTGGGGCCAATCCCCAGAGAAGCTTGGATGGCAGGCAGCAGTGAGGAGACCAGGAGGGAGGCCAGGACTGGCAGCCTCAGCCAGAACCCTGCAGAATGCAGGATGGGGGGATCTGGTCTGCAAAGGGAGTGAGCTGATAAGTCTGGCTACCAGTGACAGGCACTGGAGCCTCTGCCCTCACCCAGACAGCAGCTCACAGAGTGATGGGATCCTTTTAGAATGATTTCCTGGCCTGGGCTGAAGTGAACCCCTTCATATCCACTGGAGCATCCTGCACCTCCCAGGCACTGGCCAGGGCCCTCCCTCCCAAATTCCCATCCACTGTGTCCCGGCCCCACCCATCCTTGGGCTAGGGGATCTCTGAGACTCCCTTAACTCCATCGGCAGATGTTGTTGGCTTCTGACTGTTGAGCCTTAATGGTGGCAGGGAAAGGGTCAGAGGAACCATGGCCTCTCTCCTTCCCCCAGAAGAGGCCAGATGCTGCCAGAGGAGGCACCCAAAGGGAGTCTGGCTCAAGTAGCAAAGGAAGAGAGAGGGAGACTCTTGAAGAAAATGAATAGGTTTTGGGCTGGGCACGGTGGCTCATGCTGTAATCCTAGCACTCTAGGAGGCTGAATCAGGTGAATGGTTGAGCTCACTGGTTTGAGACCAGCCCGAGCCAGAGTGAGACCTTGTCTCTAAAAATAGCTGAGCATTGTGGCAGGCACCTGTAGTCCTAGCTACTTGGGAGGCGGAGGCAAGAGAATTGCTTGAGCCTAGGAGTTTGAGGTTGCTGTGAGCTGTGCTGCCACAGCACTCTACTGAGGGCGACAAAGTGAGATTATGTCTCAAACAAAAAAAAAGAAAGAAAATGAATAGGTTTTATTTCGCAGAGTTGCTGTTTTCAGGACCTTTGTGTGTGCCCCAACTCCCTAGGAACTCACACCAAGGGCCTTCCAGGGTAATCTCTACCCTGATAATCGCACCTCTCTTCTCCAGGGTCAGAAATACAGGATGTGCTTTTAAGAATCAGCTGCACATTTGTTTCCTCCTCCTCCTCCTTCCCCTCCTCCTTCTCCTCTTCAGGCCTGAATTGGGGCTCCTGTGACAAGGCAGGGAAACATTTAATGAGTTTGTATTCCCTGAGAGCACAGTGACTGACAGGCGCCCCAGGGGGTCACCACTCTTCTTATGTCCGGGAAGAGGATGCAGAGGCTGCTGGGCAGGGCGTGTGCACATGTGAGTGCACTCCTGTGCCCCTGTGCCTGTGCCCCTGAGGCAGAGCTGGTGAGGGGCTTGCTACACCCTCCCTGTGAACAAGATCTGCTGTGAGTATTTGGAGAGAGGAGACTTGGGGACTGCTGTCTTTGGATATGGGGGTACCTCTAATATGAGATGCAAGCCTCAACCCCTCTACCTGGTCTCCTCATGTCACTCTCCACAAAGCCAGCTTGGGCCAGGTTGGTGGAGGGAGGCCTGAGGCTGCCCACAGTGGGGCTTGAAGGAATCAGGGGACATGGTCGATGTGGAGGCCTGAGTCTGCATGGGTAATGAGACCAGGGACTGGCTTGTCAATAGCATTTAAGTACTTTTCTCCCATTTTCAGGCCAGACTGAATTATTTATTCATTTCTAGTCAATCGCTGGTAATGTCATTAGCATTTGTCCATCAAAGGTAGGGAACAGAGTAGGAGTGGTCCCCTTCCACTGACCCCAGATCCCAAACTGACTCTCAAAGGTCAATCCATCTGGTTCCCTGCCCCTGACCTCAAGTTACCCTGGGACCAGAATATCTCAGAGGCCCTGTATCCAGAAAGTTCTCTATTCCCATGGAACTTCAACCGTAATGGTGCTAAAGGGTGGGTTTTCTCCCCATTATTCTCACACGCACCCACCATTATTAACTTAGAAACCCAGCTCTCCTGTTTATGCAGGCATCATGCTGGCTGCCCCCCTGGAGAGCCAGCCAAGGCTAGCAAAGGAAGACCTGGCCACATGCTGGGTGGCCCAGTCTGGGAGGACCTGCCTCCTTTCTTGGTCTGGAAGCCAATCTGCCCCCTCAGACTCAGCTTCCAGTGTAGACTCCTTCCTCCCCACTCAAAATAGGTTCCAAAATCAGAGGCTTCTCCTCTCAGACAAAACTCCCAGGAAGTAATCTGCCTCAGCTCTCACATTAAGCTCTCAGACCAGGTTCTTTCTCTTTCTTCAATCAGTTCTCCAGCCAGAATCTGCCTTCCCTTTCAGGCTGGGATCCCAGACTGGTCTCTAGAGCAAGACTTCCCTTCCCACTCAGCCCCATGGGGCTGCCTACACCATCAAAACAAAAGGGGTCCAAGGAAGATTAATCTTCAGGGAAAGGACTACTACTGTTCCTCCTCCTGGCATCTAGGTCAGCAGCTCCTGAGTCCAGGCCCTTCACTAGCTAACCTAATAATCTTCCATCCTCAAACCTAGAAATTAAAGAAGAAAATGAAGGGTGAGCTTCTTGCAGAGATTGAGGAAGGAGTGTTCAGTGGGCTTTCTGGGAGTGCTCTGGGGAGCAATGTCCCATAAGGCTGTGGGGAGCCAGACTGGTAAGAGGGAGAGGTTCTAACGGTGAGACTATCTCAGCAGCAGCCTCAGCCAATCCCACATCCCAGTGTGGCACTGGGGTGGCCTTTTAGAGTTGTCCCAGATTGAGGTAGGGAGGCCAGACCTTTGCACTACTGCATTGGCCAGTCACTTGAATGCCCCCACAGAAGGGGCACAACCTTGGGTGAAGCAGCTAAGGACAGCTGCTGGGGAGGAACTTGACTCCTAGCACTGCAGGAATGAGTGTCTTGGCCCTCTAGGGTGAGCTGGGCAGCACCGCAGCATCCACTGCCAACCTCAGGGCAGCACAGATCGGGGACAGCTCAGTTTATGGAGATGTAGGTAGTTCTGAAAGTTGGGGGACGTGGGCAGACCAGGCAGTTTGAACAGGCACAGCAGGATGGGGATTTGGGGGTTATAATGGAGGGCTGGGACAATGTAGGGGACAAGGCAGAGCAGGAGAATTTGGGGAGACACCAGGGTACCAAAAGTTTGGAGGACTGAGTGGGTAGTTGGGTCTCCATGTAGCTCCTGCTGGTCCCAGGCAGCCCGAGTGGGTGGGAAGAAGGCCCCCCTCAGCATGGCTGTCTCCTCAGCCACTAAGCAGGATTAGCCTCCTCTTCCTCAGGAGGAGGGGCTCCACTCCTGCATCAGCCACCAGCTCTGGCCCTAATCCCCCTCGCTTTCTAATCCACCCACAACTTTCTTAGGCATTAGCGTTGGGCTCTCAGCTTCCTAAGCACCACCCTGAAGATGGGAGCTGGGCTTGGAAGGGAATTAGGCCAGCCTCAGAGGACGGCTCAGCAGACAACTGCAGTGAGGCTGAGAATGCCACCCATCCCTCAGCCCCTCCTCCTCTCCAGCTCCTCCCCCCCTAAGCAGGGCCCATGGTCTCATGGGGTCCTCCCTGCTCACTGCTAGAACCATGAGAGAATGGGGGAAGAGAAGGGCTGAAGAGGAAGAGGATCTTCACCCTTCAGGTCAATACTGAGTCCAGGGCATTGTGGGCAAGGACAAGAGGGTAACTCATAGCCTGGCTGAGGCGGACAGATAGGACAGTTCAGGAAACTCTGTGCCAGGAAAGAAACTGGAAGGTAAACTGAGGCCAGATTGCACAGGGCCTAGAATGCCAGCCACCTGAGGGATTTGAGCTCTACTCTGGGGGAAGCAAGGAGTCAGAGCAGGGAAGAGATGGGATTCAGCAATTGCCTTGGTGCCTGTGAAGGGCTAGGGCAGGGCAGGCAGAGGCTGGGGGTGGGGAGGTTCTTGCTGGCGATGAGATCCAGAGAGGATACCAGCACAAGGTCACCCAGCGCTAGCTCCCAGGTGGCCGGGCAGCCCAGTGGCCCTCTGTGATGGCAGGGACAGATGCAGCCCAAGCCTGGTTGGGGGCTCACATGCACCTATGAGACTGCAGAGCTGGGGGTACCCCAGAGACGGTAAAGTGGAGCAACAGCCCATTAGCTCAAGACATTTGCTCCCTACAGCAGGTGTCCTCCAACTACAGCCCGCAGGCCACATGAGTCCTGCTAGGACATTTATCCGGCCCTCCGGGTGTTTTTGCCGCCACTGCCTGTCCTGTTTAGCAGCCAACTCATCCTGGGGCCTGCAGTCCAGCGCTCCAACGGTCTGAGGGACAGTGAACTGGGCCCCTGTTTAAAAAGTTTGAGGACCCCTGTCCTAGAGTTTCTTAATCATCCACTACTCCAACTATTAAGAATAGACAGCAACAGCCTGCCTTCAGCACAGGACAGGAAGGAGCAGCTGAGTGAGCAGGACCTTCACCTGCCCCAGGACACTGCCTTGCAGGAATGAGAGACCTATAAGCCCCACTTCAGGCCCTGAGAGTGACCATGGGCTTCTTTCCTATTAGAGGGGCCCAGGCATGGAGCTGAGAAGACAGAATGGGGTACCAGTCCAGGGTACCCAGGTCCTGGAAGCCAGGATGGTCCTATGGTCTATCACAAGCCACTTCCTGGGAAAATCTGGCTTCTTTCTCTGGCTTTTATACCCATCCATCCCTATCCCTTGACCCCAGGCGGAGTTGTCTACAGATTTTGCTGGGGTGGTTACTAGTATTTGTTAAATCAAATACTCACTAAAATTCTCCTTTCCCTAACCCTTGGGTTTGGGAGGTGTTTTTCACCCATTTTTTTTTTTAACAGATGAGAAAAATGAGGCTCAAGGGGAAGTCACTTTTCCTAGACCCACTCAGCTAGTGACAATTCAAGCCAGGGAAGCAGGGAGGGAAGAACAACCATTTACAACCCAGGTAGGCAGAGCATACAATGGTTACCAGTGTGACTGCTGAGTCAATGAATCAGGGTTCAAATCCAGACCCTGCCTGCCCAGCCCTGAGCCCCAGGTTTCTCATCTGTAAACGAGTTAATAATACCCACTGATGGGATCCCTACAGGGAAGGCCGTGGAGGAGAATATTTATACTGTGTCCCAGTGGGGACTTAAGAGGGATGGTTGCTGTTGTCTCTGCCCAAAGCCACTGAGTGGACAGACAGAAGAGTAAGGATTGGTTCCCAACTCTAACTGCTTCTAGCACCCTCAAGTGCACCTCCCCAGGGGTGATGATAGACAGCTGGGGTTCCCAGACTCCTTGATGGGGGTGGGCAGGAGGGCAGATGAGGCAGGGTATTAAGCAGGTGGTCAGATGTCAAAGGCTGGGAGTTCATGGTGGCAGGTCTGTTAGACTGTCCTGGCAGGCCCCTCTCATTTGGCCTTGCTAATGAGCCTCCACTGGATTATCCGCTCCCACCTCGCTGGTTCGCTTGCTCGGTTTACTCTGTCAAATCGAGTTTGCATTTTAAATGGGAATTTGACAAGACGGGCAATTTGTCTGCTGACGAGGTTAATGGGTGTTAGCCCTGTGGAATGGGGAGGGAAAACCCATGCCCCAGCACGCTCTGGCCTCTGCTCAGATCAATGACCCTGGCTGCTGCTGCTCCTCCTTCTGCTGCAGCCAATCTGGGCCTCCCAGAGGCTGTCTCTGCAACTAGCTCACCTCCTCCAGGCAGTCTTCCCAAAAGCACTCTGATCTCTACTAGTCAGGCTAGGTGGTTCCCAGCATGGATGCATTTTAGGGTTGCTGAAGGCTGGGCCATGTCAGCCCTTCTCAGACCCAGCTTCTAGGGCACAGCCAGGTTTTCCCTCAGAGTTGAGCTCCCACCCCTGACCCACCGTTCCATATAGGACTTGGAATGGAGCCAGCGGGGCTGGTGTTGTCAAATTCTGAATATCAGTGCTGGGATAAGGACTGGTTGGCAAGAAACAGTTTTGAAGTCATCACCTCCAAGTCGAGGCCCATCTAGACCAAGCCCCTGTGCTGGAGATCACAGGGCATCTAGGAACCCTTCTGAGACTTCCTGACAGGGCCAAAGTTGACCTCTCCCACTCAGGGTCTTTCTCAAGACTCTCCCCACCAAGGCTGAGCACGAATCCAGGTTTTGGGGTCCCCAGCCAGAAGCTGGACAGGCCAGTATTGGTAGGGGCTGCTGAAGAAGATGCTCAGCCTCCCCCTCCTCCCAGAGGCCCCTCGCCCTTCCCCACCCCAGCTAATGTGCCACAATTACCTCCTAAGTGCCCAAACAAATGTGGCTGCTGGGGAAAGTGACACGGGCTCCAGGTGATGGATTCGTGCCATCGGGGAGCCGGGCGGAGTGGGCCCCAAACGGGGGGGGCAACACTAATATTGTATCAGCGTCGGCGCTGGCGCCACGAGCCGGTGATGAATATGTGTCACTTTACACGGCGCACACTCGGGGGCCTGGCTGCGCAGGCATGGAAAATAGAGTGTCTGGGATTAATGATATTGAAAATGATAGAGAGCAGATTGGAAATGGCTTCGCCCGCCCGACCCGCAGAGATGGAAACGTACCTCACAGCTATCTGCCCAGGCCCGGCCCCCACCTGCTCCCCCTCACCTTCCACCAGCTGCAGAGGCCCACCATGAAGACCCTGAGTCTTGGGGCCCTGCCGGCAGCTCCTTGGGATGGCATATGTGGAGGTGGGTATACCTGTGAGCCGAGACATAGTGCATCAAGAAAATCTCAGCCCCTAACTCACCTTTGACCTTGGTCCCAGGGGAGCCTGACCCCAGTCACCCACTGAACCTTGACCTTATCCACAGACCAAGATCTGACCCCAGTTGCAGCTGAGCCCTGCCTCTGGCTGCAGATTGAGTCTGTGGAAGCCTGAGTCTCTCAAAAGACTGTGAGAAGTGGGGTAGTGGAACAGGGAGGGGAGGGGAGTGCAGGGGTGAGGCCAGAAAGTGCAGACCCCTCAGTGTATCGTATCCAGCTGCTGAAGGGGAGCTAGAATCCAATCTGTTATTCCATATATGGACTCATGTATGTAAGCAAGTGAACAGGTAGCTCTTCCTATTATTCCATAATATGGACTCATGCAAGTAAGCAAGTGAACAGGTGGCTTCTCCATGTCCTGTCATTCTAAGCGTTTGTGTTGGTTTTTAGGACTATGCCTACACACGTTAAGTACATATATGTAGGTATGTGTGCATGTATGTGTGCGACTGTTCACAAATATACCTGCGGGGCATTATCTGGCATGTGGAGGAATGTGGGTAAGTGGCTTTGTCCCTCTGTGTGCTTTGGTGTGTATGACATCAAGGGGACTCTGTGCACACATGATCATGGCTCACTTTAGGCCCCACTGTGCATAGAGATGAGTATGCCTGTGTCTGGGAGGCCATCTGTATGTTTACCCCCAAATGGAAGGACTCCAATGTGTGGGTTTTAGTTGATGAAAACTCTCATTTATGAGGCCTGACTCTGGTCATAGTCTCAATTCCCAGCATCAGAGACAGATGCTTTTCCCCGTTGGAACAGAACTACCACACAATAAGTCTGCCAGATAGATAGCAACTGTAAGACAATTGTTCTAGCCTCAACATCTATCCCAGCATCAGTCCCATCCAAGTCAAGGTAAAAGGATGCACCCCCATTAACACATGCTCCTTGAAGGTCATTATTGGCAGGCACTGTCTCTGCGGAGCAGGACAGACATGGTTCCTGCCTTCATGCAACACACAATCCATCCATCAGAGGAGTTAGACACGAAGCCAGTAAACAGATAAGTAAGCAAGCAATGACAATGTGTAAAAAGTGCCACAAAACAATTCTGCGGAAGACCATGACATTAATGGGTGACCTGTCATTGGATGAGGAAGTCAGGTTGAGGCCTCTGTTTAGTGACATCTGAGCTGAGGGACGAAGAGCCAGCCGTGTGGAAAGAGGGGAACAGAGAGCACAAAGGCCTTGGGTACATTCTAGGTCCTGTCAGAGACAAAAGTCAGAGGAGAGATCGGAGGGGAGGGGAGGTCCAGAAGGGACTTAGATTTTGTTCTCAGTGGGATGTAGAGCCACTGTAGGGTTTAAGCAAGAGAGTGACATGACTGTGTTTGCATTTTTTTTTTTTTTGAAACAGAGTCTCACTATGTCATCCTCGGTAGAGCGCTGTGGCGTCACAGCTCACAGCAACCTCAAACTCTTGGGCTTAAGCGAGTCTCTTGCCCCAGCCTCCCAAGTAATTGGGACTATAGGTGCCCGCCACAACGCCTGGCTATACGTTTACATTTTTAAATGATCGCTCAGCTGAGTGGAGGAACAATTGGAGGTATTGAAAGCAGAAGCTGGAAACCTTTCAGAAGGCTCTGGTGTCACCCCAGCCCAGAGTCCACACCCCCCTGTACCAGCAAGCGTGGCTTCCACACACCCTGGCTATCAGCTCTGCTTTGCTGAGTCCTTCCCAGCCACATCCTGGGGGTCTTGGGTTCCCAGGCCACTCTTCCCTCAGTCCTGCCACTCTACCCCTGCCTGGACCTTCCTCTGCCTCATTCTCTGTCCCACCAGGTTGTCTGTAGATACTACCTCCCCAAGACCACCTGGGTCTTCCCAGCCCTACTGTCATCCAAAAAACCAGTCCTGAGAGAGCTAAGGGTGTCAGTTTATTTTATTTATTTTTTTATTTTTGAGAGAGTTTTACCCTCGGTAGAGTGCTGTGGTGTCACAGCTCACAGCAACCTCCAACTCTTGGGCTTAAGTGATTCTCTTGCCTCAGCCTCCCAAGTAGCTGGGACTACAGG
>NW_003852605.1:910138-912679 GCF_000181295.1 Otolemur garnettii | reverse complement strand
GGCCTGGGCTGGGGATTCGAACCTGCCACCTTAGGTGTATGTGGCTGGCGCCTTAGCCGCTTGAGCCACAGGCGCCGAGCCGAGAGCCCCAATTCTGAAGGAAGAGGCACAACCCCCAGGACAGCCCTAACCCCAATTGTGGGAAATCTGAACACACCAGCCAGTGCCCCCACAGGGTCCTATTACAGCACTGCACAGCTAAGCATCAACCTGCCAGCACAGTGTTGGTACATGGGAAGAAATGTGAATGGAGGGGAAGGACCTCAGCAAGCCCCCACTGAGTGGGGACAGAGCTGGTGACTTGACTCCACTCCAGCTCAGCAACTCCCCCAATCCTGGTGGAGAGATTGGAGCCCCTGGCAGGCAGGCTTTCTGTGGGCAGTGACCCTTGCACACATACTTGGAGGAGGGAGGAAGAAGGGCTGAGCCCTCCTTGCTCCAGTCTCTGTCTTCTGCTCGCTAGCTTTCTCTAGCAATCTCTCTTCCTCTCTCTCTCTCTCTCTCTCTCTCTGACTGCCCCTTTCTCTCCCTCATTCCCTGCCTCTCTCTCCCTGAGTCATTTGCAGAGCAGAGATGGCCTAGCCCATCTGGGAACGAGAGCGCTGCCCGGTGACGGAGACGCAGGTAATAGCCAAGTGCAGAAGAGAGATGTGGAAATTTATGACATTGAAAATGACTGAGAGAGAGAGTATGTGTGTGAGTGTGGGAGAAGGGGGGAGGGAGAGGGAGGGAGCACTCTTGCTCTAGCTTCTCGCTCTCACGCTCACAGCTCTACTCCTCCCTCCAAGGGAGACCAACCTTGTAGATAGGAGAGGACACAGGGGAGGGGGAGGAGGTGGCCAGACCAGAGACAAAGGCAGGCAGGGAGGCAGGCAGACAGACAGACAGGTGGAAGGATGCAAGGGCAGACAGAAGGAGTGGAGAGAGAAGAGGAGGTGAGACCCAGAGACAGAGCAAGGGGGAGAGATGCCAGGCTGTCTGGCCCAGTGCAGCCCTGCCCCTCCAAGAACTCTGAGCCCTTCCCAGTCACCATGCCTTAACGCAAGGCTCTGTTCTTGGCTCAGACCTCTTCCCTTTCTGGGCCTCAGTTTCTTTATCTGTAAAACAGGAATAATAACACCCACCTATGACCATCCTCTTGAGCTAGAGAAGCAATGCCAGGGGTCAGGGGTAAACCTTGGTCACCTGAAGTCTCAAGATTCTTCTCCATTGGACACTGGGGGTCATCTTAATTCCAGAGGAGCTTTCAGTAGTTCTGGCTAACTTTGTGGGTGAAAATGGAAGAAACAGGATATCCCCCCACATAGTTTTCTTCCAAGGAGGCTGGTATATCAAATAGACAAAAGGTAGAACTCTCCATGCCCAGGTAAGAAGGCTGAGGCCTAGACATAAGTGGCACATAGCCAAGGAGGTCTGACACAGGCCCGGTCTACTCTGGCCATGTACCAACCAGGCCCCTCATCCTGTCAGGTATGGACAGTTTAGTTGCCTTAGGACTCTTAGAAACCTTCCCCCACTACCTCCAGCACCTGACTGAACAGATATTTGTGTTTCCCTAACTGGAAAGCAAAATGGGTGACTCCCTGCTCCACACCCCTGACCCTTCTCCCTACCAGCCTTCCACTAAAGCCCCATCTCCTCCCTCTCTTTTCCTCCCTCTCCTGCTCTATAGCATTCTGAAAGAATATCTCAGGTTAACCTCTCCCAGCCCAGGGCATTTGAAGGGAGTTGTTTGGTGCAGTAGTTGAAAGCGCAACTTTGGGTCCAGAAAAACCCCAAATCACAGCTTTGCCCCTTTGGTTGGGTGACCTTGAGATCTTTGTGTAATGTCTCTGAGCCTTGTTTCCTCATCCTCATCTGACAAATGGGGCTATAAATAGATTGTGATGAGGATAACACGGAGCCATATGTAAAGTGACTGGCACAGAGCAGTGCTCAGCAAATATCAGCTGGCCCCTGCCCCCCATCCCTTATCTAGCTGTGTCTTAGCTTTCCGCAGCACTTAAAAGGATGAGATTGAGAGCTGAGGGTAGGAAGAGGAGGAAGAGGAGTTTCAAGAAACTCCTGCTGCTCAGAAGAGATGAAGCCAGAGCTACAGTAGGAGAGACTCAGGTTATCCCTGAGAGGGAATTCCCATTCTGAGACACTAGAAGAAGTCACATTTCAAAGGCCTCACCTGGGCCAGTCTCTTCTCAGGCCATATCCTCCTAGAGGGAGCTCCCAGGCAGCAGCAGCTACTCTGTCTGGGGAGCAGTGGGGGAGGTGAAGAGTTCACTGGGCTCAGGAGCTGTGGACTGTCGGCCTCCTACCCAGCCCTGGTGCCCTGGCCTGGCCCATTGTGGCCGCATAAAAGGTGACGGATGGTTAATAGGAGAGATAACGGGATTCATAAGGGAAATTTATTGGTCACTCCGGTGGTATAAATATGTTTATAGCAGACCAAGGGGAAATGAAGAAGCCCCAATAAATCACAGAGAAGCCACCAGCCTCTAATAGGCGAGCAGCCGCTGGAACCCCAGTGTTGGCAATTGCAGACACCCC
>NW_003852605.1:904031-910118 GCF_000181295.1 Otolemur garnettii | reverse complement strand
CCCCCCCCGGCTGCCTGCTAATCTAATGGTGTGGCAGGGCTGTAGACTTGTCAAGCTGGAAAGATGCCCAGCCCACACCATGGAAAGAACAAGACCCCAGGGGCCACTCCTGCTGGACCCGAGCTGCCCTGCCCACTGTGCAGCCACACCCCTGCCCAGTCTGGACTCGGCCAGGCAGGAATTGCTGAGGGAACAGGGAAAGTGGTACATAGGTCAGGTCTAGGAGGCCCCAGGGTACAGGGGTTAAAGAGGCTCTTGAGTCAGACTTGGTTTCAAAACCTGATGCTGCCACCTCCCAATCCTTGCCTCTCTTGGAGATTGCTTGTCTGCAAAGTGATTTAGCAACCTTAGAAAGCATGATGAAGTGCAGAGATATAGTGCTTGGCACCTTGTACGTCCCAGTAAATGGCCTCTGTTCTTATTCTTACCTTAGACAACAGGGTCTTCTCCTCTTGGGGAAAGTGCTATGCAGATAGGAGAACATTCATAGACCAGTGGATACAACTGTCTTCATTTTATAGATAAGGAACCTGAGGCTGAGAAGTTAAGAAGCTTGCTGGAAGTCTCAGCTAGGATAGAAAGGCCCCTGTTTTGATTTCCAGGTCCAGACTCTTCCCCTTACCCTGATATAGGCCCTGCTCCTTCCTTAGAATTTCAGGGGGTTCCCTGTCCTGACTCCCTCCAGAAAAGGCCTAGAATTTCAGGGGCCCTGAGGCACTTGGGTCAAAGCCTTGGGGGCTCTGGCAGTGACTTGCTGGTGCTGATGGCGCTGGGCCTCAGCACCCCCACCTACCTCTTTCTTCCTTACCTGTGCACAGCAAGAGCACAGGACTCAGTTACTAAGACTTCACTCCAGTACTATGGTTGCTTGAAGCCTTCCATTTGATCTCTACGGGAGGCCCATCCCACCCAGTCTCCATCACAGCCTCCATCCAAGCTCATTCCTACCTTCATTCACTCAGCAAGGGACTTGCCCTTGCAGGTCACAATACTGAGCAAGATAGACTAGGCCTGCCCCCATGGCACTCACTGTCTGTAGAGATGTCAGTTCTGGATCGTGGAATAGAATGGGGTGTATTGTGTTGAGAGGCTAAGGCAGGCACAGAGGTTTGGGAGATCCAGAATCTCAGAATGAACAGGAGCCAGGCAGGAAAAGCATTTGCAGAGAAAGGAACAGCTTGGAGGGAAGTAGGTAAGGCAGACAGGACCTCCCAATCCCACTAGGGCTGGTGTCTTAAGCCAGAGGGGCTGTGCATAATCCCCTACATAGGGCTCCGTCCTCGCTTTGTCCCGGTCCCTCATGCCCTCCACAGTCACTCGTGGTCACTCACTCTGTCCAGCTTTCATTCCTCACCTCCACGCCATTGGACATGCCACTGCCTGCTTCCCAATTTCCTGCCAGAATGGCTGGTCCTCTACAAACTACTTCCCACATCCCTGCCTGAGCTCCACATCTATCCCCCAAGTCCCAGTCTAGGGGCTTCACTTCCCAGCACCACAGTCAGCAGTTCAGAGGACGGAGATCCTCACACAGACACCAAGGAGAGGGCCTTTGCAGTCCCGAGGACTCCACCTCCCAGCGCCTGCACTGGGGAGGAAAGAGAGAGAGCCGCTTTACCCCTAGCCTGGTTCTCCGCGCGTCTCGCTACATCTCTGCCTCTCTCTGCGTCTCTCCCAGCCTGGGCCGCTTCGGCCTCTTTTCCCGAGCTCGAGCTCGGTTGCACGGTCTCTCTCTCTCTCCCTCCCGAGGCCCCCCTCCGCAGCCGGGCGGGGGAAATCACTCCGTAAATAGGCGGATGGCCCCGGGCGCTGCGGGCGCAGACACTCGTTTTTAGAGCCGGTAATTGACTCCTTTCAGTTGATAATTCATGGCTTGCATATGCGCTTTAATGCGGGCGCCCGGGGAGGCGCGGCGGGCGGGGCGGGCGGAGCGGCCGGTGCGCCGAGCTAGCGGCGGCGCGCCCGGGAGGGGGCCCGACCCGGGCCTGTCCGCGCCGTCGGGCCCTGCGTGTCCGCGGGAGGAGTGGGCTACCTGCCCGCGTCTGTCTGCCTGGCTCTCCCGAGGCAGCGCGGGGTGACAGAAGAAGGTGCGCTGGGTGGGACGGAAAGGCCCGGAACGTCCCAGGGCCGGCGGAGATCACA
This sequence comes from Otolemur garnettii, assembly GCF_000181295.1. Lineage (NCBI taxonomy): Eukaryota > Metazoa > Chordata > Mammalia > Primates > Galagidae > Otolemur > Otolemur garnettii. The sequence continues at coordinate 907,976 of NW_003852605.1, read as the reverse complement.
CGCGGGCCGACTGACCGAGCCTTCGGTTGAATGGGGACCGAGGGCGGAGACGGAGGGAAGATCGTGGCACACGGGCACGCCTTCCCCATGCAGCCAAAGGGATATTGAGGCTCAGAAAGAGGATGGGTCTTACCGGGCCTCACCCAGCGCAGACAAGACCAGAAGTCAAGGCCTTCTCCTTCCCAAATGGTCCTAGTCGGGGGCCCTGAGACTTTTGAGCTCATTTCTCCGCTAGTATGACTCACCCTGTTGCTCTCTAATGAAGGGCTGGCTCTGCCCTGTGAATTCTGGGCATAGACGCCCAAACCTGGGTAAGCCCCTCACCCCACAGCGACTCCCAGGCTGGAAAGGGGTAACCCAGGTATCCCCTCGCCTGCTCCTTCAACTTCTGTAGTTCTGTCTCGCGAGGCTGTGGCAGATGTGATCTTCAGCTCCATTTTACAGTCTTAGAGAAGCTAGGAGACTTGCACAAGTTCTCAGAGGAGGCAAAGCCAAAACCTGGATGTGTGTGTGCCAGATCAAGCCCTCCATGGTGAAAGTAACAGAGTAGGAAGGGAAGGAGGAAGAGACGCTGTTGTCCAGGAGGTCCCATAAGTACCCACACGGGATCCCCACAGCAAGGAGCTCTAAGAATGCAAATGACCTGCTGACAGTCACAGGCCAGGGAGTGATTTCAGATGAAGACATTGTGGCAGAAATCAGAGGATAGAGGTTGGCATTGGAGCTAGAGCTAGAACTGGGGAAGAAAGAGGTTACTGATCCCAAATATCACCTCAAGAGATACTAGAGGAAGCCCAGCTGGAAGTCTGTCCCCAGGATAGCGCTTCCCATTTACTCATTCCTTTGAGCTGGTGTCTGTCACCACCTTTCCCCAGCTAATTTCAGCCAAAAATAGAATTTTCCACCCCTTACATTTTAAAATCCGAAAATGTTTAACCTAAAATCAAACCACCTAGCTAATCCCTGCAGCCCCCTATCTTTGTGCCAGTTTCCCCATCAGCACAATGGAGTTGGATGAAAGAATCTGACTGGGGAAGTCCTGGTGGAAGCTGGGCTGGGCAGAAGGAAAGGACTGTCTGGTCTGTGGGAAGCTCAATGCTGCCCCCTGGTGCCCAGACTGTTGCAGCAGGCAGTGCACCCAGGGAGAAGAGGCAAGAGACCCTACAGGTAGAGAACCTCTCTGCCTCTTGCCTTCTCCAAGCCTCCTATTTATTTATTTATTTATTTTTGAGACAGATCCTCGAGCTATAGCCCTGGGTAGAGTGCCGTGGCGTCACAGCAACCTCAAACTCCTGGGCTTAAGCGATTCTCTTGCCTCAGCCTCCCAAGTAGATGGGACTACAGGCACCCACCACAACACCAGGCTATTTTTTGGTTGTAGTTGTCATTGTTTTTTGGCAAGCTGGGGCCAGATTCAAACCCACCAGCTCTGGTGTACGTGACTGGTGCCTTAGCTGCTTGAGCTAGAGATGCCACCCTTCTCCAAGCCTCCATCTTACTAGGGAGGGAAGACTGAGATAGAGCCCTACTAACCCTGTCTGAGGGGAAAGCCTGACACTTTATTTCTAGCAGGGATCTCAGACTCTGTGGAAGAATTAGAGAGGGGGCACTACAGTGAGGTCAGCAATAGCCCTGTCTGGCCTGCACCGGGACACCCTAAATGTTTCCTTCTATGGTAGGCTGAGTCAGGCTTGACCTGCCGTATGCTGGGGTCTTCATCTGAGTTAAATTCTAAGCCCTTTTCTGGCTGAACTCCCACCATTAGTTCAGTAGTCAGAAAACATTCAGCAAAGTGGGCTGGATGGATGGATAAATTCCATTCCTTTGTATTGATATTTTTTCTTCAGAAGATCTGTACTATCAAGCATAGGGAAGAGCTCATTAGTTTGCCAAGTTGGTCATAAGCTGGGCTTCAAAGAGGAATGGGATGGGAGGGGAAGGTTTGAACCTCAAGAGATTTTAGATGAAAGGAAGGTCATGGGGGTGGGGGTGGCAGTAGTCTGGGGGTGAGATGGAAGGTTCAAGGAAGGAGAAGCGATATCTGACACAAGACTTGAAGGATGAATGGAGGTCCAAAGGCAGAAGCATAAGGAGCAGTTGTGCTGGCAAGAGGGCTCCAGTTTGAAGGAAGGAATGAGGCAGTCCTGTGGTAGAGTCATGGCAGAAGAGACTGTGGAGGGTCTTGGTGGTGGTGGGTGCTGAATGTAAGGCCAAGGAATTAGCGCTCTGTGGAAAAATCACTAGACTGTGAGCCAAGGGTTTAGGTCCTAATCCGAGATTTACTCCAATTAGATTCTATTTCCTCAGCTTTGCTCTCTGGATCTTTCTCCAGACATCGGTGGGAGCTATGCTAAGTTCTCTTCAGGGCAATATCTAAAAATCACAGCTTGAAGAATGGTCAAACTTTGGACCTTGCAGAATCTAAGCCTTTCAATTTGCAGATGAGAAAACTAAGGTCCAGAGAGAGGAAGTGACTTCCCAGTATCACACAGCAAGCCAGTGGCAGAGCCAAGACTTGGACCTACGTCTCCAGTCTCTCAATCTGGGGCTCTTTTTCCTGTGCTGCAATCCAGGGTAGCACCTGGGGGACAGAACTGGAAGGCAGCCGCTGGAGGCAAGAGGCAGGAGGCTGCAGACCTACCCAGACCAGAGATCACAAGGCCGGCCAGTCAGAGGTGTTTATTGAGTCCCTCACCCTACTCCCCATCTTGGGGACTGATCAGGGGAGTCCATTTATTAAGCACCCACACAGAGGGACCACAAAGAAAAGGAATGTGGTTGTTATCAAGAGGAGGAGATACAAGGTGGATATGGTATTCATAAGTAGTCAGGGGCACTGGGAACAGACTTCGGTGTGGATCTAGGAAGGTCTCTAGGAGAAGGAGTGGCCTGTCATTTGGGGTCCCTCTGGGTCTTGACCAAAGTCTCCACCTCCTTCATGAACCGGAGACACAGCTCCTCTTCCCACGGCAAAGCAATGCACTGCACACCCACTGGAAGTCCCACGGATCCTCTTACCGCCTGTCAGGATAGGGGGTCCAGAAACTCAGAGCCTGATTCCTGCTCACAGGCCATTTGCCCAGCCCTCCTCATTACCCATGCTGTTCTAGACCTCAGTACCAAGGGCTGGCCTAGGTGATACCTTAGTCCAAATTTTCTATCCCCATTCTATTTTAAGGCAAAGATGTCCTGGATCTTGGAGTTCTAGGCTTCCTCAGCTTCAGTGAAACCTGAAAAGACTGTTGTGATTTTATTTGTCTACAGTTTTCCAGGGTTAATATTTAAAATTTGCTCCCTGTGCAGAATGCTAACTAAAGTGATGAAATATAAAGCTGAGCGTCCACCCAATGTTCACAGCAAGGAAGACAAGAATGTGCAAATCCCTGACCAGAGCCTGATTATACCTACGCAACGAAAACACTGCCTTTACCCAAAACACAGGCCCAGGAACACGGGGGCTGAGCCTGAGTCCCTACCATGAAATCCAAATATGCTTATAGGAATTCAAATATGTTTTCATTGCTTTATGATGATGATACCATGTATCATATAAGCCTTTATTAGCTTTAATTTCTAGAGCCAGATTGCCTGGATTTAAGTCCTCATTCTTCCACTTAAGTTGGCTGTGTGGCTTTGGGCCAGTCTCTTAGTCTGCATGTGCCTCCATTTTCCTCATTTATTAAACCTCACAGGAGAGTTATGGGATTCAATATTTATATACAAATATTTATATACTAACTCCTACAACAGAGTTAGAACTCAAGACACATGAGATCGTGTCATTATTGTTTTCTCAGAGTTCAGGTCAGAAGTTCTGCTGGGTAACTCTACCACTAAAATCAATTTCCAGAAAAAGTCCCTTAATGTCTGACTCAGGCACATGCATACTTTTCACAGTTGATTTCTTTCCCTTTCTCTTCTTCTCTCTTTCTTTTTTTTCTTTTT
>NW_003852605.1:901818-903023 GCF_000181295.1 Otolemur garnettii | reverse complement strand
GTATGTGGCTGGTGCTTTAGCCACTTGAGCCACAGGCACCGAGCCTTGTTTTTGTTTTTTAAGACAGGGTCTCATTCTATTGCCAAGGCTAGAGTACCCTCACAGCAACCTCAAACTCCTGGGTTCAGGCAATCCTCCTGCCTCAGCCTCCCCAATAGCTGGAACTCTAGGCACCCTCTAACACCCTGCTAATTTTCTATTTTTCCCAGAGATGGAGTCATGCTCTTGCTCAGACTGGTTTCAAACTACTGAGCTCAGGCAATCCACCTGCCTCAGCCTCCCAGAGTGCAAGGATTACAGGCATAAGCCACCATGCCTGACCTAAAATAGCTACTTTTATTCTCATTTTCCTGGCAAAAAATTGCTGAGCTCTGAGAGAGGCAATGTTCAGTCTGGGTGCACACAGTAAGGTACTAACCAGGAACTTTTGCCCTGCTCCACCCTCTTTGCTTCTGGGATCAATTTTCCCTACTGAAGGCTCTGAAGAGCACTGCTTTTGCAAAGCTTTGTCCCCTGACAAGGGTAGGGCTGACATGGAGGTCCAATGGTGAGCCTTCAGGGATGGGGTGAAACTGCAGCATGAGTGATAAAGGGTAAACACTAACAACCATCAGCCTGACCCTAAGATCTCCACCCCTGTCCCCCACCTACTGCCGGCCCCAGCTGGGACTGATGGAGAATCAACCTTGGTTTGTTCCCCTTGTGGGAGAGGTTTGGAGAAGGAAACTGACCTCCTGGAAATCTTTGTCATGGCTATCTCCATAGTAGCCCTTGTAGAAGGCCAGTTCCTCCTCGTCCTGTGACGTCACGGTAGTGACAGGCACCACGCCCACAGGAAAATCCAGCATGTTGTACAGGGTCACGTAGGAGGTGCTTTCTGAGGGAAGATCCAGATAAGCGCAGGACGTCAGCCCCGAGAAGACTCGGCGGGGAAGAACGCGGGTGGGCATCTCTGCCCACCCTTCTCAACCACAGCCCTCCCGCCAGACTCGCCAGTGTCTTGCCAAAACGGAGGAGGGAAGAGCAGAACCGTCACTGCAGAAGCCTTGCCCAGTACCAGGCACTATTCTGGCCTCCGCACATTGCTGATTCCTTGAGTCCTCTCCACCCCTTTGCTATGGGATAACTATTCCCTGTGGACAAATGAGGACATCCAGGAGGCAGACAGGCTAGGTATGTTTTCTTTTTCTTTTTTTTTTTTTTTT
>NW_003852605.1:900129-901351 GCF_000181295.1 Otolemur garnettii | reverse complement strand
CCTGCCACAATGCCCAGCTATTTTTTTGTTGCAGTTTGGCTGGGGCCGGGTTCGAACCCACCACCCTCAGTATATGGGGCTGGTGCCCTACTCACTGAGTCACAGGCGCCGCCCTGAATTGTACACTTTTAAATAGTGTTATCTGACTTTTATCTCAATTTAAGAGATTTCGATCCAGTAGCACAGTGGTTACAGCACTGACCACATGCACCATGGATGTCAGGTTCAAACCTGGCCTGGGCCAGCTAGATAATTATAACTGTAACAACAAAAGAAAAGATAGCCAGGCGTTGTGCCAGATGCCTGTAGTCCCACCTACTAGGGAGGCTGAGGCAAGAGAATCACTCGAGCCCAAGCGTTTGAGGTTGCTGTGAGCTGTGATGCCATAGCACTTTACTTAAGGCAATATAGTGAGACTCTGTTTCAAAAAAAAAAAAGAAGGCTCGGCGCCTATAGCTCAACCGGCTAAGGCGCCAGCCACGTACACCTAGGGTGGCGAGTTCGAATCCCCAGCCCGGACCCGCCAAACAACCCAGGGGGATAGCTTGAGGCTCTGTCTCAAAAAAAAAAAAAAGAGTAAATGGATGTGCTAATACACAAAAGCCTCATATCTTTTGATTCCATTTATGTGAAATTCTAGAAAAGGCAAAATAATAGTGACAAAAAGCAGGTGACTGGTTGCAGTGTGGGGGAGGGTAAGGGAACAGTGAACTGCAAAGGGACATGAGAAAAAATTAGGAGTGGTGGAAATATATATTCTATCAATTCTAAGAACTTACTCTATATTTCTGATTATAATAGTGATTATACAACTGTATACATTTGTCAAAATTCACCAAATTATACACTTGAAATAAATGAAAAAAAATTTTTTTGCGACAGTCTCACTTTGTCACCCTTGGTAGAGTGCTGTAGCATCATAGCTCACAGCAACCTCAAATTCCTGGGCTTAAGTGATTCTCTTGCCTCAGCCTCCCAAGTAGCTGGGACTACATGTGTCTGCCACAACTCCTAGCTATTTTTAAGAGATGAGATCTTGCTCTGGCTCAGGCTAGTCTCAAACCTGTGAGCTCAAGCAAGCCATCTACCTCGGCTTCCCAAGTGCTGTGATTACAGGCATGAGCCACCAATACCCAGCCCTGAAATCAATGAAGTTTAGTGTGTGTAAATTAGACCTCAATAGGCTTGGCACCTGTAGCACAGTGGCTACGGTACCAGCCAC
>NW_003852605.1:894195-898631 GCF_000181295.1 Otolemur garnettii | reverse complement strand
AAACAAAAAAAAAAAGTGAATGGAGAGTGGCCAGGCACAGTGATTCATGCCCATAATCCTAGTACTCTGGGAGGCCGAGGCAGGCAGGCTGATGCCACAGCACGCTGGCCTGGACAACAGAGTAAGACTTTGTCTTGAAAAAAAAGTGACTGGAGGCTGAGGTTGGTGGATTGCTTGAGCTCAGGAGTTCAAGACCAGACTTAGCAAGATAAGTATCTCACCTATTAGTTTGCCAGGATAACCTATATAATAAGCAGGGTCCAGAGCTGGTGCCAGCAGCACGTCCAGGTCCAAGGATCTCCACTTGGCTATGAATTCTTGCTGATAGTCCTGAGGGATGGTGAAAGGTGAGAGAGAGGATCACTGGGGCTCACTGTCTGCCAGACAAGGTCAGGTGCTGCCAGGCAGAGCTGGGTTACACACCAGGAAGCACTCTCAGGCTCTGAGCTTCAGACTGAGATAGCTGGGGAGGGTCAGAGTCTTCCCAGGGACTTAGGTGAAAGGATAGGATGGAGGATCTCAGGCTGTAATGATTTGGGGACAATGCTCAGAGAGATGGACTAGATTAAGCCTCCCCATCCAGGTCCAGCTGGGCCTTTCCTGCAAGCCAGGCTCTGACCTCTATCTGGTCCTTCAGGTCACTACCCAGGTCTCCATGGCCCCAGCTCTAGCAGTCCCTCAAGTCTTCCCAGAAACACTTCACCTCCACTGCTGTGTGCTGCTCCCACAGTTTCTTGGGTGTCCTGGGGAAATGAGGAAGACTCTGAAGAGTTCAAAGGTCAACATGGAAGGGTCTCCTTTTATACAAATAGGAATGTGATGCTGATGGCCTCCATGCAAGGTTGCAAATCATCTGATGGTCTAGGACTGACCCTGAGTCTTTTTTTTTTTTTTTTTTTTGGACAGGACTTGGTTTGAATCTGCCACCTCCCACATATGGGGCCAGTGCCCTACTCCTTGAGCAACAGGCACTGCCTGACCCTGGCTAAGACACCTTGTCTGCCTAAGCTCCCCAAGAACACATCTCCTCTAATCAACCTCCCCACTTCACCATCCACAGGGATTCATGTGGCTCCCAAAAAGACCGCAGACTTCTTCTAATCTGTGAGGCACCTGGTTAGCCCTCAGGCCATTCGACCCAGTTACACAAAGTAATTCAACTGGCCAAGCCCAACAGCAAACCCAAACCCAAACCAGAATCTCCTCGAAACTTCATCCCTAACTCTAGCCCCACTCCAGTCCCCACCTTAATCCTACCCCTGGATCCAAGTCTATCTTTACCCAACTCAGACCAACTCCAAAACCAGCCAAAACTTAACCTCAGCTTCAGCCCCAACCTTTACCTCAACCTGACCCCAATTTTAGCCTTGACTCAGATCTTAACTCCAAATCAAATCCTAGCCCTTAACCAGCCCCCATCCCACCACCAATTAAAAGTTTCCATCTAGGCTCAGCACCCATGCTCAGCAGTTAGCGCCAGCCACAGACACTGAGACTGGCAGGTTTGAGCCCGACCTAGGCCAGCTAAAAGCAACAATGACAACTACAACCAAAAAATAGCTGGGTGCTGTGGTGGTCACCTGTAGTCCCAGCTATTTGGGAGGCTGAGGTAAGAGAATCGCTTAAGCCCAAGAGTTTGAGGTTGCTACCAAGGGTGACATAGTGAGACTGGCTCAAAAAAAAATCTGGGCAGTACCTGTGGCTCAGTGAGTAGGGTGCCAACCCCATATACTGAGGGTAGCGAGTTTGAACCCGGCCCCGGACAAACTGCAACAACAACAAAAAAAATAGCCAGGCGTTCTGGTGGGTGCCTGTAGTTCCAGTTACTCAGGAAGCTGAGGCAAGAGAATTGCCTAAGCCCAAGAGCTGGAGGTTGCTGTGGGCTGTGACGCTTCAGCACTCTACTGAGGGTGGCAAAGTAAAACTGTCTCTAAAAAAAAAAGCCTCGATCTAGCCCTAACATTAATCATGGTATTAAAATCTAACTAGATTCCAAAATCTAAATAGTCCTCCCTAGTCCACCTCTAGCCACATGCCTCTCACCCAGTTCCTACCACTGTATGGACAATCTTTGTGGGCCACAGCTGGACCTGAGGAGACTCACCCCACACCACGAAACTCTTCAGCAGTCTGGCTTGTTCGGGGATCCTAGAGGTGGGATGAGAGGGGAAGACCACCTTCGGAACCCACAGAGAAACAGCCAGCCTACCCAGGTCGGCAGTCCGGGATAGGCACCCCTGCTCAGCACACTGGCATGGAGCCCTGTGCTCCTCAACAAGCCCCCACCACTGCACTAAGCCCTGAGCTGCCTTTTATCTCCCCTGCTATAATCCCCTTCACCCTGCGGAGCCCCCTCTCTGGAGCCCCCTCTCCGGAGCCCCTCACACACAAGCTCCTATCTCTTTTAGCCCCAACTCCCTCTTTTACTCCTTCTTCTTCCTATTGAAACCCCATCTGACCCACCCCCGCCTTCTAGGAGCCCCCCACTCTGCCTGAGCCCCTCTCTCTCTCAGGACCACCCCCTGGCTGGACCCCCTCTCCTGCAGAGCCCCTCCCTGCATGCAGCCCACACTCACTGTACACTTCAGGATCTTGGCCAAGAAACACTTGAGAGAGTCTGGCAGGCGGAGCAAGCTGACCATCCCCTTTATGCTGGGGTCCACAATGTCCCCCTCTCTGAGGAGCCAGTTACATATTGAGTCTGTTACAGCCTTTCAGCCCTCACCTGCCCCCACAGCAGGAGCCACCCAACTTCCCCTCCACAGACAAAAGGAAGGTCAGACCCAAAGAAACATTTGTGCTTCAGCCCCAACCCTGGGATGTGGGCATCCTAAAGATGGGGCCTGAGTGGGTGACTTGCTGCATAAGGTCACCTTGTTAGCCAGGTCCTCTCCAGGACTCAGGTTGGCTCCATCCCCCCACCCCAATCCCATTTCAAGTCCTGACAGATGACATACAGCTTCTGCAGCAGGGTGGCCCCTCCGTCCGCATACAGACCCCCGGTGTACAGGTGTTTGAAGGCATACTCTACACGGGGGATGGAGAAGGGGATGACCTGGAGAGAGAGAGGCGAAGACAGAGGCTGAAGCTCCTCTTCATGCCCCACGTTTTAAAGGGTGATGCCACACTACCCCACTCATCTTCATCCACCTCGACTCCTCAGCATGGCATGGGAGGCCTGTGTGGCCTGACTCTCTCTTGCCACAACCACTCTCTCACCCCTAGATAGCAGATGCGACAGAATTAGAGCAGCCCTCACTTCCTGCATGCTTCACTGGATCCAGTCAGTGTGCCAAGTGCTTGGCCTGTGGAACCCACTGAGGGGAGAAGGCACAAACCTTGAAGCCTTCTTTAAAGGATGGGGCTCACCCTGTCCCTACCTCCACTTCATCAATCTTCTCCAGGAAGCTCAGGGAAAACCCAATTGTATAAGCAGCCCAAACTTAGTCGTAGCCCTCTCCCTGAGCCCCTCTCCTTCATTGCCTGGGATGGCCCAGCCTAGCATGCTCATACCAGTCCAACCTCTCTCCTCACTAGGGCTAGGTGAGCCTACCTGGTGTCCTGCATCTTGGAGAAGTCTGGAGGTGAGTTGCACAGCCCTGGCCATGCTAGGGGATGGCTGTGTATAGCCGTCGGACTCACAGTAGCCAACTCGAAGGGGCCGCTTGCTGGAGTATACCTAGGGTCACAAGGGGCTCAGAGGGAAGACTGGGCTGGGGACAAGATGGCCTCACTCTCTCTAGGAGCCAGATTTATAAGGCAGGGCCTGGGCCATAACTGTCCTCACCTGAGGGGAATCCACATGGACTCCCCAAGAGTCCCTCTCCAGGCCTTAAGTGCTCTGGAGAAACCCTGGAAGAATTAGAAATGAATGGAGATGGATGGAGTAGATACATAGATAGATGTGACAGATTCATGAATGGGTAAGTGGATGCATGTATGAAACAGTAGGAGTGTGAGCAAAGGGTTGAATGTCTAAGTGGGTAGATGAATGAATGAATGGTGGGAGTTAAATGGGTGGGTGAGTAAGGAGATGAATAGACACCAATATCTTTTAAGCTAAAGAACTGTTAGAAAAGGATGAAGATGGAAAGATCAATGGGGGCAAATAAAGGTGGCACACAATAACCTCAGGTTCATAGTGAATGCTAGGATGGTGCAAGGGATAAGATGGACAGACTGTGGTGTGGCAGACAGACACTCTGCCCTATGGAGAGGGTTCTGGAGTCAGAGAGGGCAGGGCTCAAGGCCAGCCTTGCCAATTACTAACTGTGTGATCATGTCATCGAGTCATTTCACTTCCCCTCAGTTTCCTCATCTGGAGATGAGAATAGCAGTGCTCATCCTTCAGAGTGAGTGTTAGGATGAAACACAAAGAGCCTGGTTCACAGTACCAACATGTTGTTGAATGAATTACTAAATAAATAAAGGGGCTC
>NW_003852605.1:892380-894009 GCF_000181295.1 Otolemur garnettii | reverse complement strand
GGCAGAGGCAGGAGACTCACTTGAGCCCAGGAGTTGGAGGTTGCTGTGAGCTGTGATGCCACAGCACTCTACCCAGAGGGACAGCTTGAAGCTCTGTCTCAAAAAATAAAATAAAATAAAAGTGAATAAATAAATAAATAATGGCTGTTAGAGCTGGAAGAGCCTGGAGTGATCTTCCAGTCTAACCTCTCTGTTGTGCTGATGGGGAGGTTGAGGCCCAGAGAGGAGACCTGACTCAGCTAGGGTTACCTAGAGGGTTAAGAGCTCAGCTTAATTAGATACCAGGCTCTCTGAAGCATGCCTGCTGAGTATTCTGCTTGGTGTGTTGGGCATATGATGCCTCTCTTTAAAGGCAATTATAGCTATGGCTCCAGATAGCCAAGAAGCCAAAGCAGCTGGTATCCAGCAGGGGTGGGAGACAAACAGGACTGAGCATGTGGGCTCCCTGCTCACTGCACCCCAGGATGGGAAACGAGGTCTTTGTAGGAGATGGTAAGGTGCAGACAGGCAAGTGAGGAATGACAGGAGGGAAGGGGAGTGTTTACCCCTGTCTATTCCCCGAACCAGCTCACCTCTTCCCTAAAGGTCAGGGGAGGGACAGTGGGGTCCAGATGGTGCATGTTTTCATTCAGCAGGGCTCGAAGGCATAGTGCCAGGCTCTCCACATCCCGGGCCATGGGGCCAGCCGTTGTGGTCACTGCATGGGGATGGGCAGTGGAGGGGGAAAGACACCTAGCATTCTTTCTGCTCTGGGGATCCCTACTGCCAGGCCTCAAAGTGCCATGACCAGGCCCTGGTGTCATCCTCAGCAGGAGTGAGGGCAAGTGGCTTTGGTAGACTGACCACAGCAACAGTAGGTGGCTAATGGGAGAATCTGATCTGGGACAGAGTATCAAGAGGCCAGCAGGAGAGATTAAAGCTACATAGTAGGAAGCCCTTCTCAGTGGGGTAAGGGCCACTGGACTAAGGGAAGCCAGGTAGGAGCTATGTGTCTCCTCTCCCAGGTAGCACCTATGAGGCTGAGTGAAATATTCTTGCAAGAAAGCCTAGCAGGTTTGCCTTTGAGTGAGTGTGGCCACAGGCACAGATGGAGACTTACCTGATTTCTTGCCCTTGACAGCAGAGGCGATTCCAGAGTAGCTGCAAAACCCCACCCACCCAGAGCCAAGATCAGCATCTGAAGAGAGGGACCTGGGTACCAGGAGGCTTGAGCACCCAGTCAGTGCACTCCCCCAGGACTCAGCCCTCTTCAACCTTCCATGTCTCTCTACTGTCCACAGAATGAAGTCTGATCCTTTGTCCTTCAAAGCTTAAGACAGTTTCCCCTTTGAGCTTTTCCACACATGCATATTGCCAAGTAAGCTGCTCTCATCAGCCTTACAGCCTTCTAGATTCCACCCCAACTCTGCATGTTCAGCCTTCAAAACCTAGCTCAAATGCTGCCTCCTCCAAGAAGCCTTCTCTTCCCTTGCCCTCCTTTTGAAGTGTAGGCTTTTTTTTCATAGAGACAGAGTCTCACTTTTTTGCCCTCGGTAGAGTGCAGCGGAGTCACTCCAGCAACCTCCAACTCCTGGGCTTAGGCGATTCTTCTGCCTCAGCCTCCCAAGTAGCTGGGACTACAGGCACCCG
>NW_003852605.1:881518-890986 GCF_000181295.1 Otolemur garnettii | reverse complement strand
AAAAAAAAAAAAAAAGAATTGGGTGGAAGGTCTGTTTCACTGCTACCTGCATAAGACATGATATGCTTATCTGTGATAGGGGCAGGAGTTATTCAAAGCCATACTACCTTCCCTCACTTTCCCCAGTAGTGAGCTAAGTGGGTAAAAACTGATGGTAGGAACAGGCTCCTGTCCTCCTTCCCCTCTAGTTTCTCTGGGCAGGGCTGAGCCCATCCTGTCATCTCCATCCATGAGTACCTGAGGCGGCTTCTTGAGGTCCGGAAGCCACAGACACCACAAAAGCTGGCTGGTACGCGGGTGCTGCCACCTGTGTCAGTACCCATGCCCAGGATGGACCCCTTCCCTGCCAATAGAGCTGCTTCACCCCCTGAGGATCCCCCAGGAGACTTCTTTAAGTTCAGGGGGTTCAGGGTCTGGCCAAAGATGGGGTTACTGCAGTCATAGCTAAGGGAAGATAAGAAAAGGGTGAAAGCCTGACTGGGGCAGCCTTCCCCCACACACACCTGGGGACCAACCACCCTCCAGAATCAACTCCAGGGCTCCTTTGGCTCCATGAGTGTCTCCCTAAGGCTGAGACCTCCGGGTCCCGCTTCAGCTTGGGGGAGGGGAAGGGGCTGCTGCTGCTGGAAAGACCAAGATTGGACACCAGCCACAACTTCTGAAATAAGGACCGAGAAGCCCACAGCTCTGCAGCCAGAGCAATACACTAAAGGGTGAGTAGGGGGAGAGAAAATACCGGATGAGAATACTTAAAGAAGCCAGGATAGAAATGGAGATGTAACTTTACAGAAACTGGAGCCCAGAGGACCCTTAGAGACCCTGGAATCAGTCCAGCCTCATTGTAGAATGAGGACACCCAGACCCAGAGGGCAGAACCAAGAACCCTGGCCCTTGAAATCTGCATGACAAGCCCCCACCTCAGTCTCTGCCTGAGATCAGGGCTTTAAAGAGCAGCTTCAGCCCTGGGCCCGGCCCAGTCCCAGATCCCTGCTGCTGCTTCACAGACCTGAACAGTGTCTGCGGGATGTTGGTCTTAACAAAGGGAATGGCTCCCTGGGCCTTGAACAACTGCACGATGACTCCGTCCTTGGCCGCTGGCTTCTCCAGGAACTGAGCCAGGCCACACGTGGAGTCATGGCCCTGCAGAACAGGAAAGTCACGTCCAGCCAGTGGGGGTCAGGCTGAATCACCTTCCTGGCAGACTCCAGTCCCAGTCTGGCTCCACTCACGTATGCTCTCACACCCTTGCAGACACATACACTGTACTACAAGGATGCTCTGGTGGCAGAAGAGCACTGGTGAAGTCTTAACCTCTGGATCAAACCCCAGTTTGCCACCTTCTAACGTGCATCTTTGATTAAGTAACTTGCCTAGTGTCACACACTTAGATGCTTAAAGTGCCGCATGCATGCACACACACATACACATGCACATGTGCACACCTCAAGGCTCACCTTGCAGTCATAGGTGTCCTTGAGGCTTATAGGGACCCCATAGAGAAGGCCTCGCTCACTCTTTTTAAGCTTCTTCAGTGCCTGCAGCTGCTCCTCACATTCCCCCAGGAAATCGGTCAGGCAATTCACCTCCTGGTGCACCTTCAGAGCCTGAGTCACATTGAAGAGAGCAGACCAGGGCCCCCAGGGAGGCCAGGGCCGAGACAGGGCACTCAGTCACCTGGCCTCTCCTGCTACCCTGAGGAGACTGAGATGTTCCCCCTCCCAGGTCAGTGGCAGAACCACAGAGTCACACCTGCCCCTCAACTCCTCTTAAGTAGAAAAATGGCAGATGACATCACTGATTCTGACCCAGAGCCCCAGGCTTGTATCCTGACTCCTGACCCATACCTGCTCTAAGTAGCTACAGAGGACGCTCTCCAGACTCAGCTCTTCAGCCTGTAGCTTCTGGGCCAGCTTTGCCAGGGGAAGCTCCAGGATTGACTCAGAGTCCACATCTGGCTCCTGTGGAGATGAGGGAGGGTGGGCAGATATCAAAGATAGATTATTTGGGACCACTCCCAGACAGTCCACACCACAAGCCTGTGTCCCATTACATGCTCAGCTGAGCACGTCTGTGGGACCACACATGCCCCTGTGCTCATTCTTAGAACTAAAAGCATCTCTTGATCTGTCTCCAGGTGGGTGTGAAAGCTCTTCAGGGGCACAGATGTTCGCTTCTGTCTCTGTCCCCCAGATCCTAGCCCAGGGCTTTGGCACAGAGAAGCATTTACTCCTCAGGTCATACTTCATAAGGGTCACAGTTGGAGTGGGAGTGACTCTACATGCAGTATCTTGGGACTGGGGGCCATGGAAGTAAAATTCAGCTGTGTGGCTTACTTCCAGGGGGCATCCCAGGCATCCCCCTTATTCCTCTCCGGTCCTCCCACCCTGCTGATCTCACCCTAGTGGAGGGCAAGAATCTAACCCACGGACAGGAGACCTGGCGCTGGCACCCATCCCTGACCACACCACTGGTCCACCAGGGCACCTGGGGCAGGTCCCTGCCCCTCCCAGGGCCTATGCCCCCTGAGGGAGGAAAGACTAGGAGGCAGGCCTGAGTCAGCCGTACTGACAAGCCCCTTAGCTGCCTGGAGCCCCATCCCCCAGGGTGTGAGGGGAAGCTGATACCAGCCCTCAGGACTGCTGTCCTGCCAAGCGTAACATGATGAGGGCCGCACACAGCAGGCTCTCAGGAAGGAAAAGCTCTCTTCCCTCCCCTCCTCAATCCTGTTTGAGACCCTTGACACCCCTAGCTGGAGTGAGGGCTGGGTGGGAAGATGGCATGGTGGGCTTTTCTTGGTCCTGGAGAGAAGGGTGAGGGAGACAAGGAAATTTTCCTGAGAAGCTAGGGGATCCCTGGCTCCATCTCTCTTCTTTCACTCCTTAAAACACCCAGTCTGACATCTGTCCTGCCCACTCCACTGAGCCCCTTCTCCCCAAGGGCATCAAGACTTCTTGACTATTAAATGTCGTGGGTTCCTGTCAGTCCTCACCTTACTCTCCTTCTCAGTCTGACTCTCTCCTTCCAGAGACCCTCTAACGCCCTGACTCTTCCTGGCTTCCTCTCACTCACAGGCTCCTCAGTTGATGTTGATGTTCTTCAGGCCTTGGCCTTTCCTCTCCTTGCCTTTCCATCCTCCCTGGGTGACCTTAGCAGCCAAATATACCCAAAGACATCTTATAAAACTCAATCTAACACTAGGTCCCAGTTGCTCTCAGGATAATACTGCAACACCATAGCACCACTGTGCTATGAGCACTGAGCCAGATGTGACCACCATCTTTTGAAGGAAGTCCCTGTATCTCAGAGCTCTCTTGATAAATTGAATCATTAGATGACTTGCAGTCTTATTAAGGGAAGTCTTTCTTTTAATGTCATTCCTTGGGTTGTGTTCTCTCTCAGCATTTGTTAAACCAATAGCAATTACAACAACAATTTTCTAGCTCTTATAATACCAGCTACGATTTTAAATAGTTATGCTCATAAATATTCCTGTTATCAATTATGTCATAAACATTGTGTTAGAATGTCATAATAATTTATGTTGACCATAATCAGAAGTTGTATGACCTGGTTGGTCACAGTAGCTCACACTTGTAATCCTAGCACTGTGGGAGGCTGAGGTGGGAGGATCCCTTGACCTAAGGAGTTCAAGACCACCCCAAGCAAGAGGGAGACCCCATCTCTACTAAAAATAGAAAAAATTAGCCAGCTACGTGGGAGGCTGAGGCAGAAGGATTGCTTAAACCCAGGAGTTTGAGGTTGCTGTCAGCTAGACTGATGCCATGGGACTCTAGCATGAGCAACAGTGTGAGACTGTGTCTCAAGGAAAAAAAAAAAAAGAAGTTATGTGACCTGGCAATTAAGAGTGTGTCCTGGCTTGGCACCTGTGGCTCAAGTGGCTAAGGCGCCAGCCACATACACCTAAGGTGGCAGGTTCGAATCCAGCCGGGCCCACCAAACAACAATGAAGGCTGCAACCGAAAAAAAATAGCCAGGCATTGTGGCGAGCGCCTGTGGTCCTAGCTACTTGGGAGGCGGAGGCAGGAGACTCGCTTGAGCCCAGGAGTTTGGAGGTTGCTGTGAGCTATGCCACAGCACTCTACCCAGGGGGACAGCTTGAGGCTCTGTCTCAAAAAAAAAAGAGTATAGCCCTTCAGGCGGCATCTGTGGCTCAAGGAGTAGGACACTGGCTCCGTATACTGGAGGTGGCAGGTTTAAACCTCGGCCCTGGCCAAAAAGAAAAAAAGAATGTGGCCTTTCTTGCTGGGCTGCCTATGTTTGAATCCTAACCCTGACACTTATATTTTAAATACCTCTTCTCTTCCTTCACTTCCTTATCTCTGTGATAGGATAATGATTGTAATTATAGTATTCTACTAAGTTAATACATGTTTACAGTGGTGCCTGGTGTCACGGTGGGCTCAAGCGATCCTCTTGCCTCAGCCTCCCAAGTAGCTGGGCTTACAGCTGCCGTTCACAATGCCTGGGTAGTTTTTCTATCTTTAGTTGAGACAGGGTCATGCTCTTGCTCAGGCTGGTCTTGAACTCCTGAGCTCCAGCAATCCACCCACCTTGGCCTTAGGATTACAGGTGTGAGCCACTGACCGAATATCATTTTCTATGTGTTCTACAGAACACTGCTTTCTCTCAGGCTTTTCCCTCTCTGGTACTGCCTTTCTTGTTCCCTGCTTCTTTTGGAAAACTCGTACACATCAGGCGAGGCGAGGCTCACACACCACCTCTCTGTGATTCCCACATGACCTACTCCAGACGAGTCACATCCTCTTGCTGTGTCCCACAGCCCCGTGGGACTTTACCGCACTCTCCGAACTGCCGCCCAGCATGGATTATACAGCTCTGCTTCTACCACGCCCCACCCAGGCTGGGCCCATCTTTACAGTAAGTCTAGATCAGATGTCTGATTCATCTTTACAATGGATTTCAGAATCCAGCACAAGGCAAAACCCAGAGAAATCTTGCTAATCTGAACTAAATCGGATTTGTTTGATTGAACTCTTTGAGGGTTTGATCTATGTCTCAGCCTTCTGCCTCCCATGCCATATAAATCTGGACACCTGGGGTCCTGAGGGTATCCCTGGGATAATGCTGGGAAGATGCCCAGGGCAGATCTGTGCATCTTTGTTGTGGAAAAGCATGCTGCTGAGCACCAAGAAGCTCTGAGAGGAGGTGGGAGACACCATGGGTGACCTCACATCCAACCCCTTCCACTCCTCCAGCCAATTAGACACACACACGCCCCTGCCAGGTGCCCAGCCCAACAGTCTGCATCCCCCAGATGGCCACATGTTCACCAACCAGATGCCTGGACACTGAGCCCCAGCTGACCCTGTACATCAGACAGGCAGCCACACATGAACATGCTGACCAAACATGCAGATGCACACCAGCCACACACATCTAGGTTTGCACACTCCAGCCAGGAGCACAACACACTCACAATCTGCCAGGCACATGTCCGCGCAGTCAGACCAGGCACACACCTCTTACCATAACACAGTAAGAGGCCAGCAGGAGGCACACGCAGGCAGGCCCTCGCTGGCAGCAAGGGAGCTCACCCCACCACCACACGCAGATGGGGCCTCTGCTCACATGCAGGGATCCTCTCCATCATGCTGGTTCGCCTCAGTAACCCCATTAGCCCAGACTTCCTCCTCATCAACCAGGGAGGGGCAGCTGCTCTCTGGGGGCAGATTGATTTATCCAGCTAATTAGCCCCAATTAATATTAATACACATTTTCAGCAACGGCAGCAGGTCGAGCAGAGAAGCCTCCCATTGGGGCCATCAATCACTGTCCAGGGGACGGCAGAGGACACTTAGGAACTCCAGAGCACGGGGACAGCACCCCAGGCGCTATCCTCAAACCCTACCGCTGGAGGTCCCAGACGGAGCCTAAGATACTGTGATCCCACCCCTCCTTGGACAGTTGAAGAGCCCAAAGCCCAGAGAGGGATGATCACATCCTCCAGGCCACACAGCAAATCCCAGGCTCAGTCTGCATTCATCTCCATGCCCCTCCCTCACGCCCTTCTCTCCACCACTCCTGGCAGGCTTTGCTAATACATCCATGGCCCAGCCACTCCACCTGCTAATCTCAGCCTGACCAGCTATGATGACTGCCTTGATGCCTTGAAATATCCCCACCTGAGGTGTCAAAGCCACCTTTAAGACATACAATTTCCTGGGAGGCCCTGTCTCTAGTGCCCAGTGCTCTGCACCTACCAGGTACTCAGAAAACATTTTCAGAACTGAATAGGTTAGTGGGGGCGGGGGGGAGGGGATGTGTAGAACTCCTGTCTCAGTGGGGTTTAGGGGTGCTCAGGGTCTGAAAGAGACCTTCCACCTCCAATTACCTCCATCGGTTTATTTTATTTCAACAAATAGCCCAAGTGAACACCCACTACGTTACTAAGCTATATACACTGGCAGCACAGAGAGAAAACACTGTCCCCCATCTCCAGCAACTCAGAGGACACAATGAAGGAGAACCACACAAAGAGCCAGCGTGGGGAGAGCTGGGGGTGGGGTCTGCCCACCAGCTCTCTGTCTCTGAAGGGATAGAGCCATGGGAGGGGCCCCATCCTGAGAGGGATCTGCCTATTCAGATGGAGAGCTAAGGGCCCCTGGGATCAATGTCTGCTCACCTGTTGCCGGAGCCGCTGGGCCAGGGCCTCCATTTGCTTCAGCGCCATCTCCCTCCTCTTCTGTGCCCTGGGAATCTTATTCCGTGCTGGAGGGCGCTGCCACGAAAGCAGGGAAGCTCCCAGCAGCACAGCTCCCAGCAGGGCCACCAGGAGCAGCATCACCAAGGAGTATGACAGCCAAGCCTTCCCAGGATTCACACGACCTCTGTGGAAGCACCCACTGCTTCTTTAAGAGCACCTCCTGCTTGTATTTCGGGGACACTGCTAGAGCATCCACCCACATCTAGGGCCCTGGGAGGCGGGGACCATGGCCCTGGGCGTAGCAGAGCACAACCTCCTCCCACCCAGCTCTCACCCTTACCTTTCTTCCTGGGACAAAGACTCTCAGGCCACACAGGGAAAGAGACTTTGACAGAGACAAGCCTGGAGAGGGGTTCAAGCCTGCAGCTGGTCAGGTGACGTGTCCTTCTTCCCACTTGCCTCTCCAGTTCCCCACCCATCACCCTGGTCTGACCCTCCAGAGTCATGGATGGGGTTGCTTCTGTGATTTCTGGTTGCTTTAAGGGTAACCCAATCCCCTTTTGTTTGGCATAAGCAGATACCTGGAGAGGGACTGAACAGGCTGCATTTGCCCAGAGTGGAGGTTCTAAGGAGGCATTTGGGACCCAGGCAGAACGGAGAGGGAGGGACACCCTCTCCTATACATCAGGAACAGCAGAGTTCAAAAGGCACCCGCCCCCAGGAGATGATACAGGGAAGTGAGGGCTACCGTAGGCAGTGCCCTGGCCTCACCCCAGCTGGGCTTCTCACCCTCAGCTCCCCAAGCAAGCTAGTATTCTGATCCTGGGGTTCAGGCCCTTCCAACTGTTGGTCCTCCTCTCTGGTGGAGAGAAGGAGACAAGGGGTGTGGAGTGGAGGCAACATCCCAGAGGAGGACCTGGGAGGACATGAGATAAGGGAAGAGGAGAGAAGGGGGAACTTGGCTTAAGAACCCTTCCATTCTTCTTCGATGCTGCCATCCAGCCTCTGTCCCAGGGAGAGAAAGGAGCCTTCCAGTCCCAGTGACCAGGAATAGTGACTCTGCTCCCAGGGCCACTCAGGAGCAGATGTGAAGTCAGCAGTTGACTTGTCATGACCTAGTGGGCAACACTGAGGTCATCCAGCCTGTAACACTCCAGTGCTGTCATCTCCAAGGGGCCTCAGGACCCGCCTCTGTCCTGCCTCTTTGCTGACCCATTTCCTTCGGCAGTCCCCCACCCCCATCCCCATGCCTTCAGCCCCCCTAGGCTTTGCTGCACCTCTAATACACCCTGTGCCACCCCAGGCCTCATGACCTCACCCTTCCCTGGGTTGCACCCTTTCATTACCACATACCCCATTTTATCTCCTCATCTCAAAAATTGCCTTGCTGAGTTGTTTACTTATTCCTGCTTCCCTTCCCAGAAGGTAGGTCCCATCACAGCACAGATCTTGTCAGTCCTTTTCAAAGTGCCTGGCACACAGCCCAGTGCTCACTGATATTTCCTTCTTTTTTTTGAGACAGAGTCTCAAGTTGTCACCATGGGTAGAGTGCCATGGCATTGTAGCTCACAGTAACCTCCAACTCCTGGGCTCAAACGATCCTTTTGCCTCAGTTTTTCTATTTTTAGTAGAGATGAGGTCTCGCTTTTGCTCTGGTTGGACTTGAACTTGTGAGCTCAAGCAGTCCACCCTGAGTTTAAGCAATCCACCTGCCTCAGCCTCCCAGAGTACTCGGATTATAGGCATGAGCCACTGTGCCCAGACACACTGATATTTCTTTAGTAGAGGAATAATAGTGGGATTGAGCCCTTTATTTCTACCTTGACTTGTCCCCTCTCTGTGTCTCTGCTGGCTCTTTCCTGGCACCATTTAACATGTAAAACAAAGATTCTCTCAGTTCTACAACCACCCTGGCTAATACACCCACACCTTTTCCCCCTCCCAGCTAAGCTCTCCCAGTTCTCTAAACCAGCCGCCTTTGCTTCCTCACCTTTCATTTGCTCCTTCACCCAATCCAGCCTGGCTCATGTTCAAACGACCCCAGCCCTCACCTCAAAGTTAAATCAGCAGCATTTAAAGTCAATAACCCTACCCTTCTTGTAAAAGACTAGTTCCTTGGTTTGTAAGACAAGATATTCCCCCCTTAAATGGTGCTTCCTCCAGGAAGCATTCACACACACACACACCAGGCTGGATCAGGTGACACGTGGTTTATTCTCATGGTACTCAGTGCTTCTGCTTTATTGTACTTCTAGCAAGTGTTTCTGGGTAATTACGTATTTGACGTCGGTTTGCTAGTTAGAACAAAACCACCTTTCAGACAGAAACTATTTCTTTTTGGTTACCTGAGCACATTGTGGGAGGAATTCAGTGTATTTGGTGGTGGATGGGTGGAGGGACATGTAGAGGTTACTGGGATAGGGGAAGTGGATGGATGAGGGTCCGCAGACTGAGAAAGTTATAGATTGAATATAGACTGGGAGTTATTTGTCCTCATGGGCACTACTCAAGATCATGACAGCAGAGCCGAGCACGGTAGCTCACGCCTGTAATCTCAGCACTCTGGGAAGCTGAGGAATGTGGATTGCCTGAGCTCACAGGTTTGAGAGCAGCCAGAGCAAGAGTGAGACCTCATCTCCAAAAATAGCCAGGTGCCTGTAGTCCCAACTACTCAGGAGGCTGAGGCAAGAGAATTGCCTAAGCCCAAGAGTTTGAGGTTGCTATAAACTGTAACACCAGGGCATTCTACTGAGGGCAACAAGTGAGACCCTGTCTCCCCCCCC
>NW_003852605.1:877738-880073 GCF_000181295.1 Otolemur garnettii | reverse complement strand
AGCCCAGGAGTTGGAGGTTGCTGTGAGCTGTAATACCACGGCACTCTACCCAGGGGGACAGCTTGAGGCTCTGTCTCAAAAAAAAAAAAAAAAAAATTACTTAGCTAGGCAGAAATAGGTAAGACAAATAAACACCAGTCAGCCCAGTAAACAGCAGGTGTAGGGCTACCTATTCCCCACATCAAGATAAAGTAACCCAGAAAAATGGTCATGTCTGCACAGCCTGCTACACATTGTGACACTTTTTGTAACTTTGTCCCTGTAACTTTTTCTTTACACTTCTTTGTTTGAATCTCAGTAAATACCCATTAGAACTTGAAGTCAGGGCCACACAGCCACACTCTGACAGTGTCTGAGAGACCCTCAGTTGTACGGTGATATTACACCACACATTTGGTGTTCTCTCTCTGCAGTGTTCCCCGAAACCTAGAGGTCCCAACCTACTGGGGATCGCTTCAGCCCAGGGTCATCATGCCGAATCTATGTGTGGGGAAACTTAAGAGCACCCAGCCAATGACAGCCAGCCAGAAAAATGTGAACTGAAGACAAATCTGGTTGGAAACCTCATGACTTGACTGTGTCTTGTAAGGGTGCAGCACATCAGGTTGCTCTGACAGTTGTCTGGAGTGACATCCCAGGGTCCCTTTCCTTGGCCTTCATCTGATCAATAGCTTTCTGGGTGACTTGGATGAAAGTGGAGGGGTCCAGTGCTCACTTGTGGATGCATAAGCACAAGTTGGGAAGAGCAGAAAGAGCAGAGTCCTTGAGATGACTCTTAAAAATGGTGTCTAGAGGGCGGTGCCTGTGGCTTAGTGGGTAAGGCAGCGGCCCCGTGTACCGAGGGTGGCGGGTTTGAACCCAGCCCCAACCAAACTGCAACAAAAAAATAGCCGGGCGTTGTGGTGGGTGCCTGTAGTCCCTCAGCCTACTTGGGAGGCTGAAGCAAGAGAATCGCCTCAGTCCAAGAGCTGGAGGTTGCTGTGAGCTGTGACGCCACAGCATACTACTGAGGGTGACAAAGTGAGACTCTGTCTCTAAAAATAAATAAATAAATAAATAGTGTCTAGAGCCACCATCTTTCAGTAATTCACCAAAATGACAAACACAAAGGGAAAGAGGAGAGGCACCCAATATATATTCTCTAGGCCTTTTAGAAAACATGGAGTTGCTCCTTTGGCCACATACATATGGACCTACAAGAAAGGTGATATTGTAGATATCAAGGGAAGGGTGCTGTTCAAAAACATAAATGTTACCCTGGCAAAACTGCAAGAGTCTACACTGTAACTTGGCATGCTATCAGCATTACTATAAACAAACAAGGTAAGGGCAAGATTCTTGCCAAGAGGATTAACGTTCATATTGAGTATATTAAACACTCTAAGAGCCAAAATAGCTTCCTGAAATGCATGAAAGAAAATCATCAGAAGAGGCTCGGTGCCTGTAGATCAGCAGCTGGGGCGCCAGCTACATACACCTGAGCAGGGTTCGAACCTGGTCTGGACCTGCCAAACAACCATGACAACTACAACCAAAAAATAGCCAGGCGTTGTGGCAGGCACCTATAGTCCCAGCTACTTGGGAGGCTGAAGCAAGAGAATCACTTGAGCCAAGAGTTGGAGGTTGCTGTGAGCTGTGATGTCACAGCACTCTACCGAGGGCAATGTAAAGAGATTCTCTGAAAAAAAAGAAAATGATCAGAAGAAGGAAGCCAAAGAGAAAGGTACCTGGGTTCAGTTAAGTGCTAACCTGAATCCCCCAGAGAAGTGCACTCCGTAAGAACCAATGGAAAGAAGCCAGAGCTGCTAGAACCTGTTCCCTATGGATTTATGGCAGAATGGGTATAAAAAATAAAAGGCTACTGTAAAAAAAAAAAAAAAAGGTGTCTTACAGGGACACATGGCAGGTGCACCCCAATGCACCATACCCAGGTGAGGAATGGACAAGACAGACACCTCCTGTAAATAGACATCAGCAGAGGAGTGTGTTATGTAGATGCTGCTTCTTTCTTCAAAGCGTTGTGGTCACTTAGCCCAAAGCGGGCTCCCCAGAGAATGTTTAATGCACATTGTCATGATTGTGCAAATAAGGAAAGTAAAGTGCACTGAATTTGGAGTCGAGCATATGGGTTTCAAGTCTTCTCTATACCCCTTATTGACTGACCTTGGACAAACGAGAAACCCTCTCTGCACTTCAGTTTCCCTTTGTAGAAAATGAAAATAATGGTTTGGCGCCTGTAGCACAGTGGTTACAGCACCAGCCACATACATCAAGGATGACGGGTTCGAACCCAGCCCGGGCCAGCTAAACAACAGTTGCAACTGCAACAACAACA
>NW_003852605.1:875896-877000 GCF_000181295.1 Otolemur garnettii | reverse complement strand
AAAAAAAAGAAAGAAAGAAAAGAATAATGCCAGTTTTTCGAATGAGAGATAATGGGTTACCAACTCCACATCCTAACAGATATTGGATTCTTTTCATTTTTATTATTATTTTTTTTGAGACAAGAGTCTTACTTTGTCTCCCCCAGTAGAGTACTCTGGCATCATAGCTCACAGCTAACTCTAAAACTTGGGCTCAAGAGATTCTCTTGTCTCAGCCTCCCAAGTAGCTGGGACTACAGGTGGCCACCATAATGCCCTGCTAATTTTTATAGACAAGGTCTTGTTCTGGGACTCAGACTGGTCTTGAACTCATGAGTTCAGATGACTCTCCTACCTCGCCCTCCCAAAGTGCTGGAATTACCGGCATGAGCCACCACCCCGGCTCTTTTTATTTTTATTTATTTATTTTTGAAAGAGAGCGCCTCACTTTGTCACACTTGGTAGAGTGCTGTGGTGTCATAGCTCACAGCAACCTCAAACTCTCAGGCTCAAGCAATTCTCTTGCCTCAGCCTCCCAAGAAGCTGGGACTATAGGCACACACCATAACACCTGGCTATTTTTCTTAGAGACAGGATCTCACTTTTGCTTAGGCTGGTCTTGAACTCAAGCAATCCACCTGCCTCAGCCTCCCAGAGTGCTGGGATTATAAGTGGATTATTTTTGAGATAGAGTCTAACTTTGTCACTCTCAGTAGAGTGCCCTGGCGTCTTAGCTCCCAGCAACCTCAAACTCTTGGGCTTAAGAGATTCTCTTGCCTCAGCCTCCAATTAGCTGGGACTATAGGTGCCTGCTACAATGCCCAGCTAGTTTTAGAGACAAGATCTCACTCTGGCTTAGGCTAGTCTCAAACTCCTGAGCTCAGACGATCCACCTGCCTAGTCCTCCCAGAGTGCTGGGATTATAGTCCTAAATCAGGGCACCCAGCCTGGATTCTTTTATTAAGGGACAGTCCCTACTTTCTAGCATGTCCAGGAGCACAAGGAAACTTTTTGAAAAGGCTGACAAGGCTCGGCGCCTATAGCTCAACCGGCTAAGGCGCCAGCCACGTACACCTAAGGTGGCAGGTTCGAATCCCCAGCCTGGACCCGCCAAACAACAATGAC
>NW_003852605.1:861174-875758 GCF_000181295.1 Otolemur garnettii | reverse complement strand
TTCAGCAGAGGGTTGGACATGTCCAAGCTAAGCACAGGTTAGATAGCTTGAGGCCCTGTCTCAAAAAAAAAAAAAAAGAAAAGAAAAGGCTGACAAAGTTGTAAGAGGATTAGTAGGTGGTTTTTAGGTGGAGACCTGAGGAGGAATGTTCCAGAACAGCAGGCACCATGAGCAAAAGGGGTGGAGGCGGGGATACTCATGGCACGGAAGTGGAGATACTTGCAGCACAGTACTCTGAGCACTACCTGCAGGCCAAGCAGCCAGGGTGTGGGCACTCAGGAAGGGGAGATGAGGTCAGAGTGCCCAACAGAGGCAAGCAAGAATAGCCTTGTAGGTCCTAGCAAGGAGTCTGTACTTGGTACAAGTGATTCTAAAGATTTTAGGTGTTACCAGATTTGCATTTAGAAAGCCTAACTGCCATATGAAGGATAGGTAATCGGAGACGACCAGTCTAGAGGCCAAGGAAGCCAAGTAAGGAGCTGTGGCAATGGGTGTGGTGAGAAAGGGAAGGCTATAAAGATAGGAAGTAGCCATTTGGCTTAGCAGGTCTGGAGGCCAGGGGATCAGGAAGGGAAGAAGAGGATGACTTAAGCTCTCACGCTCTGGCCATTGTGCTTACGGTGCCCTAGTATTATGGGACAATAGAAAGAGCTCATGTGGCCACTGACATAGACTGGGCAGAATTCAACTCTAATTCTAGATGTACAACTTTAGGCAAAGTATGTAACCTTTCCAGGCCAGGTGGAGTATAATCCCAGCACTTTGGGGAGGCTTAGATCAGTTCAGATGACAGAGTGAGGCCTTGTCTCTAAAAAAGAATTTTTTTAAATAAAAGTAGCCCTTCTCAGGCTGGGCCTGGTGGCTCACGCATATAATTCTAGCACTCTGGGAAGTCAGGGGTGGGAGGATCCCTTGAGTTCAGGAGTTCAAGACCAGTCTCAGCAAGAACAAGACTCCATCTATACCTAAAATAGAAAAACTAGCAAGGCATTGTGGCGGGCACCTGTAGTCCCAGCTACTTGGAAGGCTGAGGCAAGGGGACCACTTGAACCCAGTTTGAGGTTGCTGTGAGCTATGATGCTATAGCACTGTACACAGGATGACAGATGAGACTCTGTCTCAAAAAAAAAAAAAAAGTAACCTTTCTGTAAAATGGGGGCAATTTTTTTTAATTTAATAGGATTAAATGACATGATAACTACAAAGTACCCAGGAGGTAAATGGCTTTTAGGAGGCACTCAGTAAATGTGGTTCAGAATGCCTGTCCCTCTCTTACCCGAAAGTCACCTTATCACTCCACACACTAAATAATTAGGGCCTCCTTCCCTGAGTCCCACAAATCCCTCCAGAATGTGAGCGTCACTGAGATAGGGACCAAGTCTGCTTCATTCATCAGTGCAACACACAGCACCCAGCATGGTGCCTAACCCCGGAAGATGCCAGCTTCGTGCTCATGGAATTAACTGAGCACCATTCTCCACGTCAGGAATATAGTGATGAACAACACAAAGTATGGCTTTCAGAAGTTTACATTTTCAGGAAGAGTTTGAGGTTGCTGTGAGCTGTGTGATGCCATGGCACACTACCAAAGGTGACAAAGTGAGACTCTGTATCAAAAAAAAAAATGTATCTAAACCCATAAATTCATAATTTTTTTTTTTTTTTGAGACGGAGCCTCAAGCTATCCTCCTGGGTAGAGTGCCATGGCATCACACTCACTGCAACCTCCAACTCCTGGGCTTAAGCAAGTCTCCTGCCTCAGCCTCCCAAGTAGCTGGGACCACAGGCGCCCGCCACAACGCCTGGCCATTTTTTGGTTGCAGCCGTCATTGTTGTTTGGCGGGCCCGGGCTGGGGATTCGAACCCGCCACCTTAGGTGTATGTGGCTGGCACCTTAGCCGCTTGAGCCACAGGCGCCGAGCCAATTCATAATATTTTTAAGTGGTCAGCTTTGGAAGATGATAGGGATTTAATTCATTATCTTTAAAACTGGTGGAAAAAGAATGAATCAAGCATTTACTCTGGCTTTCCTATATGAATTATACTGTTCAGAAACAAAACAGTTGGCTTGGCGCCCGTAGCTCAGTGGTTAGGGTGCCGGCCACATGCATTAGGGCTGGTGGTTTCAAACCCAGCCCAGGTCTGCTAAATGACAACAATAACAACAAAAACATAGATGGGCGTTGTGGCAGGTGCCTGTAGTCCCAGATACTTGGGAGGCTGAGGAAAGAGAATTGCTTAAGCCCAAGAGTTTGAGGTTGCTGTGAGTGCCCATAGCACTCTTCCAAGGGCAACATAGTGAGACTGTCTCCAAAAAAAAAGAAAGACACCAAAAGGTACCCACATGAACAAGAGGAAGAGATACCTAAGATGAAGATGGTGTATGGGCAGGCACCATATCACATGCAGCCTTGGAAGACACAGGAGACTGGATTTTATTCTAGGCAGGACAGGAAGCCATGGGATGGTCTTGAGCAGAGAAGTGACACTATCTGGGGTACACTTTTAAAGGATCACTCTGGCTACTGTACGGAGAGTGGCTTGGGATGGAAGCAGGGGGTCTATTAAGGAAGTTGCTGCAGGGTCAGTGTCTAGATGAGAGGCAGACAATTGGCCTACAGCACAAAGGTGGAGATGAAACTCAATAGCACTCAACCTGCCTTAGTGACCACTCCCCCACCTTTTGGCAGCATTTGCCCTTGTCTGTCATTTCCACCAGCCCTGATGGCCAGGAGAGCAGATGTGATTGTGTCAATGTCCACCTCCTCCGAAAGCCCAGGGGCTTCTCAAGGATGGGAGCCAGGCCTGGCTCCAGTCAGTCCCCAGCCATTCAGCAGAGGGTTGGACATGTCCAAGCTGAGGCTCTAAGGGCTGACTCAGTGAACCAGTGAAGAACTGAAAGAGTGGGACCTCCACTCTACAGACTCGTATCTCAAAGCACAGGTTATCAGTTAATAGAAAGAGAAAAATGGGGCAGGAGAAGGAGGATGCTAGGGCAGATGACAGGTTGTTTTATGAAACAGTAAGAGGCTAAATTACAGTAGCTGTTACACAAGTACAGCATCTGCCTGGTTGTCCCAATCAAGCTGCCCCCATGTGGGCTAGGCCCTGGAGTCAGTCCCAAGTGTGGGGCCTCACATCTGCCCCACCCCAGTGAGGCAACGAAGGCACAGATAGGGAGTACAGGTGCCACTGGGCTTGGTAACTTGATGGGAAAAGCTCTTCTGGTGGAGTAGGAAAATCAGGGTGGAGAAGAAAGCCTTAGGAAAATCACTTGCCCTGAAAAGAATTTGAAATAGGCCAATGAGCTAGGGACCAGCCCTGTCTAGAGTTCTCAGGCTGTAAAAGTTTTTCTCCAGCCATGAAGAAAGTTAGGGCTGGCGCCAGGGAAGAGCAAGGGAACTCTGCTAGTGGGGTCAAGAAAGTCCTGGAGACTGCTACAGATTAGCTGCCCTTCCACCCACCAGGTGAGCAGGCTAATAAAAGGGGAGTTGACCTATTGGGCAGGGGTGAGACTGAGTTGAGATGCTGGCCTCCATCCAACTATCAACTACCAGGGGGCCCCTCTCCACCCCTGGGCCATGGCTCAGGCCTTAGGTCCCTTTCCCCAAATTAGGGATCACAGAGCAGCTTCCGCCTTCTCCTAGTCTTGCTCCTCCAGTCCACTTTCCTTGCTGAACTATGATCTTTCAAGAGCTTCCATTGTCCCTAAGACAGAATTCAAGTTCCTGACCTAGATGCCCATGTCCATCTACCTTGACCTGGCCTCACCTACTCTGCTTCTCCAGTGCCCATTAGACAAGCCTGCCAATTACCAAACTTACCTGTCTTTGGGAATACTATTCCTTCTTCCAGGGATGTTCTCAGCCTCTGGGAACCTTCTAGGCTCAACACAGGTCCATCCCCTTCAGGAAGCCTTCCAGAGCATTCCAGGCCTTGACAGCCCTATGAGGACTCTGCCAGGTCACCTTGACTCATGCTTGCCTCCCAGCCCTGTGGGCTCCTCTCCCCAAAACCACCAGCTCAGCACCAGCAGACTTCCCCTGCTGCCCCACACCTGGCCCTGTAGTGGCCATGTAGGAAAAAGGTGTAGCAATGGAGTCCCTGTAGTCGAGGAGCACCAGGGTGCTAAGGGAGGCCGACCCACCTACAGATAGATGCCCATCACATAGGGCAGACTGGGAGAAAACAGCTCACGCACTGTAGGGTCAGAGGGAGGAGGAAAACTCCCCTGGAGAAAGAAGAATCTTAGCCAGGACTCAGTGGACAGAGTGAAGAGGAGGAGACAGGGCAATCTGGCCAGAGGGCAAGAGCGAAGGGAGAAGACAAAGGACAGTGTCCAGCAGAGCCAGGCTTAGTCTAAGTGAAAAAGGAGGGCAGGATGAACTGGGGGGACACAAGCCTGCGTCCTTTCTGTGGGTGGTGGGCACCAGGAGAGGCCGACGGGTGGAGACCTGCAAGGCTGGAGCCTGGCTCTGAATGGTCAGACCAGCCCTGTTTTCAACAGGCTGCAGACCCCAGCACCCCACCAATGATGCCCAGAAAGTACACAGATGAAGAACTGTTTCAATTGTTAGTTAGGCCTTGGCCCATGTCATACTGACTGGCTGCCACACAGGGGTGGGAATCAGGGCAGGGAAAGGAGACCAGAGGGGAGCGAGGTCCAGACTCAGAGTATTTGCATGTCTTGCTGAACATTTCCTCACTGGTGGCAGCTGTGCTGTGAGTAGGCTGGGCCGCAGAGCCTGAGGGTCTCAGTCCCCTGTAGCCGGAGTTGTCAGGATGGCCGCTTCTCAGGGGTCATTAATTGTTCCACCTCCCGCATAAACCGCAGACACAACTCTTCGTGCCAGGGCAGAGCCACGCACTGCACAGCCATGGGCAGTCCCACGCTCTTCCTTGTAGCCTGCAGGGGACACCAGCGTCAGGAAGGGGGCCCAGGAGCACCCCAGCTGGAGAGGAGAGGCAACAAAGCGGAGCCAGGCCACAGCCTTTCAGGTCTAGCTTTAAGCGAGCCAGTGGGGATAGCAAGGGCTGGTAATGGTCCTCTGTGGCAGCTAGAGTCAGGAAGGGTTGTGAGTGCAGGGGAGGGGAATAGGTCAGGCCTCACCTTCTGAAATGCTTTGTCCCAGTTATCCCCAAAGTAGCCTGAGTAATGTTCCATCTGGGCCTCATCCTCGGCAGTCACGGTGGTGACAGGCACCACCCCAGCAGGGAAGTCCAAGCAGTTGTAGAGCAGAGTGTAGCTGACAGCCCCTGGAACATACTGCAAGTGACGTGACAGACCCTGGGAACTTCAATGCCAACTATCCTCCCTGGGCCTCAGTCAACCCTTCTGTGAAATGGCACCCTGCACCGACAGCCTGGGAAAGCTCTCTCCCAGGGCTGAGGGCTGAGTGACAAAGCCCAGGAATCCAGATCTCAGGGCTGGGCTGGACATCCCACTGATGGTTGCCTCATGCCTTTGACCATATAGTTTCCCCCACCTGTCCCTATTTTCTCAGCTTCTTGAAATCCCATCTGAACTTCAGATACCACCTCCCCCAACTACAGAATCTGCAACTCAAGATTCCCAACTTGAACAGTGCTGATGACAAGGAGTTCATTCCCTCCCAGGGCTTCCCCCATCAGCCATCTCTCCAGCTAGCCGGGGGGCCCCAGGACAGGGACCTCCCCCAAGGGTGGGGACCTTCCCTAGAGCTCCACTTCTTCTATTTCCTGGATGCCCTGCTAAGCACAGGGCTGAAGACACAGAAGGGACAGGTGGGGGTGCAAGGAGCATGCATGGGTCATCAGTCCTCACCTGTGGCCTGGCCTGGGGCATTCAAGTCTAGAGCAGGGCCTAGCATGGGAGTCAGCAGCACATCCAGGTCTAACTCTCTCCACTGAGCAATCACGGTGTTGCGGTACACCTGGGGAAGACACCCCCACACCAGCGAGTTACTCAGACCCGGGGTGGCTGGGATGGCTGAGCTGCAGTATCTTCTTCCCCCCTGGATCTATACTGAGCCACAATGGGACAGAGGTCTCCAGGTGGGCAGGCAGTGCTGTTTCTCAGGGGGCATCAGTTGTCCCAGCTCCCACATGAACTGTAGCCACAATTCTTGCCAGGGCAGAGCCACGTACTGCACAGCCCAGGCCAGGCCATCCTAGCCCCCAAGGAGGGCATCTGGGCCAATGAGGGTAAGAGCAGGGCCCATATGATAGTGCAGAGAGTAGGAGGGGGATGACAGGCCACTCCAGGAGGCCACTGGGGACAGTGGCCACAGATAAGCTGACAGGTACCCTGTCCGACACCATCCTGCCCTGCCACCCTACTCTAGTCTGGGGGCTCCAGCCTCACCTCAATCTCATGGTGCAGTTCCCAGAGCTTTCCAGCCGACCTGAGCAGAAGGAGTGAAGTCACCAGCTGTGACAGTCACAAGTCTGGGACCAGCAACATCAGACCCCTACTCCTAATGCTCCATATCTCACTCTTCCACAGAACCCCCTCAACCTGTGAGAGCTCAGAGTGCAGAGGTTTAAACTCCCACTGTCTGGATGAGAAAATCAAGCCCCAAGAGTGACCTGAGATGGGTCATTTACTGATACACCAACACAGCCAGGACTAGACCAGACCTGGTTCCTCACTACCCTCACAAGGTAGGAGGGCCAGAGCTGTCAAAAGTCCCCAAAGCCATGTAGTGAGAGAAGAAGCACGTCCACAGAATGCTAGGGCCTAAGACTGGGCCATTCATACCCTGATTTTCTAGCCCAAGCCACTGAGGGGTAGGTAGGACCCAGCATGGCCCAGTTTGGTTCAGATCTCTAAAAGCAACATCTCTCCTGGGTTCCCTAATGCCCAGCAGGCCCCTCCCCCAGCTCAGGCCAGCCCCTTCTTGGTCCCTTTGGCCTGACCCAGCCAGGTCGACCTTCTCCCCCTCAGTTCCTCTGTTCTGTCACCCCGCTCAGGTCCTTCCTTTCCAGCCAGGCATGGACTCTATTAAGACAACAAGGTCCTCCCTGAAAGCCACAGAGTTTGCACCCCCTCCTGGACCATTTCCAGCCTCAAGGGCTACCTCCCTTGAGTCTTTTCCTGTCAGAAACCACCTGGACCCAGATCCAGGTTGGAGAAAAGCAGGGCCACATGTCTGGGCACATATCCTCACCGAGGCTTCATGTTGCTGAGGAAAGCCACCAGCCTTGGGAGCTGCAGAGGACAGACACATGGTCAGTAACCCAGCTTTGGGCAGGGGCTTGTGCCAACCTTCTTCAGGCTAAGCCACCAGGGTCTCCTCCCCCAGGGCCCAGGTCAGCATCCCTTTGCCCCTGTGGCATGCAGGTTGGCAGATGGTCACAGGGTGGTGGGAGGAGAGCAGCTGGGTGGGGCTGGAGAGAAAAGGCCATGCCTGCCCAAAGCAGGAGAGGCTGATGCAGAGGGCACAGGACATCAAGGGACAGGAGGCCTCCACAGGCACCCTCCAGCCCATCCCACTCCCCTCCACTCATGTGAGCTCACCAGAGGCTTCAGCAGGAAGGCCAGCAGTCCTTTAAGCCACTTGGGCAGCCTCAGACATAAGATCAGGTCCCCCAAGCAGGGGTCTACAACATCACCTTTGCTGGGAGACAAAAAAGCCAGTCCAGGCACCCCATCCTGGCACTCTGTCCTGGTGCCCCTCCCAGTGTGCTCACCCCCACCCACTGCAGCCCCTGCTCTCCACTCAGTGACCCTGCCCACCTCCTTCCTCTTCAGACTCAGTTACTCCCAGTCTCTGATCTGTCATCTGTCTCCTTGCAAACATATTTTTTTTCTGATTAATCCTTCAGGACACCTGGGCTCCACCCCATACTCACTGGAGTTCTGCAAGGCAGGACTTAGAGCGTCCCTCTCTGGTAAATCCAAGCCAAAGAGCTCAGAGCCATAAGTACTGAGGGCGCCATCTCCCTGGCCAGCTTCATTAAGGGAATCTCCTAGTCAGCACTGAGGCCAGCCTGGAGGCACACTGGGGTGAGCCAGGGTATGCCTCCCATGAAGGACATCTCTGAGGCTATCTGGCACAAGATTTCAGGGGAAATGACTCAGGTAGTGGATCCTGGACCATCTCCAGGACCAGAATGAGAGAGATCCCCTCTGCTGGAGCCTGGGCCATGATCAGCTGCTGGAGTGGGAGAGGATATGACAGGTGGGGCCCTTGACCCAGCAAGGATGCAGGAACAACCTCCCATAGGGGAGGCAGAGGAAGTGGGTTTCTACTGTGAGAGGTACTAGACCGGCCAGCCCAGGGACATGACCAGGAGGTACCTTCATGGTCCTGTCTGTGTCCCTGCCAACCTTCAAGGACAGAAAATAGGCAAAAGGAACCAGCTTCTCTAAACATGAATTCTGCAAAGTCCTTTAAAGTGAGACTAGTCTATCTAGTCTACTTTACAAAAGAGAAAACTGAGGTCCTGCTCAGAAAGAATCTTGGCTCAAATCAGACAGACAGCCTGGAATCACAGTTTGCTGTCCAGACCCCCACCCATCCAACTAGATCCTGTCCTTGCTTCTAATCTTTCTCAGAGAGACAGGCAACCCCCTGCCCATCTCTTGCCTTACAACATGCCAAGATTAGGGGTAGGCCACTGATCCGCAACCCAGCCGTCCTTCGGCGAGGACTTTTCCAGTGTTTCCCTGACAAAGGATCTCCAGGCTCAACCTGCACAGCTGGAGGGACAGCAAAGTCCCTGCCCAGAGTGCTCAGATCTTTTTTGTGTTTAGCTGAGGCCTGTCCTAGGCTGTAGGGTCACAGCACCCAGCTGCTGTCCTTGGACCTTCCCATTTTTCTGATCCCACCACAAAACCTAAAGCCCAACATCACTCACAAGTTCTGTAGGAAGCTGTGGCCACCATCACTGAACAGCCCACCTGTCGCCAGGGTCTCCAGGGCATAGGGTATGTTGCTTGGCAAGAAGGGGACCAGCTGCAGGGATTGAGGGATATGAGGCCTCCAGACCTGACAATGTTTGGGTACCATGACCGCATGCTGCCTGGGAGCCCTGAGGATGTACTGAACCAACCCTGCCCACATGGTAGCTCTCATTATAGCCACAAAGCCAGCCTTAGTGACCCACAAAAACTCCCTGTAAATGTACAACATGAGAGAAGTCTGGAGCCACATACAAAATTGTCTCAGATGACTAGACCAAAACCCACAGGCCCACTATCTCAGGACCCCAGGAACTCTGGACAGCTGTGCACCACTGCTCATGGATGAGGTCCCCAAACACAGTGCTCACACATTACCCACCACAAGGCTGATTCTCCTCAATTACTCATGCCAATACTCCTGATCATCCCTCTATATACTGGTCCTACAGGACCACAGTTCTTATTCCCAATCATAAAACAATCAGGGTGCCCAGATGCCAGGGAGGTCATGGCAGTGGGTACCAGGAGCACTGCCCTAGAGGTGCCCAGGCTCCTGCAGCCATACCGTGTGGCCAGCAGCCTCAAGGCTCTTCTTGGTCTCCAGCAGGGCCCGCCTCATGGCCGGGGTGGGCATAGTATAGTTGTCAGTCTCGTAGTACCCCACACGCAGGGGCTGAGAGCTTCTGTAGACCTGCAGGCAAAACACAAGGTCAGGTTAGGAAAGGATGGCCGTAGGCAGGGCTCCCTGGCTCAGAGAAGCTCCTAAGCCCCAGGAGGAGGCTACAGCCTGGATCCCTCCCACATTTCCCCTGAAAACTGACCAAAAGCAAGGGCAGCCCCTTCTGCATCTGACTCTGTTATAAAATGCCTTCACAATGACAAGGAGGTGAACAGAACAAGGGTGATGATTCCTACTGATCATGTGAAGAAACTGAGGTTTGGGCTCTAGATTAAGGAGACTGAGGCTCAGAGTGAGACTGGGACTTGCTCAAAGCCACCCAGTGCAGAGTGACAAGGTTGGGTCTGGAACCAATCATCCGGTCTCTGGAGGCTCTCCAACACCTGTCCTGGCTCCCAGTTTCATCATCTCCCCCCTCCTCCCTCTCAGGAAGGGACTCATGGTTGCCTGGCTGAAACCCTGGGTGCAGTCAAAACATCCCTCTCTGCTAAGTAGAAGGAGCTAACCCCACCCAGCCCAGATCTGCCAGCCTTCCCCATTCCCAAGAAACACCAAGCCTACTCCCCTGACACAGAGCCTCATCCTTTCCAAGGCCACCTTCACTGGAGTGAGGGGAAGAGGTTTGTACAGGAAAGACAAATGCTGGACTGCTGAGATATGGAGCTTACCGTCAACATTAATGTGACTTTTTTATTCCTCCATCTGCCTCCATCTAACTTTTACCACTCCTGAATGCTTTGTATATATGTACAAATAACCTTATCGTTCATTCTTGAAAGACCCATCAACTCTTCAACAGAAAGCATCAAATGGCAGTTTATATCCCATGAGTCTTTGGATCTTTCACCTCAAAATCCTCACTTTGCTATGTCCACCAATCCAGGAGTATTATATCAGGATCTTACCCAACCCTAACCTGTTGAAAACCCTGCCTCAAACCAGACTTCAAAATCTCAGAGGCCAGGCAGCACCTGTGACTCAGTGGGTAGGGTGCCAGCCCCATACACCACAACAAAAAATAGCCAGGCATTGTGGCAGGTGCCCATAGTCCCAACTACTCGGGAGGCTGAGGCAAGAGAATTGCCTAAGCCCAAGAGCTGGAGGTTGCTGTGAGCTGTGACAAAGTGAGACTCTGGCTCTTAAAAAAAATTTTTAAAGTGGGAAGGAGCAAGATCACGGCTAAATAATGGCTTCCTTGCAACTGGGCATGCTGAGTATGGGGAGAGAAGACTCCAGGTATCTCTGGCTGGTGGGATCTGGCCAGAAACATCCCTTTTGGGACACAGGGAGTCAGCGAGAGACTTTTGGACCCCATAAGGAAGACAAAAGCAGTGAAGAACTGGCAAGTAGTTGCGTGTGTTTGTTTGGTCTAATCCCACTGGCAGCTGTAAGTACAGCAGCAGTGAGATTGCAAACTGGATAGGCCTTACCTGTGAGCTGTTTTGGTTTCTTTTGGACTTGGCACTCAGTTGAACTACCTTGGGAGAACTTGGGCAAGAGTGCGGAGGACTTTAAGCATCATCTAGGGCCCCAGACTGAGCCACTGAGCCAGACGGAGTTAATAGGGTTCAGCTGTGGGCCACCCAGAGCCATTGTGGAAGAACTGCCCCATCAAGCTCCACCATCAGGGTCACAGAGCAAGGATGGGCAGGAGCATAATCTAGTGGCTGAGCAGCCTAAAGGCGGGGACTGAGACGCCTTACAGCCTTGGCCCTCGGGCAAAGAGTGAGACAGGTTTTGGCACACTGGGTAACTGGATAAGCCACTTCAGGAATGATCCCAGAGATGACTGCTTTCCTGGGAAAGCTTCTCCTTGGCACTTTCAAGTGCTTTTTAAATGGGCTGAGGAGAGACAGGCTCTCCACCCTGCAGAGTTTGAGAAATCATCAGAGGATTTGCCAGTCTGCATCTTGTAAGGCCGTTATCAGCCTTGTGATTAACATCTCATACCCCAGAAGATCACCTGTTGCCCAGACAATATTCAGCAAGATATTTATACTGCTTTGTTTTTTGTTTTTTTCTTATTTTTGTTCTTTAATTTCAACATTCTCTCTATAGATTTTTTTCTTTTTTTCTTTCTTTTTTTCATTTTTCTAGCTTAAATATAATTTTCCACTGTTGCCTTTTTCTTAACAATTAGAACTTCAGTCAATGGCCATACCACCCAGAACGCGCCCAATCTCATCTGATCTCAGAAGCTAAGCAGGGTCAGGCTTAGTTAGTACTTGGATGGGAGAACAATTAGAACCTCACTTTTGCTAGTGTTTCTACCCTTATTATTTGTTTTTTCCCCCCAATTTTATCCCGTAAAGTTTTCTGTTTGCTTGTTTTTGTTTGATTTATAGCATTTTTGTCTTTCCTCTCTACTTGGTGGAGGTGGGGTACTGTGTCCGAACAGGCTAGCAAAGAGCTGGTGACCTCAAGGAAACAACCCAACCCTGTACGCCCAGAAGTTGAAGGGTTTTTTTTTTTTTTTTTGAGATAGAGCCTCAAGCTTTCCCCCTGGGTAGAGTGCCGTGGCATCACAGCTCACAGCAACTTCCAACTCCTGGGCTCAAGCAAGTCTCCTGCCTCAGCCTCCCAAGTAGCTGGGACCACAGGCACCCGCCACAATGCCCAGCTATTTTTTGGTTGCAGCCATCATTGTTGTTTTGGCGGGCCCAGGCTGGATTCGAACCCACCACCTTAGATGTATATGTCTGGTGCCTTAGCCACTTGAGCCACAGGCACCGAGCCAGAAGTTGAAGGTTTTTAAGGTCAGGTCAAAGCACACTACTGTACACCTACATTGCTCCTATCTTCCTCTTTCTGTGCCTCTCTTCTTTTTGTCAATATTCCCTTTTATCCACCTCCTCTCCTTTCTCTTTTTTTTTTCTTTTTTCCCTTCTTCCTCTTCAATCTTCTCATCCTTCTGGTTCTGTACCAAAAGGACTCATCAAAACCCTAGTCCAGAG
This sequence comes from Otolemur garnettii, assembly GCF_000181295.1. Classification (NCBI taxonomy): domain Eukaryota; kingdom Metazoa; phylum Chordata; class Mammalia; order Primates; family Galagidae; genus Otolemur; species Otolemur garnettii. The sequence goes on along the minus strand of NW_003852605.1, from coordinate 863,238 downwards.
GCACAGGAACTTAAAGAGCAAGAGGAAGTGAAAAGAAAATTAGGACAAGGAAACAGATAAAAGAAATCACTCGCAGGCAGCGCCTGTGGCTCAAGGAGTAGGGCACAGGCCCCATATGCTGGAGGTGGTGGGTTCTAACCCAGCCCCAGCCAAAAACTGCAAATAAATAAATAAATAAATAAATCACTCGTGAGGAAGAACCAGCAGAAAAATCCTGGCAACATGAAAAACCAGTCCAGAGCAACCTCCCCAAGGGACCATGAGGTAGCTACTGCAGAGGATTCCACCTATAAAGAAATGTTAGAAATGACAGAAAGGGAATTTAGAATACAGATGATGAAAACAATGAAGGAAATGATGGAAACAATGAAGGAAACTGATGATAAAGTGGAAAATAACCAAAAGGAAATCCAAAAACAGAATCAAATAAGAGATGAACAACATGAAGAATAGAGAAAGCATATAGCAGAGCCGAAGGAACTGAAGCAGTCAATTAGGAAACTTAAAGATGCAATAGAAAGTATCAACAACAGATGAGACCATGCAGAAGAAAGAACCTCAGAGGTAGAGGACAAAGCTCTTGAGATAACTCAGATAGTTAAAGAGGCAGAAAAGAAGAGACAGAAGGCAGAATATTCACTGACAGAATTATGGGATTTTATAAAGCATTCAAACATACATGTTATAGGTATCCCAGAATGGGAAGAAGAATGCCCCAGAGGAATGGAAGTCAACCTAGAGAATATTATAAATGAAAATTTCCCAAACATCACCAAAGATTCTGACACACTTCTTTCAGAGGGATATTGGACCCTAGGCTACCTCAAATAAAGGTTGTCATGAACCTTTCCGCAGTCAAGACAAAAGAACAGATTCTTCAAGCTGCCAGGAGTAAGCACCAATTGACTTACAGGGGCAAATCCATCAGGGTGACTGCTGACTTCTCTAATGAAACTTTCCAAGCAAGAAGACAATGGTCATCTACCTTTAATCTACTTAAACAGAACAATTTCCAGCCCAGAATTCTATATCCTGCTAAGTTAAGGTTTAAAATTGACAGAGAAATCAAATCATTTACTGATATACAAACATTGAGGAAATTCACCATAACAAGATCAGCTCTACAGGAAATACTTCAACCTGTTCTAAGCACTGACCATCACAATGGACCAACAGCAAAGTAAGAACTCAGAAATTAAAGGACAGAATCTAACTTCCACAATGATGCAAAAGATAAAACTAAGCAATGGACTCTCACAAAATAAGATGAATAGAACACTACCACACTTATCAATTATCTCAATAAATGTCAATGGCTTTGAATGCCCCACTGAAGAGGCATAGATTGGCTGACTGGATTAAAAAACACAAGCCATCCATTTGTTGTCTGCAGGAAACATACCTAGCTTCAAAAGACAAATTAAAACTCCGAGTTAAGGGTTGAAAGACAATTTTTCAGGCAAATGGAATTCAGAAGAAAAGAGGAGGTACAATCTTATTTTCAGATACATGTGCATTTTAAGCAACTAAAGTCAAAAAAGACAAAGATGGTCACTTTATATTGGTCAAGGGAAAAATACAACAAGAAGATGTTTCAATTCTAAATATTTATGCACCCAATTTAAATGCTCCCAGATTCTTGAAACAGACATATTGCTCAGTCTGAGCAATATGATTTCCTATAATACCATAATAACAGGGGACTCTAACACTCCTCGTACAGAGCTGGACAGATCTTCTAAACCAGAGGTCCTCAAACTTTTTAAACAGGGCCCCAGGACAAGTCGGCTGCTAAGCAAGACAGGCAGCGGAAGCAAAAACACCCGGCAGGCTGAATGTGGCCTGTGGGCCATAGTTTGAGGACACCTGTGCTAAACATAAATTAAACTAAGATATAAGGGACTTAAATGAGACCTTAGGACAACTGTGCTTGATAGATGCATATAGAACACTCCATCCCAAAGATAAAAAATATACTTTCTTCTCATTGCCCTATGGAACATTCTCCAAAATTGATCATATCCTAGGACACAAAACAAACCTCAATAGAATCAAAAGAATTGG
>NW_003852605.1:849435-859701 GCF_000181295.1 Otolemur garnettii | reverse complement strand
TGCTGTGAGCTGTGATGCCATAGCACTCTACCCAGGGGGAAAGCTTGAGGCTCTGTCTCAAAAAAAAAAAAGAAAACAAAAGAATCATTCAGAAAATTAATGAAACAAGGAGTTGGTTTTTGAAAAAATAAATAAAATAGATAAACCTTTGGCGGGACTAACTAGAAATAGAAAAGTAAAATCTCTAGTAACCTCAATCAGAAATGATAAAGGGGAAATAACAACTGATGCCACAGAGATACAAGAGATCATCTCTGAATACTACCAGAAACTCTATGCCCAGTAATTCGACAATGTGAAGGAAATGGATCAATATTTGGAATCACACTCTCTCCCTAGACATAGCCAGGAAGAAATAGAGCTCCTGAACAGGCCAATTTCAAGGACTAAGATCAAAGAAACAATAAAAAATCTTCCAAAAAAAAAAATTGCCCTGATCCAGACGGCTTCACACCAGAATTCTATCAAACCTTCGAGGTAGAGTTTATTCTCATACTGCAGAAATTATTCCAAAAAATTGAGGAGGAAGGAATCTTCCTCAACACATTCTATGAAGCAAACATCACCCTAATACCAAAACCAGGAAAAGACCCAACTAAAAAGGAGAATTTCAGACCAATTTCACTAATGAACATATATGCAAAAATTCTCAACAAAATCCTAGCCAACAGATTACAGCTTATCATTAAAAAAGTCATACATCATGATCAAGTAGGCTTCATCGCAGGGATGCAAGGCTGGTTTAACATGCGCAAGTCCATAAACGTTATCTACCATATTAACAGAAGCAAAAACAAAGACCATATGATCCTCTCAATAGATCCAGAAAAAGCATTCGATAAAATCCAGCATCCTTTTCTAATTAGAATACTGTAGAGTATAGGCATACGTGGCACATTTCTTAAATTGAAGCCATCTATGACAAACCCACAGCTAATATTTTAGTGAATGGGGTAAAACTGAAAGCTTTTCCTCTTAGAACTGGAACCAGACAAGGTTGTCCTCTGTCACCATTACTATTCAACATAGTGCCGGAAGTTCTAGCCAATATGATTAGGCAAGAGAAGGAAATAAAGTACATCCAAATGGGAGCAGAGGAGGTCAAACTCTTGCTTTTTGCTGACAATAGGATCTTATACTTAGAGAACCCCAAAGACTCAACTACAAGACTCCTGGAAATCATCAAAAAATACAGTAATGTCTCAGGATATAAAATCAATGTCTAGGGGTGGCGCCTGTGGCTCAAAAGGGTAGGGCACTGGCCCTATATGCCAGAGGTGGTAGGTTCAAACCCAGCCCCGGCCAAATAAATAAATAAATAAAATAAAATAAAATCAATGTCCACAAGTCAGTAGCCTTTGTATACGCCAATAACAGTCAAGATGAGAGGCTAATTAAGGACACAACTCCCTTCACCATAGCTTCAAAGAAAATGAAATACCTAGGAATATACCTAACAAAGGAGGTGAAGGACCTCTATAAAGAAAATTATGAAATCCTAAGAAAGGAAATAGCAGAGGATAACAAATGGAAGAACATACCATGCTCAAGGCTAGGAAGAATCAACATTGTTAAAATGTCTATACATCCCAAAGCAATCTACCTATTCAATGCCATCCCTATTAAAATACCAACATCATACTTTCAAGATTTGGAAAAAATGATTCTGCTTTTTGTATGGAACCAGAAAAAAATCCATATAGCTAAAGCAGTTCTTAGTAATAAAAACAAAGCCAGAGGCATCAGCATACCAGATTTTAGGCTGTACTACAAAGCCATAGTGGTTAAGACAGCATGGTACTAGCACAAAAACAGAGACATAGACATTTGGAATCAAACTGAAAACCAGGAAATGAAATTAACATCTTACAACCACCTATCTTCGATAAACCAAACAAGAACATACCTTGGGGGAAAGACTCCCAATTCAATGAATGGTGCTGGGAGAACTGGATATCCACATGTAAAAGACTGAAACTGGACCCACACCTTTTTCCACTTACAGCAATTGATTCAAGATGGATAATGGACTTAAATTTAAGGCATGAAACAATAAAAATCCTCAAAGAAAGCATAGGAAAAACACTGGAAGATATCGGCCTGGGGAAAGACTTCATGAAGACTGCTGTGGCAATTGCAACAACAAGAAAAATAAACAAATAGGACTTAATTAAACTGAAAAGCTTCTGTACAGCTAAGGAGACAATAACTAAAGCAAATAGACAACTTACACAATGGGAAAGGCTATTTGCATATTTTGAATCAGACAAAAGTTCTGATTAATTTTAGTTCTCTATAGGATCTCTATAGGATCTATAGAGAACTCAATGAAAAAAGCCAACAATCCCATATATCAATGGGCAAGAGACATGAATAAAACCTTCTCTAAAGAAGCAGACAAATGGCTAACAAACACATGAAAAAATGCTCATCATCCCTGATTATTAGAGAAATGCAAGTCAAAACCACCCTGAGATACCATCTAACCTCAGCAAGAATGGCCCACATCACAAAATCTCAAAACTGCAGATGCTGGCATGGATGTGGAGAGAAAGAAACACTTTTACACTGTTGGTGGGACTGCAAACTAATACAACCTTTTTGGAAGGAAGTATGAAGAACACTCAAAAAACTCAAGCTAGACCTCCCATTTGATCCTACAATCCCATTACTGGGCATCTACCCAAAAGGAAAAAAATGCTTTTATCATAAGGACACTTGCACTAGACTGTTTATCGCAGCTCAATTTACAATCACCAAAATGTGGAAACAGCCTAAATGCCCACCAACCCAGGAATGGATTAACAAGCTATGGTATATGTACACCATGAAATACTATTCAGCCATTAAAAAAAAATGGAGACTTTACAGCCTTTGTATTAACCTGGATGGAAGCAGAACACATTTTTCTTAGTAAAGCATCACAAGAATGGAGAAGCATGAATCCTATGTACTCAATTTTTTGATATGAGGACAATTAACAACATGGTGGGGGTGAGGGAGAGAGCAGAGAGAGGGAAGGAGGGAGGGGGGTGGGGTCTTGGTGTGTGCCACACCTTTTGGGGGCAAGACATGATTGTAAGAGGGACTTTACCTAAGCAATGCAATCAGTGTAACCTGGTTTCTTATACCCTCAATGAATCCCCAACAATAAAAAATAATAAATAATAATAAAATAATTTTTTAAAAATCTCAGAGGTCCCGCCCTCTGAGTTGCTCCAGAGGCTCTGAGGCTGTGCCTTCTCACCCGGAAAGTGATAAGCTCAGCGTTCTCCTGTCCACAGGCTATCTGAGGGTATTTGGGGGAGCCAGCCCTCCACACGACCCACACATCCCAGCTCACTCTTGGCCAGCAGCCTCTAGGTGCTGAAGATACAAACAAGAATTCTGCAAGAAAGACTGCTATTTACGGAGGGTCAAGCACAGCTGCAGTACAGCTCTCTGGCTGAGAAGTGATTTCTTTGTCTTTAGTTTTTGGGGGGTTTTTTTAGCCGGGGCTGGGTTTGAACCCGCCAATTCTGGCATATGGGACTTGCGCCTTACTCCTTTGAGCCACAGGCACCACTTGAGAAGTGATTTCTAACTCCTATTTCTCATGTACCACGGCAGAGGCCCGCAGGTTTCAAAGACTGCGGGTTTCCAAATGCAGGCAAGGGCTCCATCTGGCGGCCATCTGTGGAGTAGCGGCAAACCTTGGCCTCAGGAGACATAGCCTCCAAATCTGCCCACATTGCCCCAGTCCACTCCATGCCCAGCCTACCACTGCTCACCTCTTCTCTGAAGGGCAGGGGGGGCACGGTGGGGTCCAAGCGGAACATGTCCTCACACAACAGGGCTCGCAGGCACAGTGCCAGACTCTCCACATCTCGAGCCATGGGACCAACGGAGAGCTGCACTGTGGGGCAGCAGGAGAAGGATATGAGTAAGACAAGGTGGTGGGAACTCGGGCCCTGGATGGTCCAGAGCCAGACACTGCCCACAAGAGAAACAGGCAGAGATGGATCAGAGCCCCCCCCATGCCCCCAGGGCACTGAGGGGACCACAGTCCTCACCTGCCACCTGTCCATAGACACAGCCCTTCAGGCCACTCTTGCTAGATAAGAGACACAAGACGTTGGAAAAAGGAAATGGTCACCCTCTGCCTAACCCCATGCCCACACAACAGCTCCAAACTCTCACTACCAAAGAGAAAAAAAATAAAACAAAAACAATAAAGCAACAACAAACTCTCACCACCTTGGAAACAAGGAACCACACACAGCCAGTGGTGCTGTAACACTCCCTCCCAGCAAAAACCTGGTGAATGAATCCCTGCCTAAATCCCAGAGAGGTTGGAAGCTAGGCCAAGATCACACAGCAAGAGGCCCAGAACTCCTTCCACTCATCATACCTGAGACGGTTCCCTGTGGGCTTGAGACCACAGATGCCACAGAAGGCAGAGGGGAATCGGATGCTGCCTCCAATGTCAGTGCCTAAGCCCAGGAGGGAGCCTCCAGACCCAATCAGGGCCCCCTCACCCCCTGAGGAGCCACCTGGGCTCTTGGAGGACTTCCAGGGGTTTACAGTCTGGCCGAAGAGGGGGTTACTACAGTCATAGCTAGAGAAAGCAAAAATAGGTCAGCCACGTCATGCTAGCATCTGTGCCCCCACCATGCCCTACCCCCTGAGCCCCAACCTGAACATGGACTGGGGGACATTGGTGTGCACAAAGGGTATGGCGCCTTGCAGCTTCAGCACACGCACCACCACACTATCACACTCTGCGGGCATCCCCTCGTTCAGGCTTAAGCCCAGCGTCGAGTCCTGGCCCTGGGAGGAGAGATGGGCACCAAGAGGGACATAGCTGATAAGTCAAGTTAGGCAAGGTCCACTCCCACCACTGTCACACAGGCCAAGGAAAGACACACACAGCATCCTTCTTAAGGCCTGTGGACCTGATACCTCCCCTCTGGTAGCCCAAGTGACCCAGGACACAGAGCTGGCTTGGAACTGAAGCAAGGTGTACCTTGTAGGTGAAGCACTCTTTGAGGCTCACAGGGACCCCATAGAGCAGGCCCTGTCTGGGGGCCTGGGACAGCTCAGTCTCACAGTCAGCCAGATAGGAAGTCACACAGTTGGTTCCTTTGTTCACTTCCCAGGCCTGGGAGAAGGGAAAATAAATACACAGTAGAATTAAAATGGCCTTTAAAAAAAATTACGGTAAAATACATATCACACACAATTGTGCCTTTAAAAATATACCCAGGGAAAGGGTAACCAGCAATGTTCAGAGCCCAGAGCACCTAGGGCCCAGTACTCGCTTTACTAGGGACATCTGGCCCCAGCCTCACCCCTCAACCCCATGACTGAGAGAGAGGAAACTTCCGGGATCAGGGAAAATCAGGGCACTCAAGGAAGCAAGACGCTGGCTTCAGATATACCTCAGCAGGAGATGAGCTGGGAGGAAGATGACCACTGACCACTCCCCTACCTCCTCCAAGTCACATCAGTGCCCAGTGAGGCAGACAGGAAGTAGATAGGGACAAACCCCCTCTCAGGTCCAGGAGAGCTGTCCCTCCTAGCCTAGTATGTCCTCCTCTGCCACATTCCTAGCCCAGGAACCCTGAAATCTGATCATCAAGTCACAAGGAGTAATGGACTGACTGTGGCAAAGGGGGTAGAAGCTTGACTAAAAGGAGTGTCACCTTAACAGAGGACATCTGCCCAGTACACACAGACCACACCCCACAGGCTGCTTCGAAGGGAAAAGCCAGGGTAGAATGAGGTGCAGCTTCTAGTAAATATTCCTGCTCCTGTGAGAACTTAAGGAAACCAGGCAGGTTGTGTTGCCATACTCAGGATTGTGCAAAAATCTGTCCCCAGGCTATCCAGGTAGGAAGGGAGGAGGCCAATCTGCAAACAGAATATTCTCTTACCAGTGACTAAGAAAGCAGAGACCTCTTCAGGGATTTGATGGGAAAGAAGCAATACCAGCTCACCCGCCCAGGGGCCATCCCTCACACATTGTCACACACACCTCACCGGGGTTGCTCACCTGCCTAGAGATCATACTCACTATCAAATGTTCTTTTAAGAAATCATACAAACACACTCAATAAAGCACAATTCGTCCACCTTTCCTTTCTTTTCAGACATGTTTCTAGAGCACTTACAGTATTAAAGACACATGTTCGGTGCTAGGGTTCAAGGATTAATAAGATAAGCTCTGTCCACAAAGTACCCACAGTGCACATGGGAAACAGAAAGAGAAGATAACCAGGAAACACGCTGTTAGAGAGTAACAGGGCACAAAAAGGCGACACTGACTCGAGCTGAGAGGAGAAGAGGGACAGCGGTGCTTCCCAGGCAGGGATGTCTCCTGCTATGGGCCCTGAAGGTACAGCCAGGGAGACCTGTGGTACCAAGAGTGGCAGAGAAGAGGAAAGGAGACGTCCAGGCAAAGGGGCTTCATCGCTCAAGCCAGTGCAGAGCAAGGTGGAGCTGATAGTGCCTCCAGCTCCAGGAGGCCTGGGCTAGGAGGCTGGTGCTCAGGCATGGAGGGAGATGGTGGTGGAGGGCCATGGTGGCTGAAGGGAGATGATAGAAGGGGAGGGACAGGAGAGAGGTACCAGAAGGGAATAGATCAAACAGTGCCCAGTGGGTAGAAGCAAGAGGGAGAGTGAAGTCTGGGCTGAATTCCAGGTTTAACAACATGCTCGGTCAGACACACACACACACACACACACACACACACACACACACTGTGTTCTGGCTCCTTTCCTGCCTGGAAGCCCCTAGGACTGTGGTCCTCTAAATGGGACAAAGTCCAGGCCAGGTTTTGCCCCCAGCCTGTGAGTGCAGTAGCCGCAGGGAAGATCTCTGGCTGTCCTTCTGCCCTTACCTTTCCCACGTAGGTGAAGAGGGCAGCCTCTGGGGACAGCTCCCCACTGCGTAACTTCTGCACCAGTTGAGGCAGGGACAGGGCCAGCAGTGCCTCTGAGTCCACGTCTGGGTTCTGTGGGAGATACATTCTGATCAGTCCTGTCCAAAGTCCTCAAGTGCCTGGAGCAGTGTATAGACTCAATCAGATGCTGTCACGTGCTGATCCATGCAGACATGCCCACACACAGCTCTGATACTGGACACAGCCCAACCTGGACAGGCCCTTGCCATCCCCACAGAGTGTAGATGAATCGCCTCTAGAAGGCTGCTGGAAGGGTGCCAGGGAGAGGCCATACCCAGGTTGATTATTAAAACATCACAAATAGCCACCTGCAATGGCTGTCCTCTGTTTGCCAGGCACCTGCTGAGGCACTCCGTGTTTTGATTAAATCGTACTACCATTCTCATTGTACCGATAAAGAAACTGAGGCTCAGGGAGAGGAAGCATCTTGCCCAGCACCATAAAGGCAAATTGTACTGCTCTGCCCACCAGCACAGTCTGCCCACTGGCTGTGGGCACCTAACCCCTCAACCTCCTGGCAAAGGAGGGCAAAAACAAGAAGATCCATCCTGGGTGGTTAGGTCTGGGGCTGGAAGCCACACCTGAAAGGGAGGCTCTATACTCTGAGGCACTGGGGTGCCTGCTCTATGCCAAGCACCACACATGGGATTTACACATGAACAAGAAGCCTTGCCCACATGAGCTTACACAGGGCAGGATGCAGTGAGCAGATAATTAACAGGTAAATAAGATTTTTTTGTTTGTTTCAGACAGAGTCTCACTTTATCACCCTTGGCAGAGTGCTGTGACGTCATAGCTCACAGCAACCTCTTGGTCTCAAGAGACCCTCTTTTTTTTTTTTTTTTTTTTGAGACAGAGCCTCAAGCTGTCCCCCTGGATAGAGTGCTGTGACCCTCTTGCCTCAGCCTCCTGAGTAGCTGGGACTGCAAGTACCCACCACAACACCTGCCTCTTTTGTAGAGACAGGGTTTCTGGCTCGGTGCCTGTGGCTCAAGTGGCTAAGGCGCCAGCCACGTACACCCAAGGTGGCAGTTTGAATCCAGCCCGGGCCCACCAAACAACAATGATGGCTGCAACCAAAAAATAGCCGGGCGTTGTGGTGGGCGCCTGTGGTCCCAGCTACTCAGGAGGCTAAGGCAGGAGACTCGCTTGAGCCCAGAAGTTGGAGGTTGCTGTGAGCTGTGATGCTACAGCACTCTACCCAGCTTGAGGCTCCTGTCTCAAAAAAAAGAGATGGGGTCTTACTCGTGCTCTGGCTGATCTCAAACTCGAACTCGTGAGCTAAAGTAATCCACCCACCTCAGCCTTCCAGAGTGCTAGAATTACAGGCGTGAGCCACCTGCACTGGCCTGGTAAATAAGATTCTAGATAATGAGAAATACCTTAAAGAAAATTTATAAAGGTGTGATGAGGTGTGTACTTCCATATGGGTAGGGAAGAGCTGTGGCAGATGAGGGGGTATTTGAGCAGCCACCTGACTGTCACCCCTTAAGGGCTCCAGAGTCTCTGGTTTAGCCCCTGCCTGCAAATGCCTGCCTGCTTCCATCTCAAAGGTATTGGGATCAATTAGCAAGCATTGAGTCACAGCCACCACTCTTCACCTCACCCTCCCTTGCTCTTGCCAGGGTCACCAGAGACCTCTTAGTTATCAAGCCAAACAACTACCTGACTCTTTCTACCCTCCTCCATGTCTCACTGGGGCACTCAAAGGTATTGAGGCCATACACTGCCTGGCTCTGTTCAATTCCTCCTAGACATGGAGACATTACACTCTCCTGGCTTCCCTCTTGCCTCCTGGATGCTACTTATGTCATCCATTTACTTAGTTATTCAACAACATTCAACATTCAACATGTTCCAAGGACTATGTTAGGGGCTATGAATTTAGAGGTGACCAAGATAGACAAAGTCCCTACTCTCAGAGAGCCTCCATTCAAGAAAACAAACAAGTTCAAAAAGAGGTTATGATAAGTGTAAGCAGAGAAACAGAGCACCATGATAGAGATCACAAACCACCGGGTGACAGAATGGGCAGGCCTGTCTGAAAAGCTCATATTTTGGCTATGATCTGAAGGATGACGAGAGCCAGATGTGGCAAGAGAGACAGGCTCTTAGAGGTTTGTCTGGGCATCTTTTCTCCCCTCTCTGAGGCAGGAAGAAGTCCTCTCCCACCCACACCCACACCCATTACTGGCTTCCACCGCCCCCCTCCATACTCCATATGCCCTAACTCTCTTACCTCCTCCCCTAAGCCCTACCCAACAGAGTTCAAAGCAGCCCACTGGGCTATTCCTCTTGTTCTTCTAAGCTCATTGTCTTCCCAACTTTTTTCTTTTTTAGAGACAAGGTCTTACTCTGTCACTCAAGCTGGAGTGCAGTGGCACAATCATAGCTGCATCCTGGAACTCCTGGGCTCAAGCTGTTCTCCTGCTTCAGCTTCCCAAATCGTTAGGACTATAGGTACATGCCACCGTGCCTAGCTAACTTTTTTAATTTCTGTAAAGAGAGGGTCACACAATGTTGCACAGGCTGGTCTTAAACTCCTGGGCTCAAATGATCCTACTGCGTCAGCCTCCCAAAGTGGGACACCACACTCAGCTATCTCCTACTTTGAACTAACACCTCTTCTTCCTTCCTGAACCGCACTCAGGGGAGGGCTCTGCCTCTAGGTATTAAAGAAAAAAAAAACAAGTGTCTCTGGCTCCTGCTTTTCTCTCTCACCTGCATTCAATTAGTCCCCAAGCCCTCTAAATAGCTCTGGAAAATAAACAATCACCTCTCCAGCTGCCCCTCTACCAAGACCCTCATTAGGGCTCATCCTTTTCTCCTGGGTCACACAGGGCCCACCTAACTGCTGCTTTGCTCAAGCCTGCACCTCCAACTCACCCTTCCCAATAGGCAGACAGTCCAACCTGGCTTTGCCTTTTTCCCCTTGAAAACTCCATCACATCACACCATACTACAAGCATCAGGAGGTGCTGCCAGGCCATGGTCTGATCAGACTACTCTGCACCCCTCTCCCAAGGCACCACTACCTCCTTTCACTCACTACAACCTCAGAGCAGAGCACCCTCTTCACATACTCCATAGCCTCTGATACCCTCAATATCAGGAGCACTTCTCTGAATTTGCTAAACTGATACAACACTTGGGATTTCTTTTTCTAATACAGGGAGCTACAAAGAAGATAAAAATGGGTCCATGGGCTTGGTGCCTGTGGCTCAAGTGGCTAAGGCGCCAGCCACATACACCTAAGGTGGAGGGTTCGAATCCAGCCCGGGCCCACCAAACAACAATGATGGCTGCAACCAAAAAATAGCCAG
>NW_003852605.1:847127-848661 GCF_000181295.1 Otolemur garnettii | reverse complement strand
CAACGCCTGGCTATTTTTTGGTTGCAGCCATCATTGTTGTTTTGGCGGCCCGGGCTGGATTCGAACCCACCACCTTAGGTGTATGTGGCTGGCGCCTTAGCCACTTGAGCCACAGGCGCCGAGCCGCCAACAGCTATTTTTTAAGACTTCAACTAGTAACAGGAACCTGAGACATTTCCTCTCTTCACAAGACACCAAAGAATAGCTGCACATCAATGAGCAGTCTGTGAAGGTGAGGGAGATGGAAGTTATCTGGGGGATGAGGGGAAGTATACAGATACCTTCTAACCGGGTTGGATAATTTTTCAAGAGATGAATACAACCATCACTTAAGCACTGCCCCTCCTCCATCTGATTCTTTTTCTCCTGAATCACCTCGTGTCCTAATCTCAGGTCTGCTTGATTCTCTTTTCTCTCCTCTCATTTTTCTTTTTTTGTCACTTCTGTTCTATTTCGAGAACTTTGATCACACAGACCACAAAAACCATGCTCCCCTTCAGTTCATGTACTGAATCATTTTTGTTTCAAAGTGCAAGGTAGGTTTGGAGAAGACCAGGAGTCAGAACTAGTCAGATCCAGTTGAAGGAATGGTATTTCCTAAAACCAGTGGGACTCTGACAAGCAGGTTGTCAAAGATGTGGGAAAAGCTATTCGGGGTAAAATAAAACTACATGTACGAAGGCAGAGGCATGAGTAGGTGTTCTGTGATGTCTTTCCTTGCCATAATATTCTACGGTGGTCCCTCTCCTCAGTCTAGAAATTCATTCAGAGAGCACAGTGGGGAAAAATGGGGGAAGGGTTATTACAGGTAAACCTCACATGGTCAACAAAGAGTTACCAGAAACACACCTTTCTCTAGAGTTGCCTAAGAGCCTAGGGCAGGGATCCTACCATGGATCTTAGGTGTGCCTCAAAAAAATGTAAAGATCATTAATTATTTTTGAAAGAAGTTCAAAGCACAGTAAGTATATTCTTTTTTTTAACTTTTTTTTTTTTTTGATCAACACAATTTAAGTGGGCCATGGAAGTTTAACTACAGGTTCAAGTGTACCATGAGATAAAAAATGGTTGAAAAATACTGGTCCAGAAAGAGGTGCACTAGTTTGTGAAGATTCAGAAGGTGATTGGGTCTTCTCTTATCCAGCCTGTGTTCTTCTTGGAACCCAGCAAAGTACCTGAGCTCCCAACTAGGATAATCTATCAAACCAGAGCTTTACAACAAACTGCTGCATTCTGCCGGGATCCTGCTTATCTCAGGTGCCCCTTGCTATTCAGGGCTGGGCTGAGAAATCCTCAGAAGAAAGGCTGCTGAGACTGTCTTAGATCCCACTGCCCTCTCACCCAGGGACTCAAAAGCAGAAGGGTGCCTTAGGGGTGTGGGGTGGAGAGAGGAGCAAGTCTCAAGGCTGGGCTGAGTTCAGCTAAAACTACTACCTCTTGGCTCGGCGCCTATAGCTCAACCGGCTAAGGCGCCAGCCACGTACACCTAAGGTGGCAGGTTCGAATCCCCAGCCCGGACCCGCCAAACAACAAT
>NW_003852605.1:842337-846912 GCF_000181295.1 Otolemur garnettii | reverse complement strand
CACCCCACTGCTAATTGCTCAAAACCATAGGGACTCCAGAGATAGATCTCCCTTTCTCTTCCAGTCTTTGGGAACCCCCCAAAAGTAATTTTCTGCTTCTTCGCCTAAAAAAGCTAAGCTTGGTGATGGAGGCCAGACTTTCCTGCCCCAGGCAGGATGTATAAACAGCTTTTTGTATTTCAGAGCCAAAACTTCTGTCCTAGACAATTGGGTTCTTATACATAATGAAGGGCAGTTACTCCTGAAGGAAACCATGGAGATTCCACTGCTTGGCATTGAAGCCAGCAAGATTATCCTTCAACCACCCCACACACCACCCACCCCCACCCCAACAGCCAGGTGGATTCCTTGCCACCAGGGGAATTCTGCAGGCAGGAACTGTGGCAGATGTCTGCACCTGCTCCCCACACAGCTCTTGGAGCTGGCAGAACTCAGCCGGCTGCACAGAAGGACCTGGGACCTCGGGAGCTGAGACCCTCTAGACTAAGCCGGTGATGAATATAAGCCAGGGGAATCCTGATGGGAACCTAGGTTCTAGTTCTGCCCCAGCTCAAAAATCACTTGGTAAGCAACTGCTAAATACGATTTTCTGTGACTTCCTCTCTGCCTCCCACCTAGGCATGCCCTACTGAATCCTGCTGTCCCCATCACTGACAAAGCCGTCCCACCAGCAAAGACTCAGCAAGTCTTCCCTCCCTGGGCACATAAGAACATCTCTCAGAGATCAGCTTTTTTGGTTTCTGAGACCATGGTTTCATGCACCTACAGGAAAAGCTGGAGGGCTACAGAGGACTTTCTCCCACCCCCAGTCCTGCCTCCCCATCCCTAAACACAAACGCTGAGATAATCCAGGGCCAACACAAAGGAAAAAAGCTGTTGACAGATCACCCAGCAAAAGGGTGGAACTAAATCTGCCCATAGAAAGGACTTGCCAGGGGTTGGACACGACAGCCTGGGCGGGTGCAGGCGCTGGGGAGACGCCCCTGCACTTGGCAAGTTTCTTTCTGGCTTGCTCAGGATCCTCAAGCACAAATGAACTCTAAATTCTCTGGATTCACATGACTCCGTGATTCCACGTCCTAAACCTGGCACCCTATTAGTTGTCGGTGAAACGTTAGCGTTTCAGCGTTCTAATAGTCGGTGCTATTGAGATTCTCTGGCACCGGCTCGGCGCCTGTGGCTCAAGTGGCTAAGGCGCTAGCCATATACACCTAAGGTGGCAGGTTTGAATCCAGCCTGGGCCTGCCAAACAACAATGAAGGCTGCAACCAAAAAAATAGCCGGGCGTTGTGGCGGGCGCCTCTGGTCCCAGCTACTTGGGAGGTGGAGACAGGAGACTCTCTTGAGCCCAGGAGTTGGAGGTTGCTGTGAGTTGTGATGCCACAGCACTCTACCCAGGAGTGAAAGCTTGAGGCTCTGTCTCAAAAAAAAAAAAAAAAAAAAAGAAGAGATTCTCTGGCACCAAGCAAAGCTCCCCTTTGACCCAGTGAAGTTATGACCTTCCACTACCTTTCGCTTCGTTTCCCTCCCCACGTCCAGTCCTTCCTCCTCCCCCGCCCCTGGCGCCCCACCTGGTTCAAAAGAGTGTAGAATGCATTAGGGCATTAAGGCGAGGAGAGGTTCTGGAAAGTTACGTTTCCTGCGTCGCCCGCCCAACTGTCACTCCGCGGCTGAAAGTGCTGCTGGGGGTATCCCCACCCTCCGTCCACGACCCCGGCTGTCACCTGGCGCCTGAAGCGCTGCACCGCCTTGTCCATGGTCTCCAGGCTGGCTCGCTGCCTCTGCCGAGCTCGGGCCGCCGCGGCCCGTGCAGTCTGGTGTCCGGACCAGCGCAGGGCCACGGCCACCACCACCAAACAACAAGCCAGGGCAACCCCAGAGGCTCCATACAGCATGGCCCACAGTTCGTCCAGCACCATGATCTCGGGCCGCCAATTCCTGCTGACAGCCACAGATGAAGAATCAGCGCTCGCTGCCCGAGCCCTCAGCCGCAAAACCCGGCCTGGATCAGCCCAGGATCCCGCGCCGCCGGCGCAGGAGGAGCAAGGCCGCAGGCCCGCGGGGGAGCGCGCCGTTACTCAGCCGCGAACCCGAGGTCGGCGGCGCGCAACGGTCAAAGTCAAGCTGGGAGCGCTCCCTTATCCTCCCGCACAGGGCCAGGCGGGGCGGAAAGGGCACCTGCTTCGCGTGGGTGTTCTCCTAAGCACGAGTTTATCCCCAGTGCCTCCACACCTGGCCCAGCCTCCTCCCCTAGCACCTCAGGGCCCCAACTCCCGGAAGACGAGGCCCAGCCGGAGCCCCCTGTGGAACAGTTCAACCAAGAAGACCGAAAGCAGAGGCAGACTGGAGTCAGGGAACTTATTAACCTCTACAAACTATTTAGCAAAATCCTTCCTGGAGAACCAAGTGTACGGGTCGTGCACCGCAGGGCACCCATCTCCACCCCCCCACCCCCGAGTGCAGGGGCTTCCGGGATGCCAGCCAAAACGGACACAGGAAGTTCCTCTGGGGCGCCGACCCACTGCCCTCTCCTTTTCTCCCAATTCCGACCCTCTGTCTCTCCCCCTAGACTCCACTTCGTGGCCCAAATCGCCCATCACTTGTCCTTTGGCTAGACCAGTTTCCAGCAGGCCTGCTTTCCCAAGGTCACCCTGTCCCAGCCCTGGGCCATCCTAGATTTCACACTCAGGAAGCAGAAGGAATGTGGGACCAGGAAGAGTCTGGGTACCTGGTGCCCTGGGGGAAAATCACACTCACCTACTGCTATTTAGGTTTCTCTCAGAGAACTTTTGTTTCTGTGCTTTATCTCCTCTGTACTTCCAACAGCCTGAGGAGAAAGGTATTGTTACTTATGTTCATTTTACTTAGTAGGTAACTAAGGACGGGAAGCCCCTAATAACTTCTCTGGTCTCAGGGAGTGGGCAGTGATTCAACTCAGGTCTAATGGGAAGCTGGGTCTTAACCTTCAAGCAAAACCACTTCGCTGTGCCCTTGGGGCTGAAAATCCTGTCTCATGAAACACTAGAGGAGGAAGGGGATGGTTCTTTACCTCTCAGAACCTGAGCCTTTATCTGTAAAAGGGGAAGGGTTACGTACAGGATTGTTGGGGTGTTCAGTGAGGTTCTTTAACAGTGGGGCCTGGCACATAGTAAGCCCTCCATAAACAATTATGAACTGAATGAAAGGCCTAGGAAGAATCCAGCTTCAGGCCCTTGAGTCAGGTTCTTGAGCTTATCCAGGAAGGGCCCAAAGCCTTGTGTTTCTAAGTCTTCAGTGCCTTTACAAGTTTCAAATCCCTATTCCTGTTTCCCAAGAAGAGAGGAGCTGAAAAGTACAGATGATGGAAACCCCAATCTGAAGGGTGTGGGAGCCAAACTAATTAACTCAAGTCACAACTCAAACTACCTCCTTTTGTTGTTTATTCAGAACAACAGGCCGCTGCATACCTAGGACCTTATCATACCTAGGTGTTACAGCCCACATCCTGACACCCTCCCCTTTGTCCCACTAGCCCCCTTGTGCACTCAGCCCACATCCTGACCTACTCCCGTTTTTTGCACTCCTCACGCCACTCTACTCTGCACTCGCCCCACTTGCGACTCCTCCCCTTTTTGCACTCACCACTCTACTATGCACATGCCCCACTTGCGACCTTTATCCCTTCCTTCTCATTCACTCACTTGAGACAAAGAAGACTGGTCCCTGAGCCAACCAACCCTGAACAGGACCACCCTGTACCTGTCAATTTAAACAGACATGGTTTACCTACCAATAAGGGGACGGGGTGGGATGGTCTAATGGGAGGGAAGAGGGAGAGGTATAAAGGGACTTCCTGGATAGTCTGTAAGGGCGGTTCCCGCTATTTCTTAAAGGGCAGCCCTGGCTCTGAGCTTGAATGAATAAAACACCTCGTTCCTTTGCAGCGATGTTTGATGTTCGGACTCTCAGAGTGGTGCTTGAATTGAGTCTGGGGGTTAACAGGGGTTCTATCTATTTCTTTTTTTTTGAGACAGTGTCTCACTTTGTTGCCCTTGGTAGAGTGCTGTGGCATTATTGCTCATAGTACCCTCAAAATCCTGGACTCAAGTGATCCTCTTGCCTCAGCCTCCCGAGTAGCTGGAACTAGAGGCGCCTGCCACATATGCCCAACTACTTTTAGAGACGAGGTCTCACTCTCACTCTTATGAGGTCACTTCACTTCATCTCCTAATTAAAAGAACAGGATTCTAGCTCAATTCACCCATCACTTGCTGGTGGACCTTGAGTAACATTAAATTTTTCCTTTTGTAAAATGAGATGTATTCTTCTATACCAGTGTTTTTCAATCTTTCTTAATCTCATGGCACACTTGAACCTATAGTTAAACTCCACAGTACACTTAAATTATGTTTATTGGGGGGCACCTGTGGCTCAGTGGGTAGGGCACCAGCCCCATATACTGAGGGTGGAGGGTTTGAACCCCGCCCCAGCCATACTGCAACAAAAAATCGCCAGGCGTTGTGGCAGGCGCCTGTAGTCCCAGCTACCTGGGAGGCTGAGGCAAGAGAATTGCCTAAGCCCAAGAGCTGGAGGTTG
>NW_003852605.1:839083-842279 GCF_000181295.1 Otolemur garnettii | reverse complement strand
CCCAGCTACCTGGGAGGCTGAGGCAAGAGAATTGCCTAAGCCCAAGAGCTGGAGGTTGCTGTGACGCCATGACACTCTACTGAGGGCGAGAAAGTGAAACTCTGTCTCTACAAAAAATAAAAACAAGTAAAATAAATTATGTTTATAAAAAAAGAATATACTTAACTGTGCTTTGGACTTCTTTCAAAAATAATTTAATGAGCTTTAAAAATTTTCACAGCACACATAAGATCCTCTCACAGCAGCACATATTCTAGACACTCTCCCTCTCAAGGAGAAAACAATATTATAGTTATAGGGAAACATTGCATTCCCAAGGCTTAATTACCAAGTTTCTAAGCTGCTGTGGGTGGGGCAAAGATTTGCTACCGTAGGGAATCCATTGACAGAGCATTTGCTTGACTTTGCTATAACAATGGCTTCTCTAGCAGAAAGCCTGGGGGCTTATTAAATAGGATTTAAGTTACAAAAAAGGATCCAGGGTTTAGGGGTGGGTTTGGAGGCCAAGACCCCAAGTCCTAAACTGTGCGTAATGTTCCAGTCTTGCTGGATGGCCACTTCCCTCTAAGAGAGGATTTAGAAACCCTTCTGAAGTCCTGTGCTTCAGTAAGACATGACTTCTGCTACTATATGACAGTCCCCTTGCTGTGATCTAGGAAATGAGATAAATACTAGTTCTAAAATCTGGCCTGTGATTGCTTCAGCCCAAAAGTTTGAGGTTACAGTGAGCTAAGATGATGCCACTGCCCTCTGAGAAACAGAATAAGAACTTGTCTCAAAAAAAAAAAAAAAGACTCTTAGCAGTGGATGGCACAGCGATTTAAAGCTTGGCTCTGGAGCTAGACTGTCTAGTAACTCATCTTTGTTGTGGGACTCTATGCCTCAGTTTCCTTATCTAAAAAATAAACGTAATATCCCTAATACTCTAGTACTATTGTTAAGAATCAAATGAGTTGGCTCGGTGCCTGTGGCTCAAGCAGCCACATACACCTGAGGTGGCGGGTTCGAATCCAGCCGGGGCCCGCCAAACAACAATGATGGCAGCAACCAAAAAATAGCCAGGCATTGTGGCAGGCACCTGTAGTCCCAGTTACTTGGGAGGCAGAGGCAGGAGACTCACTTAAGCCCAGGAGTAGGAAGTTGCTGTGAACTGTGATGCCACACCACTCTACCCAGGGCAAACAGTTTGAGGCTTTGTCTCAAAAAAAAAAAAAAAATCAAATGAGTTCATGCGTGCAACACAACCACAACAGGTCCTAATGTTGCAGGAAGATGAGGCTTAAGGGAGAGAAAGAGCATCCAAACACCATTTATAAGAGGGAGGGCTTTATTCATGGGGGTGGGGAAGAGGCTTTATTCACCGGCGGAGCTTTTGGCATAGAAGAATTCCAAATGGCTGAGCTCCACGACTGGCTTGGTCTTTCCCTTTTTATCTCCAGTCAAAAAGTTCCAACTCACAGGTATCTTTCTCACTGGCCAGTTTGAATCAAGCAAGAGATGCTATTCCAGCCCCCACAGAACTACAGTATTTCACAGAAGTGGAATTTCCAAGTTCCAGGAAGTTAAGTTTACAAATTCCCAAGAGCTGAGTCACCATGGAGAGGACCCTGCAGGTGTACCCTTGTGGTCTCCTTGAGAAGACCTGTTCTCCTAGACCTCACTGTAGTAAGCAATCCATACAACTTACACATTGTTATTACTAGAAAAATAAAAACCTACAGAGGGGGTTTTCTGGCCTGAGAGGCCCAAGCTCAGGAGCCAGTCTGCCTGAGTTCAGATCCTAATTCTGCCACTTACGGTGTAACCTTCAGTCAGCCACTTTAACTTCTTGTGCCTCTGTTTTCTTATCTGTAAATTGGAGTTAATGCCAGTGGCTGCTCCACAGAATTGTTGTCAACATTAAACAAGTTAATTCAAGGAAAGAGCTACGAACAGCTCCTCACCCACTCTAAGGGCTCACTTTACTTTAAGCAACCTTAATTAGCATTTTGGGAAGGTAGCAAGAAGGAGGATTGGGAGAGGCCAGATAGAGCCAGAGGTCATGGAATGGAAGAGCTGGTGAAAGTAAAGACGGGAGATTTCCAGAGTTCCACCTGGGTTATCCAGACGGCATCTGTGAAGTAAGGCAGCACCGCACCATTCGGGGAGCCATACAGCACACACCTGTACTCAGATGGTTGGTGTAAGGGAGAATTAGTCACTCTTACAGCCAGGCCCTGGTAAGTTCCCTGACCAGACTCAGGATCCTCCCCAGTTAGGTGGTGACCTTGAGCAAGTCATCCTTCTGTGTCTTTAGCTATCAAGTGGAAAGACAGGTAGTTCCTTCCCAAGCTCCCTTGGAGATGGAGGGGAGGAAAGCCTGGAGGGAGAGGAGAGCAAAGGGAAGGGAAGGGAGCTTCTCAGATTACAGAGGGCTTGAAGTCTGTCTTGGTTTTAGGGGTGGAAAGAACGACTGCTCTGCTTCTGTTTCCTTTCACTTTTGTGATCCTTTCCCAGGGGCCTACAAAGGGGGAGGACATAAGCCTGTTCAAAGGATCTACTATGGTTTGAATGTGTGTGTCCCCAAGTTCTTGTGATGGTATTAGAAAGGTGGAGCTTTGGGGGGAGGGGATTAGTTCAGGAGGGCTCTGCTCTCATGAATGAAACTGACTTTATAAAAGAGGTGCAAGGGAGCTGTTCACAGCCCCATCTGCCCTTCTGCCACATGAGGACACAGCAACCAACGAACATCTATGAAGCAGAGAGAAGCCTTTGGCAAACACCAAAAGACACCAAACCTGCCAGTTCCTTGATCTTGCACTGTAAGAAACTTTGCACTGTAAACCCTCACCCCCACCCCACCCCTGTCTCAGCTCAGCACCTGTAGCTTGCCGGTCACATACATGGAGACTGGAGTGTTCGAACCTGGCTTGGGCCAGCTAAACAACAATGACAGCTGCAACAAAAAATAGCCAGGCATTGTGGAGGGCACCTGTAGTCCCAGCTACTTGGGAGGCTGAGGCAAGAGAATCGCTTGAGCCCAGGAGTTTGAGGTTGCTGTAAGCTGTGATGCCACGGCAATCTACCCAGAGTGACATAGTGAGACTCTGTCTCAAATATATGCCCTCCTACCCCTGTCTCATAAAGAAATTAAGGCTCGGCGCCTGTGGCTCAAGCGGCTAAGGCGCCAGCCACGTACACCTAAGGTGGCGGGTTC
>NW_003852605.1:836684-837911 GCF_000181295.1 Otolemur garnettii | reverse complement strand
AAAAAAAAAAAAAAGACTGAGAATCCCTGCTTGCCTTAGTAACACAGACACAGACAGCTAGACTCCAGAACTCTTATTAAAAGTTCCAAGTCAGGGGCGGTTCCTGTGGCTCAGTGGGTGGGGTACAGGCCCCATATACTGAGGGTGGTGGGTTTGAACCCAGCCCTGGCCAAACTGCAACAACAACAACAACAAAATAGCCAGGCATTGTGGTGGGCACCTGTAGTCCCAGCTATTCTGGAGGCTGAGGCAAGAGAATCGCCTAAGCCTAGGAGTTGGAGGTTACTGTGAGCTATGATGCTACAGCACTCTATTGAGGGTGATAAAGGGAGACTCTGTCTCTAAAAAAAAGTAAATAAATAAAAGTCAGGCCGGGCGTGTTGACTCACGCCTGTAATCCTAGTACTCTGGGAGCCTGAGGCAGGTGGATTGCCTGAACTCAAAGGTTTGAGACCAGCTAGAGTAAGAGTGAGACCCCCATCTCTTAAAAAAATAGCTGGGCGTTGTGGCAGGTGCCCCTCCCAGCCACTTGGCAGGCTGAGACAAGAGAATCGCTTGAGCCCAAGAGTTTGAGCTTGTTATGAGCTATGATGCCATGGCATTCTACCAAGGGTGACAAAGTGAGAGTTTGTCTCAAAAACAAACAAACAACAATAAATAAGTTTCAAGTCATTAGTTTGGAAACCCACCAGTCACACCTCAACTTAAATCTGTTTTCCTCAACCTGTTTTAACCTCGGCCCTCTTTGGACAGATGTGAAATGCTATGCTTCCTCTATCCTATAATTTATTTGAAACTATAGGATTAGTTTCTTTACCATGCTGTACCTTGGTTTCCTTATCTGTAAAATGAGGATATTGTCCTACCTCATTGGTTGCCATGAGAATTAAATGAGTTAATGTTAGTAAAGTGTTTAGAACAGTGTTTGCCATATTGCAAGGACTATATCATTATATAAAATAATGTGACTAGGCTTGGCGCCTGTGCCTCAAATGGCTAAGGTGCCAGGCACATACACTTGAGCTGGTGGGTTCGAATCCAGCCCGGACCCGCCAAACAACAATGACGGCTGCAAACAAAAAATAGCCAGGTGTTGTGGTGGGCACCTATAGTCCCAGCTACTTGGGAGGCAGAGGCAGAAGACTCGCTTGAGCCCAGGAGTTGGAGGTTGCTGTGAGCTGTGATGACACAGCACTCTACCCAGGGTGACAGCTTGAAGCTCTGTGT
>NW_003852605.1:827678-835699 GCF_000181295.1 Otolemur garnettii | reverse complement strand
CGGAGGCAGGAGACTCGCTTGAGCCCAGGAGTTGGAGGTTGCTGTGAGCTGTGATGCCACGGTACTCTACCCAGGTGGACAGCTTGAGGCTCTGTCTCAGAAAAAAAACATAATAAAATAAAATAAATCTTCCGAGAGACTGCTGAGCCCCTGTCCATCCATCGGCCACCATCGACTCCGGACACAGAGCATCCAGTCATGGATTAACAATGAGCTGGTTCAGAAGGCCAAACTGGCCGAGCAGGCTGAGCAACATGATGACATGGCAGCCTGCCTGAAGTCTGTAACTGAGCAAGGAGCTGCATTATCCTACAAGGAGAGGAATCTTCTCTCAGTTGCTTATAAGAATGTTGTAGGAGCCCGTAGGTCATCTTGGAGGATCGTCTCAAGTATTGAGCAAAAGACCAAAGTTGCTGAGAAAAAAAATAGCAGATGGCTCGAGAATACAGAGAGAAAATTGAGACCGAGCTAAGAGATATCTGCAAAGATGTACTTTTGGAAAAGTGCTTGATCCCCAGTGCTTCACAAGCAGAGAGCAGAGCAGAGCAGACTTCTATTCGAAAATGAAAGGGGTTGCTGCTGGTGATGATAAGAAAGGAACACCAAGAAGCTTTTGAAATCAGCAAAAAGAAAATGCAGCCAACACGTCCTATCAGATTGGGCCTGGCCCTTAACTTCTCTGTCTTCTATTATGAGATTCTGAACTACCCAGAGAAAGCCTGCTCTCTTGCAAAGACAGCTTTTGATGAAGCCATTGCTGAACTTGATACATTACGTGAAGAGTCATACAAAGACAGCACACTAATAATGCAATTGCTGAGAGACATCTTGACTTTGTGGACATCCGATACCCAAGAAGATGAAGCTGAAGCAGGAGGAGGGGAAAAGTAACCAGACTTCCAACTTTTGTCTGCCTCATTCTAAAATTTACACAGTAGACCATTTTGTCATCCATGCTGTCACAGTAGTTTTTTTGTTTACGATTTATGACAAGTTTATGTTACTTCTATTTGAATTTCTATATTTCCCATGTGGTTTTTATGTTTAATATTAGGGGAGTAGAGCCAGTTAACGTTTAGGGAGTTATCTCTTTTTATCTTGAAGTGGCCAATATGGGGATGTGGAATTTTTATACAAGTTATAAATGTTTGGCATAGTACTTTTGGTACATTGTGGCTTCACAAGGGCCAGTATTAAAACTGCTTCCATGTCTGAGCAGAGAACACTGCCTGCATATTGGTTTGTCCTGGTGGGGAGTATAAGGGATCACTGGTTTCAGTCACAGGTGTAGTTACTGTGGGTACTTTTGAAGTTTGGAGCACTTACCCAGCTGTAGTGGGAACAGATGTCTCATGGTTCCTACGTGTTAAACCGTGTGTATCTGTGGAATACTAAATCTCAGGCTACACACCTTTGACTACAGCTGCAGAAGTGTTCCTCTAGACAAAGTTGTGACCCAGTTTACTCTGGATAAGGGCAGAAACGGTTCACATCCCATTATTTGTACAATTACCTGTGGTTGCTTTCATTATTTCATACATTCATTTTATTTGTATTTAAATGTTTTAGGCAACCCAAGGACCAATATAAAAGAAAAGATGCAGTAAAAAGAATTTCTTGATGTCCATTACTTTGTGTATATCAAGCACAGCAGTAAAACAAAAAAACCCATGTATTTAACTTTTTTTAGGTTTTTTGCTTTTGTGATTTTTTTTGATACTTGCCTAACATGCATGTGCTGTAAAAAATAGTTAACAGGGAAATAACTTGAGATGATGGCTAGCTTTGTTTAAATGTCTTATGGAACGTTCATGAACAATCCAAGCAAAAGTGTTAAGAACACGTATATTAAGTTCATGTAAGTGGAATAAAAGTTTTATGAATGGAAATAAATAAATAAATAAATAAATAAATCTTCCCACTCAGGCTTCCAGGGGCCTCTTGTCCTCTCTCCCTTTCCAGGACTCCCCCACAGATTCCTGGGCTACTTGACAGTGAAACTCAGAACCACTCAAAGTGTCCCTAAAGAAGAGACCTCTTGCCTCCTCTCATTTGGCCTCTTCTTGGCTTTTTAAGACTGAGACTGATGAAATTCCTGGCTCTACCTGTTTGAGCTTCTTTGAAAACAGAAGGTGCAGAGGAGCTCTTCTCAGGAACTCTGATGTCACTATGCTGACAGTCTGGATATGCAGTTTCCAGGACTCCAGGCTGTCTGGATCCTGCCCTGGCTGGCAACAACCTGCCTGCAACAGCCTTCACAATCAGGAGCACAAAAGAACAACAGACAGAGCTCACAGTTCCGGCATACACCCACATTTGGTGCGGTCAGTAAGTCTAGCCTTAAAGCTCAGTATGTGGTAAAGAGAGTGCTGCCCAGGTGCTGGCTATCAGCTGAGGGCCTCCTAGAAGTGGCATCAAGGGACTCCTGTGGTATCTTCTGCCCCTCCCACCTCCACCCCATTACCAGTCACTGACTCAGTACTTCAAGACCCAGTTTAGAGGTCTCAAGTTCCAGATGGCAGATGAAGCACCTACATTTGCTATTCCCATTAAAATAGCAACCAAAAAGGAGCATATTTTTAAAAGACAGCCACAGGATAATTCCAGATTTGGGGAGGGAGCAAGATGGCCGAATAGAAACCCCCAGTGATTGTCCTTTCCCACAAACACCAAATTCTACAACTATCCTCGCAAGCAACCAACTTCAGAAGAACCAAAAATCAAGCAAGTAATCATACTACCTGGTTTTTAACACGATATCAAGGAAAGAGACACTGAAGAGGGCAGAAAAGACAATCTTGCACTGCCTATGCCACCCCTCCCCTCCCCCAGCAGTGCCACACTGGCACACAGGGTGGAGACAGAATCTGTGTGCATGTGTCAGGGAGAATGAAGTGATTGTGGGACTTTGCATTGGAACTCAGGGCCTCCCTGGCACAGGGAACACAACACAGGGCAGAATTGTGCCAGTGTCCATGGAGAGAGCAACCAGCCCTGAAACTCAAGTTCTTACTAGCCCCACAACTGGCCAACAAAAGGCAGCCTGGGGCCTGGACTAAATTTGTAAGGCAGATGGACCACAAGGACTGCAGTCCCTGGGCAATTCCTGCAGCTGTGATGGCTCAGAGCCAGTGGACTTGGTTTACATGTGACCCAATGAGACACCAGCAGCTGTGGCCAAGCCAGTGCCTATGTCACCCCTCCCCCAATTTCAGGGAGTATAGCTCAGGGAGAGTCTTCTTCCACTTCAGGAAAGGAAAGGGAAGAATTCAGAGGATTTTGTTTTGCAACTTGGGTGCAAATTCAGCCATAGGAAAATAAATAACAAGCAGGGCAGCACCTGTGGCTCAGTGAGTAGGGCGCCAGTCCCATATACCAAGGGTGGCAGGTTCAAACCCGGCCCCGGCCAAACTGCAACAGAAAAATAGCCAGGCATTGTGGCAGGTGCCTGTGGTCCCAGCTACTCAGGAGGCTGAGGCAGGAGAATTGCCTAAGCCTAAAAGCTGGAGGTTGCTGTGAACTGTGACACCATAGCACTCTACCGAGGGCAACAGAATGAGACTCTGTCTTTAAAAAATAGTAAGGCTTGGCGCCTGTGGCTCAAGTGGCTAAGGCGCCAGCCACATACACCTAAGGTGGCAGGTTCGAATCCAGCCTGGGCCCGCCAAACAACAATGATGGTTGGCACCAGAAAAAAAAATAGCCAGGCATTGTGGCGGGCGCCTGTGGTCCCAGCAACTTGGGAGGTGGAGGCAGGAGACTCACTTGAGCCCAGGAGTTGGAGGTTGCTGTGAGCTATGCCATGGCACTCTGCCCAGGGGGACAGCTTGAGGCTCTGTCTCAAATAATAATAATAAATAAATAAATAAATAAATAACAAGCAGACTTCTGAAGCCGCTGAATCCAGGCTTTAGTTCCTAGAAGGCATTTCTGGACCCAGGCTGGGCCAGAAAGAAACAAGCTACCCTGAAGGGAAGGATCCAGTCCTGGCAGAATTCACCACCTGCTGATTAAAGAGCCCTTGGGCTTTGAATAAATAGCAGTAGCCAGGCAGCAGTCAACATGGGCTTTAGATGGGAATGGGCTGGCTTTAGGTATGACCCTCCCATGAGGGCATGTGGTAGCTCACTCCTATGATCCCAGTACTTTGGGAGGCAGAGGTAGCAGTATTGCCTAGGAGTTCAAGACCAGTCTAGGCAACACCATGTAATCCTGTCTCTTAAAAAAAATTTTTTTTAGACAGAATCTTACTTTGTCACCCTTGGTAGAGTGTTGTAGCATCACAGCTCACAGCAACCTCCAGCCCTTGTGCTTAGGCGATTCTCTTGCCTCTGCCTCCAGAGTAGCTGAGACTACAGGTGCCCGCCACAACGTCTGGCTATTTATTTTTGTTGCAGTTTGGCCAGGATGAGGTTTGAACCCACCACCCTCGGTACTGGGGGCGGCAGCCTACTCACTAAGCCACAGGCACTGCTCTAAAAAAATTTTTTTTAATTAGTGGGTTTGAAAGCACATACAGTGACAATAAGATGGCTAGGGCAGACATGACACAGCTCGTCTGGTCTGTTTGAGTCCTGTCTGACCTTCACCCCCTGGCTCCCATTCTTACTGTTTTGTAAATTTAGCTCCCACCCTAAAGATGCCTATCTTGAGTAGTTGAGAGGGATTGATTTAGGAGATTAACTTTTTTTTTTTTAGAAACATAGTCTCACTTTGTTGCCCTCGGTAGAGTGCAGGGACATCACGGCACTCTACCAAGGGCGACAAAGTGAGACTCTGTCTCTTAAAAATAAATAAATAAATAAGTAAATGTATAAAACTGTAATGTTGGAAATGGAAGAACAGAACAGTCTTGGACAGTGTTTCTCAACCTTCCTAATGCCACAACCCTTTAATACAGTTCCTGTGGGTCACAACCCACAGGTTGAAAACCGCTGGTCTTGGAGAAGCTACTTTCACTGTTCTCCACAGTCCCAAACAAAGAAAGTTTGGTTGGCCTATCCCCATCTCTGCATGTTGGCTGACAGTGATAGGCGGCCGGACCCTCTTTGTCCAGTTACAAGTTTGGTGGTATGTACCTTTGGTCCTGCCTGATCAGGAGGCTGAAGAAAGAGGATTCCTTGAACCCAGGAATTAGAGTTTGCAGAGAGCTATGATGATGCCACCACACTCTAGCCTGGTTAACAGACCAAGAACCTATCTCTAAATAAATAAATAATAAATATATAACCCACCACCTGTGGTAATCAAGTTCTGCTTCTGAGGGACTAGAATCAGTCACAGGACCCAAAAACAACACTGTAGGCTGCTCCTTCCAGAAAGTACCACCTACTGACAGGGAGGCCATTTACACACCCTTTACAAAATTTACTGACTCAATTATACTGGGTTTGAGTAACTTCTACCCACAAACACTGCCCACTGTCTCAGAGATTAAACTGGTTTTGCCATTATATAAACAAAATAAAATCCAAAAATATGAAGCAAAAGCTGTTCCACATGAGAAGGAATCAGCAAAAGATCTCTAGATACTTTTGAAAAATCAGAGTGAAAGGACACCCCCAAAAGAAAATAATGACTCTGGCTCGGCACCTGTGGCTCAAGTGGCTAAGGTGCCAGCCACATACACCTGGGCTGGCAGGTTCAAATCCAGCCCTGGCCACCAAACAACAATGACGGCTGCAACCAAAAAATAGCCAGGCGTTGTAGCGGGCACCTGTGGTCCCAGCTACTTGGGAAGCTGAGGCAGGAGACTTGCTTGAGCCCAGGAGTTGGAGGTTGCTGTGAGCTGTGATGCCATAGCATTCTACTGAGAGGCGATAAAGGGAGACTGTCACAAATAAATAAATAAATAAATAAAATAGTTTCTGCTTCCCAACCCCATCAGTACATTCCCAGCCAATCAGCAGATCCAATGCCCTATCCTTTTGTCCACCAAACTACCTTTAAAAACTTTACCCCAAAATTATCAGGGAGACAGATGTAAGAAATTTCTTTCATCTCCTTGCTTGGTGCCCTGTAATATTAAACCCTTTCTCTGCTGCAACTTCTGCTGTCTCAGTGTATTGGGTATTGGTTTCCCTTTGAGCAACAGGCACTACAACCCAGTTGGGTGGTAACACAATTATAGCAACAGAAAATGGACTAAGGCTGATAATTGGATTATTGCTAATAATAAACACTTGAAAAGATGGAAGCAGCTTTGGGACTAGGTAATAATGGACACAGGCTGGAAGAATTTAGAGAAGCAGGCTAGGAAAAGCCTGTGTTACTGTGAACAGTGCATTAAGAGTACTCCTGGTGAGGAGGATGCCTGGACACAGTGGCTCATGCCTATAATTCTAGCACTTTGGGAGGCCAAGGCAGGAGGATCGCTTCAGGCCAGGAGTTGGAGACTAGCTTGAGTAAGACCTCCATCTCTACAAAATATAGAAAAATCAGCCAGATGTGAGGGTATGATCCTGTAGTCCCAGCTACTCAGGAGGCAGAGCCCAGAGGATTGCTTGAGCCCAGGAGTTTGAGGTTGCTGTGAACTATGATGATGCCACTGTACCCTAGCCTAGGCAACAGAATGAGATCCTGTTAAAAGAAAGGAAAGGAAAAGAAGAGAGGGAGGAAGGGAGGGAGAGACAGAGAGAGAAGGAGGAAAGAAAGAAAAAAGAAGGAAGGGAGTGAGTGAGGGAGGGAGGGAAGAAAAAATAAGACCACTAGGGAAAGAATGCCTGGAATTTCTTAGAGATTATTTAAGTGGGTGTGACCAGGATGCTGATAGAAATATGGACAATAAAGGCCATTCTAATGAGATCTCTGATGGAACTGAAGAACAAGGTATTGGAAACTGGAGTAAAGACCATTGTGGGTTTTTTGTTTGTTTGTTTTGTTTTGTATTTTGTTTTTTGGAAGCAGAGTCTCACTTTGTTGCCCTTGGCAGAGTGCCATGGCGCTTTACCACAACGCTCAGCCCGTCATAGCTCACAGCAACCTCAAACTCTTGGGCTCAAGCGATTCTCTTGTCTCAGCCTCCCAAGTAGCGGGGACTACAGGCGCCCACCATGCCTGGCTATTTTTAGAGACCAGGTCTCACCTCTTGCTCAGGCAGGTCTTGAACCTGTGAGCTTAGGCAATCCACCCGCCTCAGCCTCCCTTAGTTATAAGATTATGGCCATGAGCCATTGCACCCAGCCCCAAACCATTGTTGTTATAAACTGATAAAAGAACTTGGGACGGCGCCATAGCTCAGCAGTTAGGGCACCAGCCACATACACAAAGACTGGTGGGTTCAAACCCAGCCTGGGCCAGCTAAACAACGACAACTATAACAACAAAAAAATAATAAATAATAGCCGGGCATTGTGACAGGCACCTATAGTCCCAACTACTTGGGAGGCTGAAACAACAGAATCGCTTAAACCCAGGAGTTTGAGGTTACTGTGAGCTGTGACGCTGTGGCACTCTACCCAGGGCAACATAGTGAGAAGAACTTGGCTGGATTGTGTCCATTCCCAAGAGGGCATTATGGAATGTAGAATTTAAGAGCAATGCATTAGGACATGAGTGCCATGGTATCATAGCTCACTGCAACCTCAAACTCTTAGGCTCAAGCCATTCTCTTCTCTCAGCCTCCTGAGTAGCTGGGACTACAGGTGCTTGCCACAACGCTTGGCTAGTTTATCTATTTTTGACAGAGACAAGGTCTCACTTTGCTCAGGCTGGTCTCAAACTCCTGAGCTCAGGCAATTCACCTACCTTCGCCTCCCAGAGTGCTAGAATTACAGGCATGAGCCCTGTGCCCAGCCCTTGCATGGCTTCTTTTAAATGCTTACATTAAGCTGAGAGAGGGAAAGATACCTGAAAGATGGAGTTTATAACCAAAAGAAAAGCAAAGTGGCAAGATTTGAAAAACTCTTGGTGTGTCCATGTGAGGAGTAGAAAGGTGTATTTGGGAGAGGAAACCAAGGTATGGCCTAGCAACCAGTTTGCTAGAGATTAATACAGATAGAGGGACTTTTAAGAGAATGGAA
>NW_003852605.1:824060-825594 GCF_000181295.1 Otolemur garnettii | reverse complement strand
AGTCGTCATTGTTGTTTGGCGGGCCGGGGTGAATTCGAACTCACCACCTTAGGTACATGTGGCTGGTGCCTTAGCCACTTGAGCCACAGGTGCTGAGCCAGGATTTCCTGAATAGTATTCTGCTATATATATATACCACATTTTCTTTTCTTTCTTTCTTTCTTTTTTTGAGACAGAGTCTCACTATATTGCCCTTGGTAGAGTGCTATGCCATCACAGTTCATGGCAACTTCAAACTCTTGGGCGATTCTCTTGCCTCAGCCTCCCAAGTAGCTGAGACTACAACCACCCGCCATAATGCTTGGCTATTTTTTCTTGCAGTTGTCGTTGTTTAGCAGGCCCTGGCCGGGTTCAAACCCACCAGCCTCAGTGTATGTGGCTGGCACTATAACCACTGTGCTACGGGTGCCGAGCTGATACCACATTTTCTTTCAGCAGTCATCTACTGATGGACACTTGGGTTGATTCCGTATCTTGACTATTGTGAATAATGCTACAATAAGCGTGGGAGTGCAGATATCTCTTCAACATACTGATTCCATTTCCTTTGGAGATATATATATATATATATATACACACACACATATATATACCCACCCGTAGTGGTTTCGTTGGATCATATGGGGCTGGTGCCCTATTCCTTTGAGCCACAGGTGCTGCCCAGGTAGTGCTATTTTTAATTTTTTGAGGAACCTCCATGCAATAATGGCACAAACTTACATTCCCACTAACAGTATGCAAGGGTTTTCTTTTCTTCAAATCCTCTCCAACACTTTGTCTTTTTGAGAATTCTAACAGATATGAAGTGACATGTCATGGTGATTTTAATTAGTATTTCTCCAATGATTAGTGATTTGAAGCATTTTTTCATTATTTTTTTTTTAGAGACAGAGTCTCACTTTATTGCCCTTGGTGGAGTGCTGTGGTTTCACAGCTCACAGCAACCTCCAGCGCCTGGGCTTAGGTGATTCTCTTGCCTCAGCCTCCCGAGTAGCTGGGACTACAGTCACTCGCCACAATGCCTGGCTATATTTTTGTTGCAGTTTGGCCAGGGCTGGATTTGAATCCGCTATCCTTGGTATATGGAGCCAGTGCCCTACTCACTGATACACAGGCACTGCCCATTTTAAGCATTTTTTCATATCTCTATTGTTTATTTATATGTCTTCTTTTGAGAAATGGCTATTCAGGTCTTTTGCCCTTTTTTTTTTTTTTTTGAGACGGAGTCTCAAGCTGTCACCCTGGGTAGAGTGCCCTGGCATCATAGCTCACAGCAACCTCCAACTCCATCTCAAGTGATCCTCTTGCCTCAGTTTTTCTGTTTTTTAGTAGAGACGAGATCTCGCTTTTGCTCAGGCTGTGAGCTCAAGCAATCCACCCACTTCAGCCTCCCAGAGTGCTAGGATTACAGGTGTGACCCACCGCGCCTGACCAAGTTTCAATATGTTAAGAAGGAACATTCTTTTCATTTTTTGTTTTCTACTATATAATCTTCCTTTCTCCTGAAGCCCTTTCTAGTGAGGATATTACTATG
>NW_003852605.1:817604-823801 GCF_000181295.1 Otolemur garnettii | reverse complement strand
CCCAATACTTTAAGCTGGTGCTTCTCAAATTTTTTGAGACAGAGTCTCACTCTGTTGTCCTAGGTAGAATACTGTGGCATCACAGCTCACAGCAATCTCAAACTCTTGGGCTCAAGCAATCCTCCTGCCTCAGCCTCTCAAGTACCTAGGGCTACAGGCACCTGTCATGATGTCTGGCTAGTTTTTCTATTTTTAGTAGAGACAGGGTCTCACTTTTTATTTATTATTATTTTTTTTTTGATAGAGTCTCATTCTGTTACCCTTGGTAGAGTGCTGTGACATCGTAGCTCAGAGCAACCTCAAACTCTTGGGTTCAAGAGATCCTCTTGCCTCAGTTTTTCTATTTTTAGGAGAAACAGGGTCTCAATCTTGCTCAGGCTGGTCTTGAATGCTTAAGCTCAAGCAATCCACCCACCTGGACCTCCCAGAGTGCTAGGATTACTGGTGTAAGCCACCACCACCTAGCCTCATATATGTTCTTTTTAAACGTTTAAAAATTCTTAGTTGTATTTAACTTTATAACATCACTAGTCATGAGAGAAATGCAAAGTAAAACCACAATGAGATACTAAGCACACCCACTAAAGTTCAAAATTGATAATGCGAAGGGTTAACAAGGATGTGATCCGACTGGAAATCTCAAATACTTTGTTGATGGAAATGCAAAATGGTAGAGCCACTTTGGCAAAGAGTATGGCAGTACCTTATAAAGTTAAACATACATTTACCATATAACCTAGCAAGGTCCTCCCCCCCAAGTATTTACTGAAAAGAAAACATGTATACACAAACCATGTACACAAATTTTATTTTATTTTTTATTGAGACAGAGTCTCATTTTCTCACCCTTGGTAGAGTGCCATGGCACCATCAAAGCTCAGAGCAACCCCAAACTCTTGGGCTCAAGAGATTCCTTGCCTCAGCCTCCCTAGTAGCTGGAACTACAGGCACTTGCCACAATGCCTGGCTATTTTTCTTTTTTGTTTGTTTGTTTAGCAGGCCTGGGCCAGGTTCAAACCCCCAGAGCATGTGGCTAGTGCCCTAACCACTGAGCTATGGGCACCCAGCCCATGAACACAAATATTCTTAGCAGCATTATTGATAATAGCCCCAAATTGGAAGTAACTCAAATGTACATCAACTGGTAATGGATAAACAAAGTATAGTATATACCATGGAATATAATTCAGCAATAAAAAAGAACAAAACATGAATACAACAGAATGGTTAGGTGGCTCATGCCTATAATCCTAGCACTCTGGGAGGCTGAGGCAGGTGGATTGTCTGAGCTCACAGGTTCAAGACCAGCCTGAACAAGAGTGAGACCTGGTCTCTAAAAATAGCCAGGCATTGTGGTGGGTGCTTGTAGTCCCAGCTACTCAGGAGGCTGAGGCAACAGAATTGCTTGAGCCCAGAAGTTTGAGATTGCTGTGGGCTATGATGCCACGACACTCTACCAAAGGTGACAAAGTGATACTCTGTCTCAAAAAATTAAATAAAATAAACAATAATGATAAATATTATACTAAGTGAAAGAAGTCCAACACAAGACTACACACTGTATGATTCCATTTATTTATTTATTTATTTTTAGAGACAGTCTCACTTTATTGCTCTCAGTAGAGTGCCATGGCATCACATAGCTCACAGCAACCTCCAATTCCTGGGCTTAGGCGATTCCCTTGCCTCAGCCTCCCAAGTAGCTGGGACTACAGGCG
Organism: Otolemur garnettii; assembly: GCF_000181295.1. Lineage (NCBI taxonomy): Eukaryota > Metazoa > Chordata > Mammalia > Primates > Galagidae > Otolemur > Otolemur garnettii. The sequence continues at coordinate 822,083 of NW_003852605.1, read as the reverse complement.
TCGGCCATAATGCCCGGCTATTTTTTTGTTGTTGTTGTTGCAGTTTGGCTGGGGCGGGGTTTGAACCTGCCACCCTTGGTATATGGGGCCGGTGCCCTGCCCACTGAGCCACAGGCACCGCTCATGATTCTATTTATATGTGCAAAATTTCCCAAGATCAGGTGTTTGAAAGGATTGGTCAGACTTCACAACGCATAATATTCTAAGAGTTTTTTTGTTTTTGAGACAGAGCCTCAAGCAGTCTCCCTAGGTAGAGTGCTGTCGCATCACAGCTCACAGTAACTTCCAACTCCTGGGCTCAAGGGATTCTCCTGCCTCTGCTTCCTAAGTAGCTGGGACTACAGGTGCCTGCCACAATGCCCAGCTATTTTTTGGTTGCAGCTGTCATTGTTGTTGGTGGCCTGGGCTGGATTCAAACCTGCCAGCTCAGGTCTATGTGGCTGGCACCTTAGCCACTTGAGCCATAGGCGCCGAGCCAATCATCTAAGAGTTTAATTAAAGGCAAAGGACTCTGGGGCTCAGCGCCCGTAGCTCAGTGGTTAGGGTGCTGGCCACATGCGCAGGGCCTGTGATGGGTTCAAGCCCTGCCCAAGCCTGCTAAACAATGACAACTATAACAAAAAATAGCCGGGTGTTGTGGTGGACACCTGTAGTCTCAGCTATTTGGCTGAGAATCGCTTGAGCCCAAGAGTTTGAGGTTGCTGTGAGCTGTGACACCACAGTACTCTACCCAGAGCAACAACTTGAGACGCTATCTCAAAAATAAATAAATAAATAAATAAAAATAAAGGCAAAGGGCCCTGGGCAGCAAGAGAAAGACTAAATAATAGGAATCAGAGAAACATTCCAAGGACAAGCTCCCCACCATCCTTTTTCACAGGTGGACTGCACTGTAAGGTGTTTTTGGATTGAATCACTGGGTCCTGAGTGAAGAATCCTGGCTGGCTCTGGAAAAGCTCAAATAGTTAAGTTCCCAGTAGGGTTTTTATACTACTATACTTATGTAATCAAGCCAGACACACTGGTTAGACCAGTTAAAAATTCTCAGTAAAGAGAGTGACCCTGGGGGCCACCAAAGGAACTTTAGACTTTAAACAGCACATTACAAATCCCAATGCCCTTATCTTAACCAAGAGTGAAAAATTAGACATTCAGGTGTCTTCACAGACAGTTTTTGCAATCCAGCTGTTAATCAACTCTATCTTCCACAATATGAAAGCCTAAAATAGGCAAACCATATAGTGACAGAAGGCAGATCAGTGTGAGTAGGGACAGGAAAAAGAGTCAGTAAAAAGGAAGCCAAGGAAACTTTTCAGAAACAGATTTAGTTTTTATACTTTTATTTTCTTTTTTGGACAGGAAGTAGGATTTATTGGTTGGTACAAATAAGAGGGCAGCACAGTGGAAGCCCTCTTGAGTGTAGGGCCCTCGTCTTGTCCAGGGAGCCACAATTGGAGATGTATTTGACCCCACAGCCATCCTGTATGACCCACCTCTCAGCCATCATGTCTTCAAATTCATCTGCATTAAACTTGGTAAATCCCCATTTCGTTGAGATGTGAATCTTCTGGCGGTGAGGGAACTTCAACTTGGCCCTGCATAGACCCTCATTTATATGCTCTTTTTTCTGCAGTTTGGTATGGGTGGACATGATAACTCAGCCAATGTGAACCCTGGCCACAGTTCCCTAGGGCTTTCCAAAGGTACCACGCATACCTGTCTGGAGCCTAGACTGGGGACAGCACAAGGTCTGACATATGAACATACATCAGAAAGGACTGTCTCCAGGGTCCCTTAAAACAACCCATACAAGCAACAGGCTGCATATACTACCAAGGAGGCTGCTGTTTGGAGCCATTGCACACCAAGTAGTTTCTACATCGTGATGGTGATGAAGGCTATTATACTATATACAATTATGAAAATTCATTAAATAGTACATTTAAAATTAATTATACTATAGGTAAATAATAACTTACTAAAAAAGAAAACTCTAAGAAGACATCGTGCTATAGTTACTCTTTGGGAGTTAAACTTTTTTCACTCAATATTTTATTACTAAGATTCATCCATTAGGTATCTGTCATTCTAATAATTTTATGTAGTATGTGCACATATTTCATGTGTGAATATTCCAGTTTATTCATCCATTCTCTTGCTTGTGAATAATTTGGTTGTTTCTAGGCTTTTTCCTTTGTGAACAGGGCTGCTATGAACATTCTTGTACATGTCTCTTGGTATACATGTGTAAGTTTCTCTAAGATTTATCCCCTACATTAGAATAACTGGGTTATAGGGTAGGCAAACATTCAGACACAGGAGATAAATTATTTTCCAAAGTAGTTCTCTGCTTCTCTTACCTGGGTCTGTCTGTCTCCAGTTAGACTATGACTCCAGGGCCACTGCTTAGCATTCAATTAATACCAGGCTGGATATCCAGAAGTACAAGGGAAGAAGCCTAGGCATCTGAGGCCTTGCAGCCTCAGCAAATACTAGCTACTGTGCAGAACAAACAGCATGCAGGGACTATGTCACTCATGGAGGCTGGTTAGGGTCCTACTCAGAGCACCAGCTAAGCTCCCTGAAGCTCCATCTTCCTCACTTCACTTGATTTTGAGTATGGAAGGTATTCCAAGGCACTCAATTACAATGCAAATCCTAAGAGAAGGCTTAACCTCAGCTAAAGTCCTTCTCATCTGACACCTCTAATACTCAAATAAGGATTAGCAGGAAAGGCACAAAGGACAAAAGGAATTGAAGGAAGAGGAAAAGAGAGAATAAGAAGGAAAGTGGGAAGAGCCACAAGCCTTTAGGCATTCTGAAGTTATATTCCCTTTTCTGCACAAGGGCCAATTTTTCAGGAAAAAAAATTTTTTTAATAAAAAAATATGCAAGTGACCATGAACAATTTTTTATATCCCTGGCACTAAAGGTTACCTTCTTTTGGCTAAAGTTCCCAAAACAATGTAACTAGTAAGCAGTCAGTTAATGATGCAATGTTGCTTCTGAACACACAGTGTGCAGTGAATCTCTGTGATGTTTAGGGAAAAGCTCTGAGAGATTGAGGGTAGGTCAAAGAACAGGCACCAGAGCTCAGCCACAGACTAGAAACAAGAACAAAAATCTGGACTATAACCAAACAAAATACCAGGAGATTCCTAGGTGTTCAGAAAGCAAAAGGAGTTGCTATTCCAAAGGATGAGGAAGGCTGATTATCTCCCACAATCCCAAATGCTACATCTCTGAGAGCTCCCTATCACCCAGGAGCTTGCCAGATGAATGAAAAAAGGACAAAACACAGAAAAAAGTATAACAGCTCTGTAGCAGAAGCAGCCTCCCCAGCCACAGTTAAGCAGCAGTGCTGTTGACAGCAGGAAGAATAATCAGAATTATTCAGCTCAGGAGAGCTTTCTCAATGTGAGTAAGTAAGCAGATTATTTTGCACTGGCTTAACATTTTTAGTTACTTGCTCCTTAAATTAGATCATGGGCCATATGGAGAAACTAGGTAGGCTTATTTGGTCCTGTTGGCTGCTTGAGACTGATCAGGGGAAACTTAACTTCAACTGTAACCAGCTGGTACAAAGGCCTAATGGCACTTGGACCAACATGAAGCCCCCAACTATTGCCCCAAATCTATGGAGCTTCAACAATTTTATTAGCTAAATGCTTCTTCCCAAGTTTACAACTTAACATGTGAGGCTGCTCATTGGCTCCTTCTAAGGCCCTAAGGGGTCAGCAAACTGTAGCACGGGCTTGAAGACTGCAGGGGAAGGATGGTAATAAGTGAGTTAGAACCTGCTGGTGCTCCACCAATTGGACAGCAGGACAGAAAAACCCCTACTTCCTACTGCTGGAAAATGTAGAAAAATGCGAACAGGATGGAAACAGGATCCAGAGTACATCTCTGCCATTGGTCTCAGTTTCCAGTGCCTAACAGAATATATTCTTTATCTTCCTATTTCAGGGGAAAGATGACATTATGTCAGCCTACGCATTTTGCAGAAGTACATAGGCCCAAAATTGGCCATGAGGTTTGGTATTACCAGCTCCCCAACCTGGCAAGATGGGAAAAAAAAGAATGTGTCCATGAAAAGCCTTCGGAAGTGACTCAGGTCTTCCACCTGAACATCAATGCTATATTGATTGGCCAGGAGCTCAATGGCGCCTTGCACCACATACTCGTTCTGCAGGTGTGAGAGTGAGCAGGTGGAGTAGACAATGTGGCCTCCTGGTTTGGTGGCAAGGATTCCAGCCCTGAAATCAGAAAGAGGCAGAAACAGTGACCAACAAGCTTCCCAGCAATAAAAGAGCAACATAAGGAGCTAAACGATGGACCAGGGAAGTACACTTATGGGATGGTGGCTAGGTTAGGCAGGCGCTGAAGTCCCTTCCACAGCACTGTCTAAAAGTCGTTCTTAGGTCAGAGAGCAGCTCAGCCGTACTCCATGAGGTCTCCTCTAGGACGTTTTCTTTCTTT
>NW_003852605.1:813528-816457 GCF_000181295.1 Otolemur garnettii | reverse complement strand
AGCAACCCTTGAAATGTTATCCATACGGACTTCCAAGTAGACCATAGGATTGTATACTGTCTTAGAATGTCCTTAGAAGGCTCTGTCATTGATCAGGTAACAGAGTAAAAACCCCTGAGTCCTTTCTTTCAAACAGAAGAGGGAAAGACATAGGGACAAAGAAGCCATTCAAACTTCGTCTTCTTTCCTTGTGGCTTGTGGTCTCCGCCTTCTCCTCTCTCACCCCGGAAGCCTCTTTGGCCTCCAAAGCCTCCCCAGCCAGAGTCTCACTTTGTTGCCCTCAAAGAGTGCTGTGGAGTTATAGCTCACAGCAACCTCAAAGTCTTGGGCTCAAGCAATTCTATTGCCTCAGCCTCCCAAGTAGCTGAGACTACAGGCACCCACCACATGCCTGGCTATTTTTAGAGACCAGGTCTCACTCTGGTTCAGGCTGGTCTTAAACCTGCGAGCTCAGGCAAACTACCTGCCTTGGCCTCCCAGAGTGCTAGGATTACAGACGTGAGCCACCGCACCCGGCCCCAAATTCCTAAGTTTTTATAAATCTATCACTCACGCAAGAAGCTGCACTTGTAGCACAGGCAACATCTGTCGCTCCTTCTTCCTCGACCGCTGAAAGATGTTGTTCTCCTCCTCATGAAGGGAGTGGCGGTCTATGGTACATGGCACATCCACCAGCACCTGTCCAGAATGTTAAAGGGTAAAGTATTAAAGCTCCATACAGCCTCTTCCTCCTTAGAACATAGCTGTTTTAGGTCTTCAGCCTGGCAGGTTTGTGGAGTACTCCCTCTGCAGAGTAACTAACAAAGCTTCTCATTTTAACCTGGTAAACAATTATGAAATAATGAGAAGAAAAACAGTATATTTCGGAATATTCATGTCTGGTCAGAAAGCCAAAATCAACAAACAGCTATAATGAATCGATATCAACCTAGAAAGATGTCTTAGTCATCGGGGCTCTGTCCTTAGCTACTTAAATGAAAACATCCAATTTCCAGATGATACAATGCGCAGAACATAGCTAATATACTGAATAATAGAATTAGGATTCAAAATTATTCTAAGTTGAAACAACATTAGATCTAATACAGAAATGTTTTAAAGTGAGAAATGCAAAATTACTTATTCATTTACTAAGAGCCTACTCTGTGCAGACAAATTTAAAGTTTCAAAAAAAGTAAAGTCACTTATAGAAAAAATCTATAAATTTTTAGTTACACTAAAAAGAACTCCAAGTAAATTAATAATTACTCAATATTCTAATGTATTCATATGCGTCAGGAACTGATACAGTGCATACAGACTAAGAAAAATAACAATTACCTTTGTCTCAAGAACTGTGATGGAATGCTCTTCACAGGAAAAAGGAACATTAACTAGGGATGCTCAGAAAAGGGACATTGGGATATTCTAGAAATCACCTCATACCAGAAATTAGTATCTTCTGTTTCTAGCAATTCTAGCAACTAGATATCCTAAAAACCATTATAATATAAAATACCTAAAAACATGGATAAAATATATTTTTACAATATTTTAAAATGTAGAGCTTATGCAGAATTAGCAAAATCCTCAGAAGCCAAGAGAATACAGGGCAACAAACCCAGGGAGGTATGCAGGAGCTGAAGCTGATGGCATCCGTCTTTTACCAATCCCTAGTTAGCAAAAGCTGAGGACAACAGAAAACAGGGCACTGGGCTCAACTGAGGTGGGTGATTGGAATGGAAATCCATGGCAAAGACAAATCCTCAAAGGGCTGCACACTTAATGAGAGTAAACTGGGAAAAAAAACTCCAGCCCACAAAAGAGGGCAAAAGAATGTGTCCAGGTTTGGCGTCCGTAGCACAGTGGGTACAGTGCCAGCCACATACACCTGAGTTAGCAGGTTCAAACCCAGCCCCGGCCAGCTAACCAACAATGACAACTGCAACAAAAAACAGCTGGGCGTTGTGGTGGGCACCTGCACTCCCAGCTACTTGGGAGGTTGAGGCAAGAGAATCACTTAAGCCCAAGAATTTGAGCGATGCCACAGCACTTTACTAAGGGCACATAGTGAGACTCTGTCTCAAAAAAAAAAAAAATTGAATTGTGTGCCTAAAATGGGTGGATTTTATATGTAAATTATATCTCAATAAAGATGTTTTTAAAAAATGTGTTCATTTTGCTTTAATTCTGGGCAATAAAAAAAAAAAGAGAGAGAGAGAAGTCTCCTTGAGAATTTTATTTTTTTTTTTAGTAGAGACAGTCTATCACCCTCGGTAGAATACTGTGGTGTCACAGCTCACAGCAACCTCCAGCTCCTGGGCTTAGGTGATTCTCTTGCCTCAGCCTCCCGAGTAGCTGCGACTACAGGTGCCTGCCACAATACCCGCCTATGCTTTTGTTGCAGTTTAGCTGGGGCAGGCTTTGAACCCGCCACCTTCAGTATGTGGGGCTGGTGCCCTACTCACTGAGCCACAGGTGCCACCCATCCTTGAGAATTTTTAATCACTCAGGTGGTGGATTCAAAATCATGCCTTCAACAAAAGAAATAATAAGTTCATGAAGTAATGCATAATGTTAATTAGCTCTCTTTACCCATTCCATAACATATACATAATTTAACACAACACGTACATAATCTAGACAATCTGTCAAACAAAATTTTAAATCATGCCTTCATGATCCAGAGAACTCCATGTTGAAAAATTAATCATCTGGGCTCGGTGCCTGTGGCTCAAGTGGCTGAGGTGCCAGCCACATACACCTAAGGTGGCGGGTTCAAATCCAGCCCAGCCCCCCAAACAAAGATGGCTGCAACCAAAAAAATAGCCAGGTGTTGTGGCTGGCACCTGCGGTCCCAGCTACTTGGGAGGCTGAGGCAGGAGACTTGCTTGAGCCCAGGAGCTGGAGGTTGCTGTGAGCTGTGATGCCATGGCACTCTACCCAGGGG
>NW_003852605.1:812216-813259 GCF_000181295.1 Otolemur garnettii | reverse complement strand
AAAGTGAGGCTCTGTCTCTACAAAAAAAAAAAAATAATAATAATAATCATCTGGGTCAACAGACTCCCTCCAAGCACCTGACAAAAGCAAATGGAGCTTCAACCCAGGTCTCTCTTTTTTTTTTTTTTTTTGAGACAGAGTATCACTTTGTTGCCCTTGGTAGAGTGCTGTAGCATCATAGCTCACAACAACCTCAAACACTTGGGCTCAAGCAATCCTTCTGTCTCAGCATTCCGAGTAGCTGGGACTACAGGTGCCCGCCACAACGCCCGACTATGTTTTTTAGAGATGGGGTCTTGCTCTTGCTCAGACTGCTCTAGAACTCCTGAGTTCAGGGGATCCTCCCACCTCAGTCTCACAGAGTGCTAGGATTACAGGTGTGAGCCACCTTGCCTGGCTAAAACCAGAGCTCTTATAATCAACTAGGTAATGATCTTAAGCTGACAATAAAATCAGTTTCTTCTACTTACAGTAAAAGCACAATAGCTTGTTGCAGGCCAACCTTCCAGCTGAGAACAACCAGAAGTACTTAAAATAACTATCCAAAATCATCAGAAATCTACTGTGGAATAAAGAACTTGAGGGGTAACATCCTAGAGAGAAGTACATGGAGGTAAGCCAGAGACATTTAGCTCTACTGTGACAGCTGAGAAGCTAAAAACCCCCGGAGTCTTATGGGGCTGAAAGAATAAAAACTAAAGTTCAGAGTCTAACCCATGGAGGGGGCAGGAGGGTCCTAGCAAACAAAAACCTCATGCTTTGAGTTGGACCCCTGAAATTTAATACGCTAGGTATAGAGGTAAACTGGAAATAAAACAGCCCTCACAAAGTTCACTTATGAATCAGCCTAATTTCTGACTGAATTAAGATGTGTTTTGATGTTAATTGTCTGCCTGAAGCAAAAACAAATCCTTTCTAGAGGAAGATAATACCATCTATAGCAGTGTTTTTCACCTTTTTTATCTCAAGGCACACTTGAACCTATAGTTAAACTTCCACAGAACACTTACATTATGTTGATTAAAAAAAAAAAAAAAAAAAAA
>NW_003852605.1:810441-810994 GCF_000181295.1 Otolemur garnettii | reverse complement strand
CCCGCCACCTTAGGTGTATGTCGCTGGCACCTTAGCCACTTGAGCCACAGGTGCCGAGCCAAATGGACCTTTATATGCAAAATACTCTACAAAATTTTACAAAGAAGTGGCCAACAGGTAGAGAATATTCTGTAAATATTTTATAAAATTAAATAATGAATATTTTGTAAAAAGGTAACTTTAGCTATAATTTTTCATGTTCCCTATGTGTGGGGACTTTAAGGACATCCTGCAAAATAGCCAGATTGAATCATGAGGGGAAAAAGTATGAAAATGTAGAAAAGAGCTTAAAATATATATGAGATATGTATGTTAGTGAGAAAAAACTAATATACATGTAATTAGAATTACAGAATTATGAGATTAAAAAAGACTTGAAGGGCTAATGGCTGAGAACTTTCTAAAACTGATGACAAAATCAAGCCACAGATTGAAAAAGCATATGCACCTTTAACAGGAGCCAGATAGACATATATCCTTTAAAGGAGATTTTTGTTTGGTTTTTTGGTTGTTTTGTTTTGAGACAGAGTCTCACTCTATGGTATTTTTTTTT
>NW_003852605.1:809306-810421 GCF_000181295.1 Otolemur garnettii | reverse complement strand
TGGGCCGTGTTCCAGAGTCTCACTTTGTCACCTAGACTGGAGTACAGTGGCATCACCATAGCTCAGTACAACCTCAGATTCCTGGGCTCAAGTGATCCTCCTGCCTCAGCCTCCTAAGTAGCTGAAATTACAGGCATGTGCCACCAAACTCAACTAATTTCTCTATTTTTAGTAGAGACAGGTTCTCACTCTAGTAAGGCTGGTCTCAAACTCCAGATCCCTAAGTGATCCTCCCACCTTGGCCTCCCAGAGTATTAGTTTCTTTTGTTTTTGAGACAGAGTCTCACTCTGTCCTCCCAACTAGAGTGCTGTGATATCATAGCTCACAGCACCTCAAACTCCTGGGCTCAAGTGATCCTCTTGCCTCAGCCTCCTGAGTTGCTGGGACCACAGGTGCACACCACCAAGCCTGGCTAGTTTTTCTATTTTTTAAGTAGAGATGGGTTCTCTCTTGCTCTTGCTCTTGCTTGTTTCGAACTCCTGAGCTCAAACAATATATCTCCTCAGCCTCCCAGAGTGCTAGGATTATAGGCATGAGCCACTGCGCCTGGCCATATTTTTTCTTTTTAGAGACAAGTTCTCGTTCTCTCACCCAAGCTGGAGTGCATTCATAGCTCGCTGCATCCTCAAACTCCTGGGCTCAAGTAATCCTCTTGCTTTACTCTCCTGAGTAGCAAGGACTACAGACACATTTTACTATGACTGTCTAATTTTTTATCTTTTTCAGAGATGGGATCTTACTATATTTCCAGGGTTGGTCTTGAACACCTGACTACAAATGATCCTCTGGTCTTGGCCTCCCAAAATTCTGGGATTATAGGTGTGAGCCAACATGCCTGGCACTAAGAGAAATCTGAAGAGAAACAAAGTTGGAGGATTTACTATACCAGATAACAAGACTTATTACAAAGCTACAGTAATAAAGACAAAATAGTTTCTTGAAAAAGACAAGGCTCGGAGCCTATGGCTCATCTGGCTAAGGCGCCAGCCACATACACCTGAGCTGGCGGGTTCGAATCCAGCCCGGACCCGCCAAACAACAATGACGGCTGCAACCAAAAAATAGCCGGGCGTTGTGGCGGGAGCCTGTAGTCCCAGCTACTTGGGAGGCGGAG
>NW_003852605.1:807305-808965 GCF_000181295.1 Otolemur garnettii | reverse complement strand
ATACATAGATACTGGGGGATTTATGCAAAGGTGACACTACAGAGCAGTGGGAAATCAATAATCTTCAATGATTAGTGCAGAGCCCACTAGATAACATTTTTTGTATCTTTATTTATTTTATCATACATAAAAATCAATTTCGAATGGACTGAAGATCTAAATGAGAAAAGTAAAACAAAAACATTTTTGGAAGATAACATAGAATATCTTCACTACCTTAGGATAGACAAAGGTATCTCAAATAAGCCCCCCAGTGCTAACCAGTGATGAATTGGAGTATATTAAAATTAAGGGTGGCACCTATGGCTCAGTAGGTAGGGCACCAGCCCCATATACCAAAGGTGGTGGGTTCAAACCCGGCCCTGGCCAAACTGCAACAAAAAAATAGCTGGGCGTTGTGGTGGGTGCCTGTAGTCCCAGCTACTCGGGAGGCTGAGGCAGGAGAATCGCCTAAGCTCAGGAGCTGGAGGTTGCTGTGAGCTGCGTGATGCCACAGCACTCTACCAAGGCCAATAAAGTAAAGAAAAAAATTTAAAATAAATAAATAAATAAAAATAAAATTAAGAATTTATGTTTTGTACTTATGTGTTTTCAATAAATATATTCATAAAAGACTCATTCCTAGAATACATAAAGAACTATTCACATGCCAGCAAGAAAAAAACAGACAACCCAACAGAAAAAAATGGGCAAAAGACTTGAATTCTCACTACAAAATGAAAGGGCAGTAAACACATGAAGAGTTATCCAAAGTCATTAATCAACACTGAAATGAACACTGAAACCACAATGTAATACCATTATGTACCCACTGGTATGGCTAAAATGGGGGAAAATAGTATATATTGATGAGGTTGTGGAACAACTAGAATTTTCATACACACCAATTGGAAAGTAAACTGACATAATCACTTGGAAAACTGTTTGATAATATTGACTAAAGCAGAACATAAAGGCCAGGAGTGGTGGCTCATGCCTATAATCCTAATGCTCGAGGCCAGTGGAGCCTGAGCTCACGAGTTCAAGACCAGCATGAGCAAGAGTGAACAAGACCCCTGTCTCTAAAAGTAGTTGGGTGTTGTGGTGGACTCCTATAGTCCCAGCTACTCGGGAGGCTGAGGCAAGAGGATCGCTTGAGCCCAAGAGTTTGAGGTTGCTGTGAGCTATTATGATGCTATGGCACTCTACCCAGGGGGACAACTTGAGGCTCTGTCTAAAAAAAAAACAAAAAGGGCTCAGCACACATAGCACAGTGGTTAGGGAGTCAGCCACATACACAGAGGCTGGTGGGTTTGAACCCAGCCCAGGCTAGCTAAACAACAATGGCAACTGCAACAAAAAATAGCCAGGCACTGTGACGGGTGCCTATAGTCCTAGCTACTTAGGAGGTTGAAGCAAGAGAATCACTTAACCCAAGAGTAGTTTGAGGTTGCTGTGAGCTGTGACACCACAGCACTCTACCAAGGGCAACATAGTGAGATTCTGTCTCAAAAAAAAAAAGACAATTCTTTAGGTAATACACTTATGATATGATCACTTCTGTGTTATACTCCAATAGAAAAGTTGTGAGAGGCTCGGCGCCTATAGCTCAACCGGCTAAGGCGCCAGCCACGTACACCTAAGGTGGCGGGTTCGAATCCCCAGCCCGGACCCGCCAAAC
>NW_003852605.1:805435-806662 GCF_000181295.1 Otolemur garnettii | reverse complement strand
AAAAAAAAAAAAGAAAAGTTGTGAGAAAATTATAACAAGTAACGCAAATAGCCACAAAACTTAAAAGGAAAAAAGTTTCCTTGAGCAATCAGCAGGAACACCAAGCAGGAGAATTAAATCCCTTCTTCAGAAGTAAAGAAGCACACTAAAGGAAAAAAAAAATAATCTCCCCCAACAGGTATTTTTTCCTCTAGAATAAGTGATGCGATAGTGAGTAAGGAGGAAAGAGTAGAACAAGAAGTTTGATTCGTGACTGTGAACAACAGGTTTGATATAGGAATTATCCAATGTAGAATTAAAATATAAGCCTTCCTAAATAACAACAGAAGTTAAAAGAAAAACAGGCAGAGCACAGTGGCTTACGATTGTAATCCTAGCACTTTGGGAGGCTGCACTGGGATGATTGCTTGAGGCCAGGGGTTAGAGATCACCCTGAGCAAGACCAAAACCCCCATCTCTACAAAAAACAGAAAAATCAACCAGGCATAATGATATTATAGCCCAGTTACTCCAGAGGCTGAGGAAGGAGGATCACTTGAGCCCAGCCCAACCCATTCAAGGCTGAAGTGGGCTATGATGATGCCACTATACTCTAACCAGTGATACACTGTCTAAGAAAAAAAAATTAGAAAAAAAATGCCATATGCAGTGACCAATCCTTGTAATCCTAGTACTTTGAGAGGCCAGGGCAGGAGAATTGCTTAAGGACAGGGGTTTCAGATCAGCTAAGGCAACATATTGAGACCAGAAAAAAAAAAAAAATTAGCCAGGCGCCTGTAGTCTCAGCCACTCAAAGAGACTGAGGTGAAAGAATCACTTGAGTGTAGGAGTTCAAGGTTACAGTGAGCTACAATTATGCCAATGCAGTCCAGCATCCTAGCTTGAGCAACAAAGCAAGACCCCATCACAAGAACAAAAAAAGAAAGAAAAAAGAAAAAAGGGAAGTGATTCAACAGGACAAATATAAAAGGATGATCAAAGATATAAAAAGAAAGTTATGGGAGTTTCCATAACTCAAAAAGTAGGAAATGTCTACAGATTTCCCTACTCCTCAGTATCCTGAAGAGGTAGCTAGAACTCTTGGGGGAATGGCTACAAGGTATACTGTGGGTTGCTGATTCCTGAGAGCTGGTGTATAGAAACAGCAAAGCTACCTAACTTTAAGAGGACTATAAATCAGGCTTGGCGCCTGTGGCTCAAGTGGCTAAGGTGCCAGCCACATACACC
>NW_003852605.1:800541-804738 GCF_000181295.1 Otolemur garnettii | reverse complement strand
ATGACAACAGAACTCTTTTTGACAGACTTTAAGATTTCCTGCATTTTCAAAAAGTTTGTTGGGTGGCGTCTGTGGCTCAAGGAGTAGGGTACCAGCCTCATATCCTGGAGGTAGCAGGTTCAAACCCAGCCCCAGCCAAAAAAAGCTGAAAAAAAAAAAAAGGTTAGCATTGTGGCGGGCGCCTGTGGTCCCAGCTACTTGGGAGGCTGAGGCAAGCGAATTGCTTGAGCCCAAGAGTCTGAGGTTGCTATGAGCTGAGATGCCATGCCAGGGGCAACATAGTGAGACTCTGACTCAAAAAAAATAATAATTAAAAAATATATATATACAGGCATGTACCACCAAACCCAGCTAAATTTTGTATTTTTCTGTAGCGATGGGGTCTTACTATGTTGCTCAGTCTGTTCTTAGGCAATGTGCTTGACCAATGTCCTTCCCTCCCGCCTCACAGCTTGTTTTCTTTCTTTTTTTTTTTTTTGAGGCAGAGCCTCCCAAATGACTAAAATTGCAGGTGTGAACTACCATACCTGAACTGGACAGGTACTACTATTATCCTCACTTTATAGATGACAAAGCTGAAGTTTATCTGAAAGGTTAAATAACTCACCCCAATTTCTCTGGTTAGTAAGTGATGGAATCAGGACTCAAATCTAAGCGGTCTGACGCGAGAATCTTTGTACTACTCATATACCATGCAATCTACATATTTTAATCCAGTAAGAGAATCAACTTTCTAACCTCAGAGGTATTCAGTAATAGCTCAGTAAACCCCATCAATGAAATGTGCAAGCATAGGCTGAATAATGATAATGGCTACACCTGTCTAATCACCACCAGATACTATAACCAAATGCTTTCCCTAGATACTCTCATGGTATCCTTATAATAATCCTATGTGGCACAATTACCCTATTTCACAAATGAACAGGCTGAAGTTCAGTGAGACCAGGCACCTTGGTCAAGCGTATTGCCCAAGGTCAGTAAGTGGCAGCCCTGTAATATAAAAACTGGTTAGGGGCAAAGTGTGGTAGCTCACACCTATAATCCTACCACTTTCAGAGGCCAAATCAGGAGGATCACTTGAGTCCAGGAATTTGAGACCAGCCTATACATAACAAGACCCCATTTCTACAAAAAAATGTAAAAATAGCCAGTTGTGCTAGAACACATCTGGGGGCTAAAGTGGGAGGATTACTTGAGGCCAGGAGTTCAAAGCTGCAGTGAACCATGATTGTGCCACTGTACTCTAGCCTGGGCAACAGAGTGAGACTCTGTCTCTAAAAATAAACAGAGAGTGTAGTGGCTCACGCCTATAATCCTAGCACTCTGGGAGGCCAAGGTGAGTAGACTGATTGAGCTCAGGAGTTCCATACTAGCCTGAGCAAGAATGAGACCCCATCTCTACTAAAAATAGAAAAACTGGCTTGGAGATCATAGCTAAATGGTTAGGGCACAGCCACATGTACCAGGATAGTGGGTTCGAACCCAGCCTTGGCCTGCTAAACAACAATAACAACAACAACAAAAATAGCTGGTGCTGTGACGGGCGCCAGTAGTCCCAGCTACTTGGGAGGCTAGGCAAACAAATTGGGAGGCTAGGAGTTTGAGGTTACTGTGAGCTATGACACCACAGCACTCTACCCCAGGGCAACAAAGTGAAACTGTCTCAAAAACAAACAAACAGGTGGTGCCCATAGCTAGCTCAGTGGGTAGGGCACCAGCCACATGCACTGGGGCTGGCAGGTTTGAACCTAGCTCTGGCCTGCCAAACAATGACAACTACAACAACAACCAAAAAGTAGCCAAGTGTTGTGACGGGCACCTATAGTCCCAGCTACTTGGGAGGTTGAGGCAAGAGAATCACTTAAGCCCAAGAGTTTGAGGTTGCTGTGAGCTGTGATGCCACAGCACTCTACTTAGGGCAACAAAGTGAGACATTGTCTCAAACAAACAAACCACATAAAACTAAAAAGGACCAAATCCTAGGGTACACTATTAAGTATATAATGTATATATTAAATATAACATATACATATTTATATGTATATAACAACATATTTATCTCTGAAGTATAAAATATATACATATTTATATCTGCTTATTAATATATTTTAAAGAATACAGAAAAAAATGGAAACAATGGTTATCAGCAGGGTGGGGAAGTAAATGGCTATGCAATAAAGAGGGAAATTTACGGCTCGGCGCCTATAGCTCAACTGGCTAAGGCACCAGCCACATACACCTAAGGTGGCGGGTTCGAATCCCCAGCCTGGACCCGCCAAACAACAATGACGGCTGCAACCAAAAAATAGCTGGGCGTTGTGGCGGGCGCCTGTGGTCCCAGCTACTTGGGAGGCTGAGGCAGGAGACTCGCTTGAGCCCAGGAGTTGGAGGTTGCTCTGAGCTGTAATGCCACGGCACTCTACCCAGGGGGACAGCTTGAGGCTCTGTCTCAAAAAAAAAAAGAGGGAAATTTACTTCACTGGATACCCTTTTGTACTGTCTGAACTTTGTACCATGTAGTTTTGTTAGGTCTAGTGGGCCTAGGCTAAGGCAGAAAGGTATCAGGCCTAGGCTATAATGGAAAAACACCAGTTAACTCCTGGGAAATTTCCGGACTACAAGCTTTCAAAATGAAGTAAGTCTAGTTCACTCCCAAGATAGATGAGAAAGTACTAATTGATTTCTTGCTTCTATTCACTCACAATTTCTTGCTTAGCTAACTCCCTGGGAAAGGACCAGGAGGTACCAACTGTCCTCAGACTGACCTTTAAACAATACCACGTGGGGAAAGTACTGAAACTAAGATGTACAGCTAACTAACTGAAAAATTCTGCTTCTGTACAATACTTGCTTGCTACCCTATCCAGATGCATCTGGACAGCCTGCATGCCAACCAGGATGCAGACCAAGCCTTAAAAACCAGACTCCTGGCTCAGCACCCGTAGCACAGTGGTTACAGCACCAGCCATGTACACAGAGGCTGGCAGGTTCAAATCCAACCCAGGCCAGCCAAACAACAATGACAACTGCAACAACAACAACAACAACAACAAAATAGCTGGGTGTTGTGGCGGGCACCTTAGTCCTAGCAACTTGGGAGGCCGAGGCAAGAGGATCGCTTGGGCCCAACACTCTGAGATTGCTGTGAGCTGTGACACCATGACACTCTGCCGAGGGTGACATAGTGAGACTCTGTCTCAAACAAACAAACAAAAAAAACCCCCCAACCCCTTAAGCACTCGGGGCTGCTCTCAGAAACCCCATGTTGGGACGCTGAGGCAGTCATCAGCCCGCTCTTCAATAAAGGACTCTTCTGTTAGTTCGGCTAGTGTGATGGCATGGTCTATGGGAATTTCTGAGCACAACACTATGTTAATAATCAAAATTACATAAATGAACTTATTCATACTTATTTTCATGAGGGTTTCTGAGTAACCAAGTGACCTGAGAAATAAAATAACCCTGATAACTTTTCCCCCCACTCAGGTTCACACTCTTTTTTTGCTTTTGTTTTTGAGACAGAGTCTCATTTTGTCACCCTGGGTAGAGTGCCATGGCGTCATAACTCACCGCAACCTCAAACTCTTGGGCTTAAGCAAGCCTCTTGCATCAGTCTCTCAAGTAGCTGGAACTATAGATGCCCTCCGTGACTCCCAGCTTTTTTAATTTATTTAGAGATAGAATTTCACTTTGTCACCCTCGGTAGAGTGCTGTGGTGTCACAGCTCACCGCAACTTCCAGCTCTTGGGCTTAGGCGATTCTCTTGCCTCAGCCTCCTGGGTAGCTGGGACTATAGGCACCCACCATAACGCCTGGCTATTTTTTTGTTGTAGTTTGGCCAGGGCCAGGTTTGAACCCACCACCCTCAGTATATGGGGCCTGCGCCCTACTGAGCCACAGGTGCCACCCTCCCAGCTACTTTTAGAGATAGAGTCTTCCTTTTGCTCAGGCTGGTCTCTAACTCCTGAGCTCAGGTGATCCAACCTCCTCAGCCTCCTAGAGTGCTAGGATTACAGGTGTGAGCCACCATGTCTGGCCTAGTCTTTTTTTGCTGCCAACTATCTTTTTTTTTTTTTGAAACAGAGTCTCACTATGTCATCCTGGGTAGAGTGGCCGTGGCATCACAGCTCACAGCAACCTCAAACTCTTGGGCTTAAGCGATTCTCTTGCCTCAGCCTCCCAAGTAGCTGGGAC
>NW_003852605.1:795589-797802 GCF_000181295.1 Otolemur garnettii | reverse complement strand
GGAGTTCCAGACCAGCCTGGGCAACATAGCGAGACCCCATTTCCACAAAATAATTTTTTTTTTTTTTGAGACAGAGTCTCAAGTTGTTGCCCTGGGTAGAGTACTGTGGTGTCACAGCTCACAGCAACCTCCAACTCTTGGGTTTAAGTGATTCTATAGCCTCAGCCTCCCAAGTAGCTGGGATTAGAGGTGCCCACTACAACACCCAGCTATTCTTTGGTTGTAGTTATCACTGTTGTTTGGCGGGCCTGGGCTGGATTCGAACCAGCTAGCTCCAGTGTATATGGCTGGCACCTTAGCCACTTGAGCTACAGATGCTGAGCCTACAAAATAATTTTTAAAAATTAGCTGGTCATGGTGGTACACACCTATAGTTCCAAGTACTCAGGAGTCTGAGGTAAGAGAATCACTTGAGCCTAAGAGTTTGAGGTTGCAGTGAGCTATGATCAGACTACTCCAGCCTGGGTGATAAAGTGAGACCTTATCTCTTTAAAAAAAAAAAAAAAAAAGGTGACACAATTGGGAGATGAGCCTCTTTTGCCTAATCCTTTCTTCCTGCTTTGAATTTGAACATGGTGACTAGAGTTCCAGCAGCCATCTTCAACCATGAGGCAATCCTGAAGATGACACTAGCAATAAAATGGGGTGCAGAAAGAAAAAGGAAGCTCTAAGTCCCTAATGATTATGGAACGTTCATCCCAGACTTGTACTGCCCATACACCAGAGTCGCTTACGTAAGAGAGAAATACATTTCTCTTCTTTAAGCCAATTAGCTGGGTTTTCTATGTATAAAGTCAAACCTAATTCTTATTTCCATCTAGCTTTTCATTTTCTCTTTTTTGATAGACATGAATTCAAGAAATATCTCACTTTGCGCTTAGCTCTATTATAAGAAAAATATTAATGCAGGCTTGATGATAAATCACAGTTGATACCTGGCTTCAGAGCAACAAAGAGCAACAAAGAAGGGTGGGAACTATGGAGAAGAAACAAAGCTAATGGAGAAGAACCATTTCTCCCACGAAGCAATGTTCCAGTTTCTGACAGCACTCAAAGAAATAATAATTACATTCTCTGGGCAGTGCTTGTGGCTCAAAGAGTAGGGTGCCGGCCCTATATGCCAGAGGTGGTGCATTCAAACCCAGCCCTGGCCAAATACTACAACAACAAAAGAAAAAAACTTAGATTCTCTGCTCTGTAGGAATTTTCAAGAGGGTATAAACTAAGAGAAAAAAAAGATGGGTTCTAGTTCTGGCTCTACCTCCAAGTATTGTAAGATTTAAGTTATTAGGCTGGGTACAGTGGTTCACCCCTGTAATCCTAGCACTTTGGGAGGCTGAGGCAGGTGGATAGCTTGAGATCAATTCTTGGGACAGCCCTGAACAAGAGCCCTGTCTCTACTGAAAAATAGAAAAACTAGCTGGGCATTGTGGCAGATGGTTATAGTCCCAGCTACTGGGGAGGGTGAGTAAGGTAAGAAGATCACTGGAACCCAGGAGTTTGAGGTTGCTCTAGCCTAGGGAACAGAGTGAGACTTCCTCAAAAAAAAAAAAAAAAAAAGAAGATTTCAGTTATTTAATCTTTCCAAAGCTCAGTTTTCCCCTCCATGAAATATGAGAGCTAGAATAAATAAACTCAGGGCAGTGCCTGTGGCTCAGTGGATCGGGCACCGGCCCCATATACTGAGGGTGGTAGGTTCAAACCTGGCCCTGGACAAACTGCAACAACAACAGAATAAAATAGCCGGGCATTGTAGTCCCAACTACTTGGGAGGTTGAAGCAAGAGAATCGCCTAAGCCCAGAAGTTGGAGGTTGCTGTGAGCTGTGACACCATGGCACTCTACCCAGGGCAATAAAGTGAGACTCTGCCTCTAAAAAAAAAAAAAAAATAGAATAAATAAACTCTATGTTCCCTTCTTGCACTGAAATTCTGTGATCTTATCTTCCTGGGATCAAAGAGTCAGCCATTTGGGTGAGGAGCTGGGATGAAGATGAGGTGCTAATAAGTTTAGCATACTTTAGAAGTCTCAATTACTTCTCCTTTGTCCTCTTACTTTATTTTATTTTATTTTTTTTTTATTTATTATTATTTTTTTTTGAGACAGAGCCTCAAGCTGTCCCCCTGGGTAGAGTGCCGTGGCGTTACAGCTCACAGCAACCTCCAACTCCCAGGCTCCAGCGAGTCTCCTGCCTCCGCCTCCCAAGTAGCTGGG
>NW_003852605.1:793992-795070 GCF_000181295.1 Otolemur garnettii | reverse complement strand
AGCCCAGGAGTTGGAGGTTGCTGTGAGCTGTGATGCCACAGCACTCTACCAAGGGCAATAAAGTGAGACTCTGTCTCTAAAACAAACAAACAAACAAAAAAACCCTAAGTTCCTCCTCTCCCAAGTAACCCTATCCTCACTCATCTCCCTTCTGACTGATCGATTCCTACAGCACTCAGTCAGATCAGCACAGCCCAGACAACAGGCAAGGGGCTCTCCTGCATCAAGCTCATTAAGCTCACATCACTATCTTTTCTCCTCTTCCTCTAGATGTCCAGAAAGCTAAGACCAAATGAATCCAGGAGTTCTAGACCACCCTGGACAACATAGCAAGACCCTGTCTCTACAAAATAGTTTTTTTTTTATTTTGCATTTTTTGTTTGTTTGTTTTTTTGCCCAGGGCTGGGTTATACCACCACCTCTGGTATATGGGGCCGCGCCTACTCCTTTGAGCCACAAGAGCCACCCTCTACAAAGTAATTTTTTATTTATTTATTTTTTATTTTTTGAGACAGAGCTTCAAGCTGTTGCCCTGGGTAGAGTGCTATGGTATCACAGCTCACAGCAACCTCCATCTCCTGGGCTCAAGCGAGTCTCCTGCCTCCACCTCCCAAGTAACTAGGACTAAAAGCGACCGCCACAATGCCCAGCTATTTTTTGGTTGTAGCCGTCATTGTTGGTTTGGTGGGCCCAGGCTGGATTCGAACCTGCCAGCTCAGGTGTATGTGGCTGGCGCCTTAGCCGCTTTAGCCACAAGCGCCGAGCCCAAAGTAGTTTTTTAAAAATTAGCTGGTCGTGGTGGTACACACTTATAGTTCCAGTTACTAAGGAGGCTAAGGCAACAGAATCACTTGAGCCTAAGAGTTTGAAGTTGCCGTGAGTTATGATCAGACCACTCAGCCTGAGTGATAGAATGAGATTTTGTCTCTTCAAAAAAAAAAAAAAAACTAACACAATTGAGAGATGAGATGAGCCAATTCTTTCCTCCTGCTTTGAATTTGAATATGGTGACTAGAGTTCCAACAGCCATCTTTTTTTTTGAGCCGGAGCCTCAAGCTATCCCCCTGGGTAGAGTGCC
>NW_003852605.1:791387-792933 GCF_000181295.1 Otolemur garnettii | reverse complement strand
CTCGCTTGAGCCCAGGAGTTGGAGGTTGCTGTGAGCTGTAATGCCACGGCACTCTGCCCAGGGGGACAGCTTGAGGCTCTGTCTCAAAAAAAAAAAAATAGTGACTGTGGCCAGATGTTATCATTTCAGCAAGCAGAATAAAAAGATAGGGCTTAGGCCAGGAGAGGTAGCTAATGCCTATAATCCTAGCAGTCTGGGAAGTCAAGGTGGGAGGATCACTCGAGCTCAGACTGATCTCAAACTGCTGAGCTCAGACAATCATCCCACCTCAGCTTCCCAAAGTACTAGAATTATAGGTGTGAGCCACCATGCCTGGCCAGAGCATCTTGGTTCAGAAACCTTGCTTAACAAACTTCCTTGACCAACTGACAGAAAAAGGCAGGAAATAATTGCAAATGGAAAAATGATACAAGTTTAGCAAGTAAGCATTGTTTCCCTCTCTGACCTGGGATCAGACAGAGCCTATTGTATTCAGTACACCCTTGGTTAGGTGAGAGGCCCCCTCCACCCATGACACTAGAACTTTGACTTACGGCAACAGCCAGTCTGAAGCAATGCTAGTGTCTTTCCCCCAGGGGCTGCACATAAATCAAGCACAGTGTCCCCAGGTTGCAGGCCGAGGGCCAGGACAGGTAGTAAGGAAGCAGCATCCATCAGGTAGTAGTCCATGACACCCAGGTTGCCAAGTCTGGAAAACAGAAGATCACCCTATTATCAAATTTCAGGGTAGGACACCCAGTAGGAGTCAAGACCACCAAATTCATGCCCTCAGGGGCCATTGAGCCCCATTCAACAAAAACTAATTTCTCAGATATATAGTCACTCATTCATCTACATAGAAGCCAGATTGTGCCTCTTATTTTATTTATTTATTTAAGACAGTCTCAAGCTATTGCCCTGGGTAGAGTGCTGTGGCATCACAACTCACAGAACTTCAAACTCTTGGGCTTAAGCAATTCTCTTGCCTCAGCCTCCCAAGTAGCTGGGACTACAGGGAACACAACAGGCATGGTGGGAATAGCCCACCACAACACCTGGCTATTTTTTCGTTGTAGTTGTCATTGTTGTTTGGCAGGTCCGGGCTGGATTCAAACCTGCCAGCTCTTGTGTCTATAGCTGGCGTCCTAGCTGCTGAGCTACGGGTACCAAGCCAGATTGCTCCATTTTTTTTTTTTTTTTGAGGCCCTCAGTAGAGTGCTATAACGTCATAGCTCACAACAACCTCAAACTCTTCGGCTTAAGTGATTCTCTTGCCTCAGCCTGGGACTACAGGCCGGGTTCAAACCTGCCAGCCCCGGTGCATGTGGCTGGCGCCCTTGCTGCTGAGCTACAGGCGCTGAGCCCCAGATTGCTCCTTTTAAAACATAGATCAATTGACTCCAATCTAGCCATGCTGGCCACATGCTCAGGCTTTTTCAGTTGCTATACCTCTGCCTGCAACATTCTTCCTTCAAATATCCCTGATTTGCTTCCTCACTTCTTTCAGTCTCTCCTCAAGTCACTTCATGAGAGGTATTGCATTGCCTGACTATCTAAAATAACAGCC
>NW_003852605.1:783203-790752 GCF_000181295.1 Otolemur garnettii | reverse complement strand
CAGGAGTTGGAGGTTGCTGTGAGCTGTAATGCCACGGCACTCTACCCAGGGGGACAGCTTGAGGCTCTGTCTCAAAAAAAAAAAAAAAAAAAAAAAAATGTCTAGCATCTGGTAGACAATAAATATTTGTTGGTCAGATACAGTGGATCACACCTATAATCTTAGAACTCTGAGAGGCTAAGGTGGGAGAACTTGCCAGGAGTTGGAGACCAGCCTGGGCAACATTGCAAGACTCCACCTCTAAGAAAAAAATTAAATTAAATTAAAATAATTTGTTGGCAGCACCTATGGCTCAGTGAGTAGGGTGCCGGCCCCATATACCAAGGGTGGCGGGTATGAACCTGGCTCTGGTCAAACTGCAACAAAAAATAGCCAGGCATTGTACTGGACACCTGTAGTCCCAGCTACTAGGGAGGCTGAGGCAAGAGAATCACCAAGAGCTGAAGGTTGCTGTGAGTTGTGACACCATGGCACTCTACCGAGGAAAACAAAATAAGATTCTTGTCTCTAAAAAAAAAAATAAAAATTGTTGAGTCTTGGTGCCTGTAGCACAGTGGTTATGCAGCCCGGCCACATACACTGAGGCTGGCAGGTTCCAGCCCACTGAGGCCAGCTAAACAACGACAACTGCAGTAAGAAAACAGCCAGGTGTTGTGGCAGATGCCTGTAGTCCCAGTTACTTGGGAGGCTGAGTCAAGAGAATCGCTTAAGCCCAAGAGTTGGAGGTTGCTGTGAGCGGTGATACCACAGAACTCTACTGAGGGCAACACAGTGAGACTCCATCTCAAAAAAACAAAAAATAATATAATAATAATTTGTTGAATTAATCAACAGCACTCTGGGAGGCTGAGGTGGGTGGATCACCTGAGCTCACAAGTTCGAGACCAGCTCTGAGTTACAGCATCTCTAAAAATAGCTGGGTATTGTGGTAGGCACCTATAATCCCAGCTACTCGAGGGGCTGAAGCAAGAGAGTCAATTGAGCCCAAGAGTTGGAGGTTGCTGTGAGCTATGACACCACAGCTATCTACCAGGGGCAACAAAGCGAGACTCTGTCTCAAAAAAAAAAAAAGTGGCTATTTTCAACAGGAGGCAGTAGAGCAGAACAGGTTCAAAGTTACACCACTTAATATCTGTGAGACCTAAAGCAAATAAGTACCTTAACATCTCTTTGCCTCAGTTTTCCTAAATGTAAAAGAGAAGCAATAACATTACCTACCTCATAGGGCTGTTAATAGAACAAAAGGAGATAACATATGTACAGCACTTAGAAAAATGCCTAGCCTATATAAGCTCACTACAATATTAGTAATACTGTGATACTTATTACAGTAAGCAGAAACTAGGTCTCTTCATGTCTTCCAGCAGGCACTTGGGATACTCCCTAGCATGGCTCCAGATCCTACCTAGCAGGAGGGAAACGGCTGATATCCCCTTTGGCAAAAGTGAAGCAGTGTAGGTTCGGACTGCAGGACCAGGAGGCTGGGGATGGAGCTCCAGACTGACCACTCTCAGGCTCCAGTTCCCAGTGGGAGATGGCTTCATTCACAAAGTCTCTGGCACTCAGCTGTTCCAGCTTAGCACTCACATGATCCCAAGCAGCAAATTTATTGACCAGTGCACCATACTTCTGCTCTGAGAGGAGACTAACCCGGATTGATGACCAAAGATCCCCAAACTGCACACTGTAGGTCATGTCAAAATTCTGCAGAGCCAGTTGAACAGCAGGGAATTTGGGCTCTGTGGCAGCCTAAAATAGAAAAGACAAGCTTATTGGGGCAGCACCTGTGGCTCAAAGGAGTAGGGCACT
The DNA here is from genome assembly GCF_000181295.1 of Otolemur garnettii. Lineage (NCBI taxonomy): Eukaryota > Metazoa > Chordata > Mammalia > Primates > Galagidae > Otolemur > Otolemur garnettii. The sequence continues at coordinate 788,943 of NW_003852605.1, read as the reverse complement.
GGCCCCATATGCTAGAGGTGGTGGGTTCAAACCCACCCCCAGCCAAAAACTGCAAAAAAAAAGCTTATTGGTCTTCCCTGTCTTGTTCCTATCACCCACTACCTGACCCCACCTCAGAGCCCAGAGGCAAGCGTGGATCCAGCAAGTGCCCACCCCTGCCTTTGATCCTGCGTCTACAACCGCCTCTGCCTGCCTGCCTACAATCTCAGGATTGTAAGGAAGCTGTAGTGTTCATAATAACATATGAAGGAGCAGGAAGAACATAAAGAGAATAGGAGCTCAGGAGAGGACTCTTCAGGAGAACCTGCAAAAGGTAGGCAGAAACTATGATGGTCATGTGGAAGCTTCAAGCTTAAAAACAAAAGATCCTTAGGGCCGGGAGAGGTGGCTCACACCTATAATCCTAGCACTCTGGGAGGGCGAGACAGGTAGACTGCCTGAGCTCACAGGTTCGATACCAGCCTAAGCTAGAGTGAGACCTCATCTCTAAAAAATAGCTGGGTGTTGTGCTGGGCACCTGTAGTTCCAGCTACTCACAAGGCTGAGGCAAGAGAATCGCTTGAGCCCAAGAGTTTGAGGTTGCTGTAAGCTACAACGCCATGGCACTCTACCAAGGACAAAGTTAGACTCTATATAAAATAAAAAAAAAAAAAATCTGGATGGCACCTGTGGCTCAGTGAGTAGGGCACTGGCCCCATATACTGAGCGTGGTAGATTCGAACCCGGCCCTGGCCAAACTGCAACAAAAAAATAGCTGGGCGTTGTGGCGGGTACCTGTAATCCCAGCTACTCAGGAGGCTGAGAGAAGAGACTAGCCTAAATCCAAGAGCTTAAGGTCGTTGTGAGCTGTGATACCACAGCACTCTACTGAGGGTGACAAAATAAGACTCTGTCTCTAAAAAAAAAAAAAGGAAAATCCTTTTCCTCTCAACAATCTATTTTCCAAAGGACTTTCATGTCTACTAGTTTATGGGAGCATGACAACAGACACCTCAGAAGATTAAAAAGAATAACTTTCCATTTTTGATGAAAAGATGCAGGTAACTTACGTAAGGCAGTGACTGGCACCATAATGTTCAGAATCACAGGGTTGAGGGTTGTTTTGGGACAATTCCCAGACCCTAGTAAGATGGAATAAAGGGAGCTCACACAATCTTGAGGTATGAACCAAAACAGGGACTTGTAAAATGACTTCTATGGGGGTATCAGAGAAGGACATGAGTCAGGTTTGAAGGGCATAAAGGTAGAGTAAAAGGAAATGAAGACTTCAAAGGAGAAATCCACAAGTTGGTCCTGGTTGCTGAAGCTGGGTTGCTTGCTGTGGCTGATAATCTTGTTATGACTTTTGCTCTTGCCTGGATTTTTGGTCTGGTCATAACTTCTGCTCTGGCCCTCATTTCTTGTGTTGGTGAAGACTCTTGTGCTGAAGATTGTTGCCACCATAGGTACTCTGGGGACTCTTACTCCGGCTTCTGCTATGCCGGGGACTCTTGCCTTTGCCACTTTTGGGACTCGTGCTCTTTCTCCGACTTCTGCTAATTTGGAGACTCTCATTCTGGTCTGGATCTGTGCTTTGATAAGGACTATTGCTCCGACTCTGACTCCTGCTTTTGGTCTGGCTGCTACTACTTGGGCACTCACGAATAATAGTAGAACTACAGCTGAGATTATCAGTAGAGTTGGAAACCTTGAGTGAAGGCAAAGGGCAGCTATAGGGAATCTTGGGGGTCTCTTCACAAGAGCCTTGTGGGGCCACAGAGTAGGTATGGAGGCCACAAGGGACAGGATCAGGGCAGGTCCGGACTCGGGGGGCAACGGGTAGACATTGGGGGTCAAAGGGTGTTCTCAAAGGTATAAAAGAATAGATGTGGGTAGAACAAGGAGGCACCACAGGCTGGCGATTAGATTGGGGTGGGCCCCTAGGAGCATTATATGTGCCACGAGGTGGCACTACAGGATGGTTAAGACACTGAGGGAGGCCTAGGGAGCCATTGAGGCAATCAGAGACAGGGCAGGGATGAGGGGTGGAGGGAACCACAGAGAATATATGGGTATTGCAGGGAGATCTTATGAGGGGTCCACGAGGGCTGCTGTGAGCATAACTAGTTGGAAAGATAGGATCATAAGGAAGGCGGAGGGGAAGAGAGGTGGGGACAACAGTGTTGAGGGTTCTAGGAACCGTGGAAAGAGAAGGTAAGAGAAGCCCTGGGGGAAGTCCTTTGGGGTAGGAATTTGAAGGAGTTGTAATGGGTGGCTCCATACTAGGAGGACCAGAAAGGCCAGAGGGATGGAAGGGAGGTGGAGGAGAGGTGTTGGGCTTAGAGGAGTTTGGCTGGCCAGCAGGGGCATGATGAACAGTATTCACTAGGGAGTGACACCTATGGGGAGTACATGACCGTCTTAACTCTGAGAATTTAGGGGACTTTGTTTGGGGGCAAACTGGAGTGGGAAGAGGGGGCTCATTGTATCTCCTGGTGGGAAGTGATTGGGGTGAAGATATAAACTGGTTGCCCAGTGTTGAAGGGAAGAAGGCAGAATAAGGACAGTAGGGAAGAGATGGCTCCTGGGGACAGGGTGGGGCAGAAATTGTGGTGCCTGGGTTTTGCAAGAAGTAAGAGTTCCCACCAACCTCCCAGGAGAAACTGGGCCCAAAGCAAGACTTTCCAAGAGCCTTGGACTGGGGTGAGCAAGGAGAACCAGTACTCCCAGGGGGTTGTTGGATGACACAGTGAGGAATTCCAGCAACAGGTATGTCGCAATCTGAGGAAAGTTGGGCATAATAAGTGCTCTCCTGAGGTAACCTAGAAGTGTCAGACATGCCTGCCTGGGAAGGGAGGCCACAACAATTTTTCTCAAGGGGCAGATCAAGCTGTGGTTTAGGTTCACAAGAGTCTGGAAGCTTAAGACCGCCATGGTACAAACTGTCAGTAGGTGGGGAAGATGTTTGGGAAAGAGGAGGGTCATTATAATTTCTCCCTGAGGACCAGTGAGAGGGCAGGGAGGAGACCATCAGCCCACTTTCCACAACCCTGTTAGATAGGGTTGGAGAGACTATAAGTCTAGTTTTCACTGGCCGGTGAACAAGGGCAGGTGACATTGTGAGGCAAGTTTCCAGGGTCCTATGCGCAGGAGGCGGCGAAATAATGAGGCAAGTTCCCTGGGACTCATGAGCGACAGGAGGTGAAACCGTGGGGCCAGTTTCCAAGGGTATATGAATGAGGTTAGGGGAAGTCACCGGGCTGGTTCTTGGGGGCTGATAAGTGAGGGTAGGAGAGGTCACTGGACAGGTTCCTAAGGACCTACGAGTGAGGGTAGGAGAGGTCATGGGGCTGGTTCCTGAAACAGAAGGGTGTTCACTACAGCAACAGAAGTAAGCGTGTTGGTTTAAGTAAGAGCCTCGAGGACAGGGACGTGGCATTCGTGGGGGACTGATCCAGCTGCAATAAGCACTCCGCTGAGGGAGAGGGGGTGATTTCGGAATGCTGGACTGGTTAAAATAAGGACTCAGAGGGGGAGAACATGAGAGGCTGGACCCATGGCAATAGAGCCTGTCGAGCAGTGGAGAAGATGAGGGTTCAAAGAAACATCTCCCTGGGCACAGGGGAGGTTGGGGAGGTGGGGAACGGGGTAGTGGGGGCGGGGAGGGAATCCGTGGGGGTGGGCAGGAGGGCGTGCCGGTTACGCAAAAGGAAGAGTCTCTGGAGAAGTGGGGAGAGTCCGGGAACTGAGAGGAGTCGTTGCACCTCTTGCCTGCGTTTGGGGAAAGGCCGGCGGTGTGGGCAGGGTGGTCGCTGTAACCTTTCCTGGCCGCCAGAGGCAACTGGAGGGTGAATCCTTTCCTGCAGGGTGTTGGAGACCCAGAAGGGAAGGGGAAGTCGCTATGTTTTCCTAGGGGTGAGGGCGGCCGGGCTGGTAGTTCAATGAGGAAAGGAGCAGAAGAGGTCATGGGGAGGATAGGTAGGGGATAAGGGGAGGGAGGGAGAGAAAGAGGAAAGTGGAAGGGGTAGTGGGGGCCAAGGGAAAGGTAAGTACAGCCGGGAACAAGAGGCGGTGACCTAACCAAAACAATGAGAGCGGAGTTGTGACGTAACTTAGAGGGGCGGAGTCAGGAGGCTACAAACTTAACAGGAAAACACTAAGACTTGTGACGAAATAAAAAGGCGGCAGAGGCGGTGAGGTAGCAGACGCGGAAGGGAGGAGCCTAGTGACGCTCCTGAGTGGCGGGGGAAAGAGGCCTAAGCGTACAAGAGGGGCGGGAGTAGAGAACGTAACCGAAGGGGCTGGGAAATGGAAGGGCCGGAGAGGTTTCTAGAGAGGCGGCGGCCAGAAACTATAGTTACTGTTCGCTTCTGCGCCCCGAGTCGACCTTACCCATTTCTTTTTATGTCGATGTCTCCGCGGGACGGTCGCGAAATACACAGGCTTCAGCAGCTTCCGAACACCTCTCGGTAACGGCACAGCCATGTCAGCGTGCGCCGCTAGGTAATTCCGACCGGAACCGTGACGGGACACCCACGGGTTCCGGGGAGGTGATGAGCGCTCCCCTGGTGGACGAGATGGGTAGAGAGGAGTGAATCCTACCAGACGCTTTCCCAGGGTTCCGCCCTTCGCTGGATAACCGCGCCCGGCCAGGTGGTCCCTTGAGGGTGCTGGAGAAAAAGCAACCTGGCCCTCGGAATGGTGACTCCTCCTTGATGATCGGATCGGCTTTAGACGCGTACTCCTCTAACCCAGTTGGAGGATCTGGGAGGACAGTGAGCTAATGGTTGAGTACTGAAAGTTATCTAGACGAAAAAGGGTGGAGGGCGGCGGCCCCATATACCGAGGGTGGTGGGTTCAAACACAGCCCCGGCCAAACTGCAACAAAAAAATAGCCGGGCGTTGTGGCGGGCTCCTGTAGTCCCCGCTACTCGGGAGGCTGAGGCAAGAGAATCGCCTAAGCCCAAGAGCTGGAGGTTGCTATGAGATGTGACGCCACAGCACTCTACCGAGGGCGATAAAGTGAGACTGTCTCTAAACAACAACAACAACAACAGAAAGAGTGGAAAGAGCCTTCTAGGCAGAAATTACACTGAGGAAGATCCTGAGGTAGAGGAAAAAGAGACCAGACTTTTAGGCAGGGGCGTATTTGCAATGAAGATAATGAAGCTTAAATTTCTGGACCTGTCATTTGCACGACCACTTTCGAGACCTTGTACCTAATTTTGTTACTACTTTTATTACTATTATTATTTTGTAGAGACAGAGTCCCACTTTGTCTAAGGTGACCAGATTTTAACATTGATAAAGCGGGACACCATTGACGGGGATGGGAGGGTGGGGGTGGGTTCTTAATTAAAAATTTGGTCTATATGGAGCAACAAAAATTTTCATAGAACGCAAAAATAGTATTGTAATATATATTTTTTAATTTCAACATAAGTACAATTTACAAATATAATACAGTTAAAAATTATGTATTGTATTTATTCTTTGGCATATTTCTCATTTGAGTGAATTATTTTTAGTAGATTGCTGTCGTTAAAAGGTCATGAAATTTTTCACAAGAATTTGTGAAATTTATTTCACACATAAAATGGCTTTTAAAGTCTCAACACTTGTGATTTTTCTGATGTCCACACTTTATTCGCCATAGAAAAAACGGGTTCAGTTGCAGCATTAGTTCCTGGTAAGGACAGCGTGTATCCCACAATTTTTAGTGCATTATTGTATGGAACATGGTTTGTTTCAAAATGATGAA
>NW_003852605.1:777680-779332 GCF_000181295.1 Otolemur garnettii | reverse complement strand
TCATAGCTCACAGCAACCTCCAACTCCTGGGCTCAAGCAAGTCTCTTGCCTTAGCCTCCCAAGTAGCTGTGACCACAGATGCCCGCCACATTGCCCGGCTATTTTTTGGTTGCAGCCGTCATTGTTGTTTGATGGGCCCGGGCTGGATTCGAACCTGGCACCTTAGGTGTATGTGGCTAATGCCTTAGCCACTTGAGCCACAGGTGCCGAGCTGAGCCTTTTTTTTTTGGACACAGAGTCTCACTCTGTCACCCAGCTTAGAGTACAGTGATACAATCATAGCTCACTATAGCTATGTTTGAGCCCAAACTCCTGGACTCAAACAATCCTCCTGCCTTAGCCCCCTAGGTAGCTGGGACTATAGGCATACACTACCACATCCACAGCTAATTTTTCCATTTTTTGTAAAGTTGGGGGTCTCATTCTTGTTCAGCCTGGTCTTGAACTCCTGATCTCAAGCAGTCCTGCCATGGATTCCCAGAGTGCTAGGATTATAGGTATGAGGTACTCTGCCCAGCCTCAACTCATTTTATTTTATTATTATTTTTTCTTTTTTGAGACAGGGCCTCAAGCTATCCCCCTGGGTAAAGTGCCATGGCATCACAGCTCATAGCAATCTCCAACTCCTGGGCTCAAGCGAGTCTCCTGCCTCAGCCTCCCAAGTAGCTGGGATCACAGGAGCCCGCCACAATGCCTGGCCATTCCTTGGCTGCAGCCATCATTGTTGTTTGGCAGGCCCGGGCTGGGGATTCGAACCCGCCACCTTAGGTGTATGTGGCTGGCGCCTCAGCCACTTGAGCCACAGGCGCTGAGCCAACTCGTTTTGTTTTTGAGACAGGGTCTCCATCTGTTAACTAGGCTAGGATACAGTGGCATTATCATAGCTCACTGCAACCTTAAACTCCTGAGCCCAAGTGATCCTCTACCTCAACCTCTTGAGTAGCTGGGAGTATATAGCTGTGCACCATCACATCTGGCTAATCTTTCTATTTTTATTTTATTTATTTATTTGTTTGAGACAGAGTCTCACTGTGTCGCCCTCAGTAGAGTGATGTGGCATCACAACTCACAGCAACCTCAAACTCTTGGGCGTAAGCGATTCTCTTGCCTCAGCCCCTCAATCAGCTGAGACTATAGGCACCCACTACAACACCCGGCTATCTTTTAGTTGTGGTTATCATTGTTGTTTGGCAGGCCTGGGCTGGATTCAAACCCACCAACTCTGGTGTATGTGGTTGGTGCCCTAGCCACTGAGTTACAGGCGCTGAGCCTATTTTTATTTTTTATTTTTTTTAGAGACAGAGTCTCACTTTATTTCCCTTGGTAGAGTGCTAGGGAGTCACAGCTCACAGCAACCTCCAACTCCTGGGTTTAGACAATTCTCCTGCCTCAGCCTCCCAAGTAGCTGGGACTACAGGCATCCACCACAATGCCCAGCTATTTTTTGTTGCCGTTTGGCCGGGGCCGGGTTTGAACCTGCCACCCTTGGTGTATGGAGCCGGCACCCTACTCACTGAGCCACAGGTGCCACCCTATTTTTTTGTTTTTGAGACAGTCTCACTATGTCCCCCTTGGTAGAGTGCTGTGGCATCACAGCTCACAGCAACCTCAAACTCTTGGGCTTAAGCAATTCTCTTGCCTCAGCCTCCTGA
>NW_003852605.1:769363-775966 GCF_000181295.1 Otolemur garnettii | reverse complement strand
CTAACACTCGAGGTGGCTGAGGTGGGTGGATTGCTTAAGCTCACAAGTTCGAGACCAGCCTGAGCAAAAGCAAGACCTAGTCACAAAAAAAAAAAAAAAAAGCTAGGCATTGTGGTGCGCATCTGTAGGTCCCAGCTATTTGGGAGGCTGAGGCAAGAGAATCGCTTTAAGCCCAAGAGTTTGAAGTTGCTGCAAGCTGTGACACCACAGCACTCTGCCCAGGGCAACATAGTGAGACTCTATCTCAAAAAATAAAAATAAAATAAAATAAAAGAAAGGGAAATGCTGGCCATCCCTGTCATCCCTGTACCTAGGACAATAGATTGAAACAGTTTCGCATTTTGTCCTATTTTTGTAAACATAACCCTTCAGATTCTCAGAAGCTCCATTGCCACATATTATCTATAAAGTGTTCCTCAATCTTGCTGGCTATACTGCATAACATCAGTCTGATTTTTTCTTTTTTAGTTTTTGTTCTGCTGAATATTTCTGAAGCACAAGCACGCATTTTTTGACATAGTTCACTTTATATTTTTTTAGACAGAGTCTCACTTTGTCACCCTTGGTAGAGTGCCATGGTGTCATAGGTCATAGCAACCTCAAACTCTTGGGCTCAAGTGATCCTCTTGCCTCAATCTCCCAAGTAGCTGGGACTACAGGCACCCACCACAACGCCCTGCTATTTTTTGAGACAGGGTCTCACTCTTGCTCTGGCTGGTCTCAAACTCATGAGCTCAAGCAACCCACCTGCCTTGGCCTCCCACTGTTAGGATTACAGGCATGAGCCACCACACCCAGCCTTTATTTGTTGGGGGGAGGGGGAGTTCATTTAGTATTTTATATAACCTTCAGCATATAGGTCTTTTTCATGTACAACCAGAAATGCAAACTAGTAGGCCAAATACAGCCAATAGTTGTATTCAACTTGGCCTGTATGCTTTCAAAGACTTAGTTGCCCACATTTAAAAATTGAGGTATTTCATGTTAAAACTCAGACATCTGGCTTCTTACCAGATCTGGCAACATGAGGTCTGCATTCCAAATAGCAATAGCTGGCTGGAGTGGAGAAGCAGTTTTCCAATGCCTATAGGGCCTGCTTCCCTCAGTGACCACTCAGGTGGTTGAGTTTACAACTGCCAGACCTCCATTTTGTAATACCATGGTCACAAGCGACCTATGACTATTTGAATTTTAATTAATTAAAATAAAATATAAAACTCACTACCTTAGTCACTTTAGCCATGTTTCCAAGGGCTCAATAGCCATATTGAAAGGCTAGTGGCTGGCATATTGGTCAGTATAGACTAGAACGCTGCCATCACTGGAAAAAGTTCTATTGGATGACTCAATTGGAACAGGGAGCATTTCCCCTATCCCTTGAGCAACATACATTACTACCAATACCGTGGAACCTATTTTCTGTTTTTATGGGGAAACATGCCTAATTCTAACTAGACATGGGAATGTGGACTTCCCATAGCCTTAACTGTTGTTCTCAGTCTAAAGTAAGCTATTACACACATTTGGAACTTACTGAGGTTTTTTGTTTATAGTAATTTCAAACTTTAACAGTGATATATCACTGCCATCTAATATTCAGACACCATTTACTTTCCACAGGTTGTCCTAAATAACGAAAGGATCTGATTCAGAATCACATTGCATTGTTCTTTTATCTCTTTAGTCTCCTTCAATCTGAAAAGTTCTTCACTATTTCCTTGACTTTCACAACCTTGACACAGTGAGGACTATTTTATACAGTGTTCCCTTTGTATAATGTTCCTCAACTTGGTCTGGTTAGATTCAGCTTATCTATCTTTTGCAGGAATCAGGGATGCTGTGTTCTCATTACTATCCTTGGGTGGGTAGAGTTATTTGTCCCATTATTGGTGGTATCACTTTTCATCTATGCTATCTGCCAGGTTTCTCTGGTGTACTTTATCCTTTTAATTATAAACTATTTCCTTCCTCACCAAACTTTCAACTAATCCACTTTTATTATTATGGATTAATGAATTCCCATTTTATTCTGTGGGGCACAGTCCTCTCAGATCTGGCTAGTGGTTTGTGTATACTTTTGACTTGTCCCTGTCATTCTTTGAGTACTTCCTTCTTTATGGTATATTTTGTTCCATGCTATCTTGTACTTTCTGTCTCTGCTCTGAAATCACCCATTTTTCCAAGGAGTCCTGGACTCCTTTATTACAGAATGAAGCCCTCTGTGGATGGAGGTAGGGAATAAACAAAAGGTACCAAAAACATGTATATACATTTTAATAAAGGAAAAATTAAATTAAAATTTATAATACTCAATATATGCCAATGACAAAAGATAATTTCAAGTCACATTCAGCACCTCTTATAATACTCAGGATGACTTGAGTATTACAAATCTTAATAGTTTTTTTTTTCCCTTTCTTAAAATGTGAATACATTTTTTTGGCACTGTTATGTATTCCTTAATAAATAAATCTGCATTTATATAGTTCATAACAGTACCTAAATACCACAGGATTCAACCTTTTTCCTCTTCCATATTTATAACTTCATTCTCTGACTCCTAGCTCCCATCATCCTCAATGTATTTATTCATTGGATCATTCCTTACTGTATATAATCAATCTCTCATTGCCAGTACCCAGGTGCCTTTCTTTGATCCTTTGACTCCAGTATACCTCCTTCCACAATCCTATAGTCTCTTCCTCCCCTTTAAAAAAATACATCTTTTTAAAAAAAAAGCTTGTTTCAAAAAAACTGTCAAAAGATACTTTAGCAATGAGAAATTGTATATGAACTAGGCATTTAATATTAAGCAATTACTGTTAATGTGTGATAATGACATCATAAAAAAATATAGTTGTAGGCCAGGTTCAGTGTCTCATACTTTGGGAGGCCAAGGCAGGAGGATCACTTGAGGCCAGAAAATCAGGACCAGCCTGAGCAAGAGTGAGACTCCTTCACTTTACAGAAGATAGAAAAATTAGCCAGGCGTGGTAGTATACAACCTATGGTCCCAGCTACTCAGGAGGCTAAGGCAGAAGGATGGCTTTATCTAGGAGTTTGAGGTTGCAATGAGCTACACTGTTGCCACTACACTCTAGCCAGAAAGCAAGACCCTGTCTCCAAAAAAAAAGAAGAAAGAAAAGAAAAGAAAGTCTTTATCATTAAGACACACATGTACTCTGGCTCGGCACCCATAGCACAGTGGTTACGGCACCAGCCACATGCACCAAGGGTGGCGGGTTGGAATCCAACCTGGGCCTGCTAAATGACAACTACCAAAAAAAAAAAAAAATAGCCGAATCACTTAAACCCAAGAGTTTGAGGTTGCTGTGAGCTGTGACGCCACAGCACCCTACCCAGTATAACATAGTGAGACTCTTTCTCAAAAAAAAAACAAAAAACAAAAAACAAAACACACATGTACTCACTAGGTGATGGGTACATAAGGGTTGAGTATTATTGCATCTATTCTCACATGTGCTTGAAAATCTGAAATTTTTTTAAAAAGGATAGGAATAGGTTGGCAGTTCACAAAATTTTATTAGAATGGAATCACTGCTTATTACATAGAAGCTACTTTCCTATGCCAAAATCCATGAGGTTCATATGAAGTTAATAGTTACACAAATTAAAAACAAATGACATATTCAAAACCATAAGGAAGTATCCTGATGCCCAGGTGATGAAGGCTGAGGTGAATAAGTCTGCACATTTATTTCAGGCTGTTGAAGAGTTTGTGGGCCACCTAGATGGGGGGGGAAAAAAAGATGTCATCAATTGGTAGCAATCACCATAGCTTACAAGGTCCTCGTGACCTGAAACAGTACTGCCTCTTTTCTCACCACCCACACCACACTTGATCCCTACTGAACTCTCTTCTATCTGCAACTTAGATTTTCCATTTTTATTCTTCCTTTAGATCTTAAGTTTACATGTCATTTCCTTTGAGCCTTCACTAAACAAGCCCCTACCCATACACAAATCTGTCTCTTTTCTTGTCTTTCCACAGAAAGTTCTATCTCCCATTGTAATGATACTAATACTATATATTTGTTCAACAGGTATTTTTAGAAAACCGACTATATGGTATTGTTCTAAGTGCTGAGTGAGTTACAGCTATAAACAAGACATCTCTATTGCTTGTAAAGCTTACAGAGTAATATGAGAAATATAAACACATAAATAAAGTAACTTCTGATAGTGGTAAATGCTGAGGGAAATAAAGTAGGAGGAGGATGGGAGAGGAAACCATAGTGGCTTTAAATAGGGGAGGTCAGTGAATGCCACTTTGAGGGATTTTCCTTAGTTTAGTAATTTTTCTGTTTCTGTCTCTTACACTGGCCCATAAATTCATTGAAGGAAGGGACTGTGTCTGGCCCACTCCCAGATCCTAACTCAGTGCTAGGCTTAGCAATACATTTAGATATTTGTTGAATGACTTCACAGTGAAAGGGCATGTACTAATGGAACAGATCATGATTTGCCTATTTTGGACATTTCAGATAAATGGCATCATACAGTATGTGTGAAATTGTGACTAGCTTCTTTCCCTCAGCATGTAGCATAATGTTATAGCATGTTCAGTAATTTTTTTAAAAAGTGTAGTAAAATATACATAAGATCTATCATTTTTATAACGTATTTTTTTTGAGATGAGTCTCATTATGTTGCCCTGGGTAGAGTGCCATGGCGTCACAGCTCACAGCAACCTCAAACTCTTGGGCTTAAGTGATTCTCTTGCCTTATCCTCCCAAGTAGCTGGGATACAGTCGCCCATCACAACGCCCGGCTATTTTTTTGGTTGTAGCTGTCATTGTGGTTTGGCAGGCCCGGGCTGCATTTGAACCCACCAGTTCTGGTGTACGTGGCTGGCGCCCTTAGCCGCTGAGCTATAGGCACCAAGCCCATTTTAATAATTTTTAATTGGACATTTCTCAGGCATGAAATATTTTCACACTGTTCTAAAACCATCAATCTCAGGAATGTTTTCACCTTCCTAAACTGAAACTCTGTACCCACTAAACAATAGCTCTCCATTTCCCCCCTCCCCCAGCTCCTAGCTACCTCTTTTCTGTCTGTATGAATGTGACTACTCTACATACTTCATATGATTAGAATGATATAATATTTGTCCTTTATGACTGGATTATTTCATTTAGTACAATGTCCTTAAGGTTTATCAATGTTGTAGCATGTGTCAGTTTCCTTCTCTTTTAAGACTGAACAACATCCCATTGTATGTATACAGCACACTGTTTATCCATTCATCCATCAATGGATACTTGGGATTGTTTCTACCTTTTAGCTATTTTTTTTTTGAGACAGGAGCCTCAAGCTGTCCCCCTAGGTTCAGTGCCATGGCATCACAGCTCACAGCAACCTCCAACTCCTGGGCTCAAGCGAGTCTCCTGCCTCAGCCTCCCAAGTAGCTGGGACCATAGGCGCCTGCCACAACACCCGGCTATTTTTTGGTTGCAGCCATCATTGTTGTTTGGCGGGCCCAGGCTGGATTCAAACCTGCCACCTTAGGTGTATGTGGCTGGCGCCTTAGCCACTTGAGCCACAGGCACCGAGCCCCTTTTAGCTATTGTAAATAATGCTACAGTGAACATAGATGTGCAAATATATATTTGAGTTTCTACCCTTAGTTCTTTTGGGCTTATACCCAGATGTGGTATTGTTAAATCATATGGTAATTCTTTTTTTTTAAAGATAGCACCTCAAGCTGTTACCCTCGGTAGAGTGCCATGGCACCACAGCTCACAGCAACCTCCAACTCCTGGGCTCAAGCAATTCTCCTGTCTTTGCCTCCCAAGCAGCTGGGACTACAGGCACCCACCAAAATGCCCAGCTATTTTTTAGTTGCAGCCATCATTGCTGTTTGGCAGCCCGGGCTGGATTTGAACCCGTCAGCTAAGGTGTATGTGGCTGGCACCTTAGCCGCTTAAACCACAAGTGCCAAGCCTAATATGGTAATTCTATGTTTAACTTTTGAGTTACGGTCTTGCTCTGTTGTCCAGGCTAGACTGCAATGGTGTCATCATAGTTCACTACAGCTTCACTCTTGGGTTCAAGCAATCCTCCGTCCTCAGCCTCCTGAGTAACTGGAGCCATACCCTGCTAATTTTTCTATTTTTTTGTATAGATAGGTTCTTGAACTCCTGGGGGCTCAAGTGATCTTCCTGCCTGGGCCTCCCAAGGTGCTAGGATTATAGGCATTAGTCCTCTGTTTAAGTTTTTGAGGAAAATACTTGATTTTTGGTCAGGAATAGTGGCTTATGCCTGTAATCCTAGCTCTTTGGGAGGCCAAGGCAGGAAAACTGCTTGACCCCAGGAGTTTGAAAGCAGCCTCAGCAAAATACCAAGATCCCATCTCCACAAAAAATAAAAGAGTTAACTGAGTATGGTGGCGGACATCTATAGGTAGTCCTATATTACTTTTTATATATTACTTTTTTTAATAATACTTTTTATAGATTACTTTTATTTTATTTTAGTTTTTTTTTTCTCCCAGCTACCTAGGAGACTGAGCTAGGAGAAGTGCTTGAGCCCAGGAGTTTTAGGTTCCAGTGAGCTATGATAACACCACTGTACTCTAGC
>NW_003852605.1:765700-768961 GCF_000181295.1 Otolemur garnettii | reverse complement strand
AACCCAGCCCCAGCCAAAACCTGAAATAAATAAATAGTTTCCAGGGAGAGAAAGGAAGGCTCTCCTAATGCACGATGGAATTGCCTACGGTGGCCTCTCTGTTTCTATGAGTGTAACATCACCTAAAAAAGTAAAAAAAAAATAAATAAATAAAATAGGCCTTGCCTGTGGCTCAAGTAGCTAAGGCGCCAGCTACATACATCTGTGAAGTGGTAAGGATTATGTAAAATCCTCAGTGCTGTACCTTATATATATTGGGCCCATGGTAGTCTCACTGATGGGCCTGCCCCTACCATGGAAAGGTTGTCAGCATTGTAAGCTTTCCCCTTCCTGACTTCAGATCAACTTACACAGTGGTCCCTTGCATGCAAGAAGTCAAAGAGCTCCTCTGTGCAATCCTCTTCTGTATGTGATCTGGCGGAGACACGCTCATCACAGAGCTCTAGCCGCTCCCGAGCCTTTACACATTTTTCCAGCTGCTCGCACTGCTCTCTCACTGTTGTTAAGGGATCCTGATAGAGAAACAAAAAAAGAACAAAATGGTGGTTTTAGGGGAGACCCACTAAACACATATGCTTTGATCAATACAACCATCAAACCAAGGTGCTGCCTCTGAATTACTGTGCAGAAGGCCAGGTGGCAGAGCCACACTGCCACCAGACATGGCAGAATGGGGTCCCCCATTCAATCCTGATGCTAAGTAGTATGGAAAAGTTTCACATTCCTGCCTTCCAAGGTTGCCAGTATACACTGAAAGCCTCAGTCCTATCTGAAAAACAAGGTGGTAAAGAAACCTGGCCAAACCTGAAGTAGACCTATAGGAGGTCTTACTTGTTAACACAGCATTTTGGGATGTATCACATCTGAAATTTCAATTTCCCCTGTCTGAGAACCAGGCCTATGTACCCCAGCTGCCCAGCTAGACAGGCTGTGCTAATACAGAGAAGGACCATCTAAGAAAGTTTCCTTTGGAGGAACCAAATGAAGGTTCCTTCTTTATTAAACCACATAAAGTAGATGACTGAGTGCCAGGCCCTCAAGATGCTGTCTGCTCCCTGATATCACAACTGAAGAAGCCCAAAACTGAGAACAGACTCCGATTCCCAGACCCATATCCCTAAACACTCCATTACACAGGCAGCATTAGCACTTATTCCACCCCCATTGTCTCCAAGGTGTCAAGTAAAGACTCCTTAAAATGCCTTTCATTTCATGAGGCTCAAACCTCCTGCTTTTACTGAGATCATTCCAAACCTGAGACAGCTCTTACCACTAATTCCTCCTCTTCTTCTTCCTCCTACAAAAGGAAAACAAAATTAATGTCAGTAGCAATTTTATGACAGTTATTTCCAATTATACTGATATTGTAATTACTGATGATTAACACTGTATTAATCGGGGCCAGGCGTGGTGGCTCATGCCTGTAATCCTCCCACTCTGGGAGGCCAAGGCGGGTAGACTGCCTGAGCTCACAGGTTCAAGACAAGCCTCAGCCAGAGCGAGATCTCGTCTCTAAAAATAGCTGGGTGTTGTGGAGGGTGCCTAGCTACTTGGAAGGCTGAAGCAAGAGAATCGCTTGAGCCCAAGAGCTGGAGGCTGCTATGAGCTATGATGTCATGGCACTCTACCAAGGGCAACAAGTGAGACTCTGTCTCAAAAAGCAAACAAACAAAAAAATACATTACTCATGTTATTTTATTTTCTGTGTTTTATGACATTTTGACATCAGGCCTTGCTAATCCTGCCCTCTAAAGCTAAGTTTTAGATTAGGGGTCCTCAAACTTTTTAAATAGGGGGCCAGTTCATTGTCTCTCAGACTGTTGGAGGGCCGGACTGCGGACCCAGGACCAGTCGACTGCTAAGTAGGACAGGCAGCGGTGGCAAAAACACTCGGCAGGCCCGATAAATGTCCTCAGCGGGCCACAGTTTGAGGACCCCTGGTTTTTTTTTGCAGTTTTTGGCCAGGGCTGGGTTTGAACCCGCCACCTCTGGCTTACGGGGCCGGCGCCCTACTCCATTGAGCCACAGGCACCGCCCGAGGACCCCTGTTTTAGATAGCAAACACCCCTCATAGGTTAAGCAAATCAATCCAAAGCCCTCATAGCCAACCACCTTCTTTATGTGAGTCTTATACACTAAGCTTGTACTTCACCTTGTCTGAATCAGCAACGAGTCAAATACATGACAACTAGGGACCAGCCCTAGAGCTCAGTGCCCAGTGTATCTGATCCTAATACCAGTTAGGCTTGCCTACCCTGCCTTACCTATTTCTTCCCACAGAAATTAAGGCTCTCAGCAATGCTTTCCCCTCCTCACTCTTTCTACCTCCTGACCAGCCCTGACACTTCCCTATGTAGGCCTCCATTGTATGATAGGCCCCCTTCTCTTGAGAACTGTTAACTAATAAACTCTTCTTTCAAAGGCAGTTGTCTCCATGTTTGTCACATTTACCATACCTGATTAAAATAAATCCCAGATGTATTTCAAGACAGAAAAAGGCCCAATCTTACTTTCATTAGCAAGAACCTAAGTATGCATAACACAGTAGGTTTAGAAAGCACCTTCTCATGTGTTATGATTTGATCACAATAGCCCCTTAAGAAAGTAATCCCAGGGCTGGGCGTAGTGGCTCATGCCTGTGACCCTAGCATTCTAGGAGGCCGAGGCAGGTGGATTGCTTGAGCTCCTGAGTTTGAGACAAGACTGAGAGCCTGAGTTAGAGCAAGACCCGATCTCTACTAAAAGATAGCCAGGGCAGCGCTCATGGCTTGGTGGGTAGGGTGCTGGCCACATTCACCAAAGCTGGTGGGTTCAAACCTGGGCCAGGCCAGCTAAACAACAATGACAACTGCAACAAAAAAAATAGCCAGGCATTGTGGCGGGGTCCTATAGTCCCAGCTACTTGGGAGGCTGAGGCAGGAGTTTCACTTAAGCCTAGGAGATGGAGGTTGCTGTGAGCTGTGGCACCACAGCACTCTACCAAGGGCGATGTAGACTCTGTTTCAAGAAAAAAAAAAAAAGCCAGGTGTTGTGGCAGGTGCCTGTAGTCCCACCTACTCGGGACGAGGCTGAGGCAGGAGGATCGCTAGAGCCCAAGAGTTTGAGGTTGCTGTGAGTGCTATTGCACTCTATCCAGGGCGACAAAGTGAGACTGTGTCCCCCCCCCCAAAAAAACCCCACTTAAAAGAAACATGGGCAGCGCCTGTGGCTCAAAAGGGTAGGGCGCCGGTCCCATATGCCAGAGGTGGCAGGTTCAAACCC
>NW_003852605.1:763619-765637 GCF_000181295.1 Otolemur garnettii | reverse complement strand
AAAAAAAAAAAAAAAGATAAGAAACAGACTCAGCGCCTGTAGCTCAAGCAGCTAAGGAACAGGCCACATACACCAGACCTGGTGGGTTCGAATCCAGCCTGGGTCTGCCAAACAATAACTACAACCAAAAAATAGCCAGGCGTGTGGCAGGGGCCTGTAGTCCCAGCTACTTGGGAGGCTGAGGCAAAAGAATTGCTTAAGCCCAGGAGTTGGAGGTTGCTATGATCTGTGATGCCAAAGCACTCTACCCAGGGTGACAGCTTAAGGCTTTGTCTCAAATAAAATAAAAAATAAACAGTAATTAGACACTTTCTAATACTGATTGGAGCTGTTAGTAGATATTCATATGGGACCTACATATTTTGTTCTCGATTCTGGTTAAGTCCTAATATTGCTAGAAATAGCTAAATTTAGGCCTTATGTCTCAAACCAAGAGGAGTTTCCAAACACAGGAAACTTTTTTTTTTTTGAGACAGCTCCACTCTTGGCCCCAGGTAGCGTGCGTGGCGTCATAGCTCACAGCAAACTCAAACTCTTAAGGCTCAAGTGATCCCCTTTCCTCAGCCTGCTGAGTAGCTAGGAGGACTATAGGCACCTTCCACAATGCCTGGCTATTTTTTAGTAGAGACAGGGTCTTGCTCTTGGTCAGGCTGGTCTTGAACTCCTGAGCTCAAGTGATCCATCCTCCTTTGCCTCCCAGAGGGCTAAGATTACGGGCATGAGCCACATCTGGCCCTAGGAAACCCATTTTTTCTAACTCTGAACTAGAATTTGAAATATGAAAATGGTCCTACCTATTCACTTGTGATTCAAGTACATAATCACAAATTCAGTTTCCTTTCTTCCAACAGGAACAGTATAAAAAATTCCCCAGGGGAGGGCGGTGCCTATGGCTCAAAGGAGTAGGGACTGGCCCCATATACTGGAGATGGTGGTTCAAACCCACCCCGGCCAAAAACTGCAAAGAAAAATCCCCCCAAAACCAAAAAACACTTCCCATGGGAACATCAGCATAAACCTAAATCTGAGGCATAGCAGAGTCTGATCAGTATCTTAACACCTGAAAAAGCATCAGAAATAAGGTGTGCTTGCTTAAGTGTATATGCAAATGACCACATTTAGGGGAGAGGAAAGAAAAGGTGTATAGGAAATAAATGTTCAAAATCCCAATACAATCTGTTTTATTCTCTACCATGCAATTCAGGGAAGGGACCAAAACTCACATAAGCAGGGATTAACCAGTAGGGCAGGTTCAGCTATAACCCAGGCTATTTATTCTCACAATTGGCAAGGGTTTTTTCTAAATATGAAGATTCTGGGGCAGCACCTGAGGCTCAAAGGAATGGGGCACTGGCCCCATGTAGTGGTGGGTTTAAACCTGTCCCTGGCCAAAAACTGAAAATAAATAAATAAATATGAAGATTCTGGGCAGCACCCATAGCTCAACGGTTAGAGCACGGGCCACATGCACCAGGACTGGTGGGTTCAAACCTGCCCTGTAGTCCCAGCTACTTGGGAGGCTGAGGCAAGAGAATAGCTTAAGCCCAAGAGTTTGAGGTTGCTGTGAGCTGTGACGCCACGCACTCTACCAAAGGGTGATATAGTGAGACTCTGTCCCTACCAAAAAAAAAAAAGGTGGTGCCTGTGGCTCAGTGGATAGGGTGCCAGCCCCATATACTGAGGGTGGCAGGTTCAAACCTGGCCTCGGCCAAACTGCAACAACAAAAAAAATAGCCAGGCCTCGTGGTGGCTGCCTATAGTCCCAGCTACTTGGGAGGCTGAGGCAAGAGAATTACCTAAGCCTAGGAGCTGGACGTTGCTGATGTGATGCCTGGCTGTGTGATGCCATGGCACTCTACCAAGGGCAATAAAGTGAGGCTCTGTCTCTACATACAAAAAAAAAAAAAAAAATTATACTGAAAAAGTTTTCCTGAAAAACTAAAATCATATTCTGCCCAAATTAGAAAGCAGAATGGAGTATACTTACAAGCAAGACCTTTAAACGATTTTCCTATTAG
>NW_003852605.1:757820-763544 GCF_000181295.1 Otolemur garnettii | reverse complement strand
ACAGCTCACAGCAACCTCCAACTCCTGGGCTCAAGTGAGTCTCCTGCCTGCGTCTCCCAAGTAGCTGGGACCACAGGCGCCCACCACAACGCCCAGTTATTTTTTGGTTGCAGCTGTCATTGTTGTTTTTGGTGGGCCAGGCTGGATTCAAACTCACCACCTTAGGTGTATGTGGCTGGCGCCTTAGCCACTTGAGCCACAGGCACCAAGCCAACACTGATAGTTTTCTGTCAAAAATATCACGGTGGCTGATGCCCATAATCCTAGCACTCCTAGGAGGCTGAAGAGAGTGGATTGCTTGAGCTCAGGTGTTCCAGACCAACCTGAGCAAGAGAGTGAGACCCTCATCTCTACTAAACATAGAAAAATTAGCCAGGCATGATGGGGAGAGGGGGCTGTAGACTCAGCTACCCAGAAAGCTGATGCAGGAGAATTGCTCAAGCCCAGGAGTTTGAGGTTGCTGTGAGCTATGATCCCATGGGACTCTACCCAGGGCAAAGAGTGAGACTGTACCTCAAAAAATAAAATAAAATATTAAAAATATGGTAAGTTTTGGAAAAACAAATCTACATGTAAGTCTGAATATGGACTGCTTTGTGTGAAAATTCCAGTTAATGAGAAAAACCAATGTCATACTAAATAAAAATATTTAATCCTCTATAGTACTATGGGATTTTCATAAAATACCCCATTTTCTTAATTTTTTTTTTTTTGAGACAGTTTCACTTTGTCGTCCTTGGTAGAGTACTGTGGCATCATAGCTCACAGCAACCTCAAACTCTTAGACTCCAGTG
This sequence comes from Otolemur garnettii, assembly GCF_000181295.1. Classification (NCBI taxonomy): domain Eukaryota; kingdom Metazoa; phylum Chordata; class Mammalia; order Primates; family Galagidae; genus Otolemur; species Otolemur garnettii. The sequence continues at coordinate 762,750 of NW_003852605.1, read as the reverse complement.
ATTCTCTTGCCTCAGCCTCCCAAGTAGCTGGGACTACAGCTCCGCACCCCCCCCCCCAATGCCCCAGCTAATTTTAGAGACTGGGTCTTGCTCTAACTCAGTCTGGTCTCTAACTTGTGAGCTCAGGTGATCCGAATGCCTTGGCCTCCTAGAGTGTTGGGATTACAGGCGTGAGCCACCATGCTCTGCCTTCTTAATTTTAAAATAGACTGCTTATTTACTTTCTTTTTCTCATCTACTGCTGTACTGAGCCTGGCTGAACTTTTGAGGCTGGTTCTACCTCCTTCTGAAAATGATAAGACTAGAAAAAATCAAGAGATAAGTGAATTTCCAACTGCAGTAGAACCTCTAAATTGACACCCAGGGACTGTAACAAATGAACTGGTCAACATAAGGAACTAGGCCAACTGTACTGATCCATACATGTGGGGTATGTCTGATACATGAAAATTAGGTCAACCTGAGGTCAACAGAAGGAGGTGGTCAACTATGGAGGTTCTACTGTATGTGACTCCATAAAGCAGTAATGGCTACTGTGAAGTGACCAGAGATGAAAGGAATAGATAGGAAATGAAATCAGAAACAAAACTATAAAGGCTGTAGCACTGTGGGTAAGAGTCCTGGATCTAGAATCATGCTGCCTGAATTCAATTCGTACTAATTTGGTAGCTGTGTCTTTAGTATGTTTAACATACATGCTGGCTCGGTACCTGTAACTCAGTGGTTACAGGGCCTGCCACATGCAACCAGGGCTGGTGGGTTCAGACCCAACCAGGGCCTGCTAAACAAACTACTACAACAACAACAACAACAAAAGGAGCTGGGCTGTGGCAGGCTCCTGTAGTCCCAGCTACTTGGGAGGCTAAGATGAGAATCACTTGAGCCCAAGAGTTTGAGGTTGTTGTGAGCTGTGACGCCGCTGCACTCTACAGAGGGCGACAAAGTGAGACTGTCTGAATTAAAAAAAAAAAAATCCATGCTTATTTCCTCATCTGTAAAAAAGGCAATTATAACAGCACCCAATATCTCATAAGAATATTGTGTAGATTAAATGAATCAGTACGTATAAAGCAGTCAATAAATACTTAACATACAGGCACTCTTATTCTGGGAAAAAGCTCCCACTTTCATCACAGTATTAACACTGCACATTCCTGCATTGTCCCTAAAGACAAACCCTCCTGCCCCTCAAAGAAAAAGAAAGCACTTTCCCAAAGAACTCGTGTAAGGCCAGATCTCTTGACCCTCCATAAAACGTGTGGTAGGGATCTCCGACCTGAGCTGTGATAAATTTTGTCTGTTTGTGCCCCAAACTTGTCAAACAGGGCCTCAGAACACCTGACTGCCCGAAAATATTTTTATAAAAGTTTGGTCCATACAGAATTTTCACTCTCGTGGAACCTTCACCACACCCATAGAATGGGAAAATCGAAGCCCCACAACTACTTGCCCAAAGTCACTCGAAGAAACTAGGGAAGGGTCGAAGGAACCAGCTCTCCTGACGCTGTAACAAACCCAACAGTGGAAACCGAGTCTAGGGGGCACTTGGCGGCCAGGGCCCTGGGCCTCCGAAAAGAAGGGCGAGTCGATCGCCTCGCCTTACCTCCTTGGGATCTCCGGACCCGGTCAGCATCTTTTCTTCGTCCTCCAGACCCATGTCCAGCTACAGTTCTTGATTCAACACGAGTAGCAATACGGCACCTAATCCACTTCAGGATCAAAAAGGACTCGTAAGGGTCACTCGGAGGATATCCGGCGACCCGGCCGGAAGTGCGGCATCTCAATCGGAGCGGCGAACACACGCTCTTATCGGCACATACTACTAGCCTCAGGCAAGGGTTAGGGGTAGCTGGTGCGTGCAGCTGAGGAGGCTTTGCGAAGAAACATCCGTTTAGTCAAGCCAGACCCAAATATACTGATGTAGATCTTTATTTAAAACAGTAGCTCCTGAGAGACTTGGGAAATGTGCTAATTTATTCGACATTCCTTTAGCGTAGTTCACTTTCTTCCCCATATTGCTCATGGTGCGGTCCTAACTGCAGACCTTTTCAAGATGGCGGTCCGCGGACGCCACTTTCGGGCTCGCGCACCTCCCCAAGATGGCGGCGCTCGAGGCCTGGCGCGCCCAGAGTTGCTGGTTCTGTGAGGTAGCGGCGGCAACGACCATGGAGGCCACGTCCCGGGAGGCGGCGCCAGCGAAGAGCTCGGCTTCGGGCCCCAACGCTCCCCCCGCCCTGTTCGAGCTGTGCGGGCGGGCGGTGAGCGCCCATATGGGGGTTCTGGAGAGCGGGGTGTGGGGTAAGTCGCGGGGTGAGGGGCTACCTCTGGCAACGAGCGGGGCGGCCCAGAGGCCGGGGGGCGCGGGGGGCGAGGCCGGGAGGCCCGGGGCGAGGCCCAGCCTGGGGCGCTGGAAGCCAGATCGTTAGGTCAGAGCACGAATTCCGTGACTGACAGGGCTGGACAGTAAAGACGGAGACCAGATGGGCAGGTGGACCCGCAGCGCGGCCTGGCTGAGGGGCGCGGGGGGCGAGGCCAGAAGGCCCGGTCTGAAGCGAGGCAGGCAGGGCCCGGGCGACAGAGGTTTGACTGGAGGGCTGGAGCTGCGCGTCCTGAACTGACACTCGGCCCGGCTGGGCTGAGGAGGCTCGGATGTCGAACCGATGGACCGGGAAGGTCCAGTTGCTCGGGAGCAGGGGCCGAGGTCGAGGGGCCTGGCTTAAGGCAGGGAGGCCAGGCCCGGGGCCACCTCACCTGACTGCCGGCCGGGACCTCCAGCGTCTCTCGGACACGCCACCGGTGCGGAGGCTCGAGAGACCAAGCCGCTGGGCGGGGGCAGGACAGCGGATTGGAGTGCGAGGAAACGGGGCCGGGGGAGAGGCCGAGAGGCTTGGGGCGCCGCGGCCTTCCAGACGGCGCAGGGCTGACGGCAGCGAACTGACGACCCGGGCCTCGGGTGCCAAACGAATTGAGCGACTGAGCGACCGGCAGGGCAGGGAGCGCCAGAGGCCAGGAAGGGCCTGGGAGCGAGTAGAGGGGGCCTGGAGCGCCTCACAAATGGGGGAGGCTCCAATGACCGACAGGCGGGAAGGGCCCTGGAGGCCCCAGGCGGGGCGACGGTCTGGGATCCCGGACCGACGGGCCAGAATGGGAGGGGGCGCGTCACTGCTAAGAGGCCTGGGTCCGAAGGGGAGTGAACGAAGGCCCCAGGCCCGAAGTGCCGGAGCCATGGTGGAGGGCGTCCGGGCTGAGCAGCGAAGGCCGGCGGCCTGGGGCGCAGGGATCAGCCGCCGGGCAGGGGAACCGACGAGTCGGGCTGGCGGGGCCGGTGCCCGGGCCGGGTAACGGAGGAGAGGAGGCCTGCTGCCAGCTGGGCACGGGGAGGCCGGGCTGTGGGGTGGGTCCCGCTGGTCACAGCCTAGCAGCTGATGAGGGAAACTGAGGTCTGCGACCCAAGGAGAATAAAAGAGGGGAAGGTGAAGGCTGTGCGAGGCAGGCTTGGCTGCCCAGGGGACTAGGGGGGCCTTCGGCCCGACAGACTGGCAGTGTGAGGGGGGTGGGGCTCAGAGGCCCGGGCTGAAGTTGGGAGAGGAGATCGCGGCCCGCGCAGGGCCTGGGGTTGGGGGCGGCAGGAGAGGCGGCTCTGGGCCTTGGAGTGTGCGGGGGGAGGGGTGTTCCACGAGGAGGCCTTGGGGATGGCAGCAGTGGTGGCGTCTTTGCCAGGAGGAAGGCCCTGATCATGTCAAGAGTGAGGGCTTGAGGTCCCGAGGGTGGGGGGTTTGGTTGCATCCTGAAAAGGTAGGTACAGTGAAAAGGCCTTAGAGTTTGGGGGCTCCAGAGTAAGCCCTAAGGCTGGGGAGAGTGGTCTGGGAGGCCCTAGGTGGTGGGAGTGAGGCACCAATACTGATTAGGCCCAAAGGCCTTCCTGTAGGGGAGGGCTGGGGACAGACTGTTAGAAGGCCTCAGGCCAGGCCAGGCCTGATTCTGGAGGCTCTGTGCCAGCACACAGCCGAGGAGAGACAGTCAGGCTGGACCCAATTTGAGAAATGGAGAGAAGTCCCAGTGGAACTGAGCAGGGGGCGGCTCAGAAAAATCTAAGAAATGTGGAAGAAGGCAGAGAAGGTCTATGTCAGCCTGGATCTTCTGGGTTGCTAAACCTGGCTTGAAAGGGAGACTGGCTTGAAAGGGAGTAAAGGCCCCAAGTTGGGAAAAAGAAGCATTAGGATGAAGCAAGGAAGAGCCTGGCTTCATTGGAGAAAGATTGGAGAAAGGAAGAGAGTAAGTAGTCAGTGGGTAATAGGGTGAGAATGCCTATGGCTCTGAGAGGGCATGGCTGAATAGAGGGGAGCAGATCGGAGGGAAAGTGGGTAAGACTCTGGAGGAACTTCTTTCTGTGTTGCCTCTTCCCCCGAAAACAAATTGACGGTTTACTGAGTCTCCTTTTCCTCCTTCTACCTTCCCCCACCACTGCTGTACATATTACCACCATTATTATTGATTGAGTTCCCCCCACCGCCACCAGGTTGAGAGGAGACAGGGGAGGAAGAAGTCCTGTGGGCCTAGATCAGGTAAACAGTCACACAGAAAAAGTTTATCAAGTGAGGCCTTTTAGGAAATGGGCCAAATAAGAGGCCTGCTAATTTGGAGGAAGATCTCAGTGTGGGCTAATAGCTGGGAAAAGCTTTCTGGAGGTCATGGACTAGAATCACTTTGTATAAGAAGTGGGGGTAGGTGAGTGAATAGAGTCATTAGGAATGGGAACAATGAGAAAACTTAAGTAGAATAAGGTATATTACACCTTGAATGCCAGAGTGTAGAGTTTGTTATGAGAAAGAGTCTCACTCTGCATCTTGATTAGATTGTGTGGCATTATCATAGCTCACAGCAACCTCAAACTCTTTTTTTTTTTTTTTTTTTGAGACAGAGCCTCAAG
>NW_003852605.1:751462-757670 GCF_000181295.1 Otolemur garnettii | reverse complement strand
GGGATTCGAACCTGCCACCTTAGGTGTACGTGGCTGGCGCCTTAGCCAGTTGAGCTATAGGCGCCGAGTCCAAACTCTTGTGTTCAAATGATCCTTTTGCCTCAGCCTCCCAGTAGCTGGAACTACAAGTGTGTGCTACAACACCCAGCTAGTTTTTCTATTTTTAGTACAAATGGGGTCTCACTCTTGCTTAGGTTGGTCTCGAACTCCTGAGCTCAAGGGATCCTTCCACCTCAGCCCCTCAGAGTGCTAGGATAATAGGTGTGAGCGACTGGGCCTGACCCTGACCAGGAATGTGAAGTTTGGACTTTACCTTGAATGCAGTGGAGAACCTTTGAAGGGTTTTGAAGAGGGACATGTTATCAGCAAGAGTAGGATAAAGAAAGACTAGAGAGAAACTGAGGTCAAGGAGAGCAGTTAGGCTGTTGCAGTAATAACATATTAATAGTGACGATGCCTACGTTTGTGTAATTGCATAGGGAATTAGTAGTTTCATTCAACAGGTACATCGAGTACCTATGTGTACAAAGAATTATACTAGATTCTTGGATATCAAGATTCACTTATTCTACAAGTAAAGATAAAAGGAGATCCTGGTATGGAATTTTGGTACACGCCAAGATCTTAAACTTTGTTCTTAATAGGACAGAGATGCTGTTGACAGGATAAAAAATAATAATAGCCAACATTTCGTGAGCATATTATGGCTAGGCATTGTTTTAAACAGATTATAAGCATGCTTTCTTTTAATCTTCATGACAGCGTCATGAAGTAGTTACTCTTATCTCTATTTTAATAGTTTTTTTTTTGTTTTCTGTTTTTGTTTTTTTTTTGAGACAGAGTCTCACTATGTTGCCCTCCGTAGAGTGTCATGGCATCACAGCTCACAGCAACCTTAAACTCTTGGGCTTAAATGATTCTCTTGCTTAAGCCTCCCAAGTAGCTGGCTAGAATGCCTGGCTATTTTTCTTGTTCTTGCACTTGTCATTGTTTAGCAGGCCTGGGCTGGGTTTGAACCTGCCAGCTTTGGCTTGGCTGGCGCTGAGCCTGTGTGTGTGTGTGTGTGTGTGTGTGTTTGAGACAGAGTCTCAAGCTGTTGCCCTGAATACAGCGCTATGGCATCATAGCTTACAGCAACCTCCAACTCTTGGGCTCAAGCGATCCTTTTGCCTCAGTTTTTTTTATTTTTAGTAGAGACGGGGCCTTGCTTTTGCTTAGGCTAGTCTCAAACCTGTGAACTCAAGTAATCTACCTGCCTCAGCCTCCCAGAGTGCTAGGATTACAGGTGTGAGCCACCATACCCTGCGGGAGCCAAGCCTTAATAGTTATTCTTACCTCTTATTTTAAAACTGAGGAAACTGAGGCTTACAGAGGCTTAAACAATGTGTCCAAGCTTATGTTTTAACTAATGTTACAGTTAGGATTTCTCCCAGATTTTTCCAATTCTATAGCCCTTTGTCACTATACTAAAATGCCTCTTAGAACTATAGTAGATGGCAAGAGCAAGTTTTGTTTTTAAGATATATTGAATAGGCTCGGCGCCTGTGGCTCAAGCGGCTAAGGCGCCAGCCACATACACCTAAGGTGGCGGGTTTGAATCCCCATCCTGGGCCCACCAAACAACAATGACAGCTGCAACCAAAAAATGGCCGGGCGTTGTGGTGGGCGCCTGTGGTCCCAGCTACTTGGGAGGCTGAGGCAGGAGACTCGCTTGAGCCCAGGAGTTGGAGGTTGCTGTGAGCTGTGATGCCATGGCACTCTACCCAGGGGGATAGCTTGAGGCTTCGTCTCAAAAAAAAAAAAAAAGATATATTGAATAGATTATAGAGGTTAATTGTCTTTGTTTTTCATAGAGCACTACTAGTTCAGGGTATAGCAGTTTCCCAGAGGGAAAGAACAGGAAAAGAATTCAGCAAAGACTTAATAAAAGGCATGTCATACTTGAAGGATGAGTAATTGAAAAGTGAAAGTGGCAAGGATATTCCTGTTTGAGAGAACAGCCTGACAAGGGACAGAGAAAGAAGCAGCACAAAATGTAAGGTAAATGAGAAAAGTAGTACGGCTGAAGTGTAGGAGGCAAAGCAGGGAGCTGAAGTTGGTAGGGCAGATTATGAAGGTCTTTTTATAACATGTCTTCAGTAGCAAGACTAGGACTTTTTCAATGTGGAATGTTCATTATGTTTGGGGAGAAGTGAACTCCTAAATGAGCATGTCAAGCCCATTTAGCATGTCAGCTTGTTTGGCAGGATTATCTCACCCTTGCCCCTGAAATTCCACCTCCCAACTGAGTGGCTGAAGATAAGTGTGCCAGAGCTTGGAACAGATTTAGATTAGCTTCTATAGGTTCTATTTATCAAATGAGAAGTCTGCCCTTCCATTTACCTTTCCAATAGGATAAATAATGCTTAGAACCCTGTGGGGGTGGGGGGGAAGTAAACTTTGTGCTTTGGTTTTTGTAGCCCTCCCAGGCCCAATACTTCAAAGCATCTTACCTCTGCTCAATATATATTACTTGGAGAGGATTGAGGAAACTGCCCTCAAGAAAGGTGAGTACCTTTCTGTCTCTTTCTCAGTAATTTTGAGCAAGGCATCATGATATTCTTCAGGTAAATATTACACCTGATACTAGCACAGAGAAGTTCATGCTTTTCAAAAAGTACCTTCACATCTACTTTTTTTCTTTCTGATTCCTCAGTGTCCTCTGAAACACAATGTGAGAATATGATTTAACCCAAAACTAGAACCCAGATCTTCTGAATGTTTATTTTATTGTTTAACCAAACTGCCTCCCTCATTAGACACATCTATAAATAGCTAACATTTAACTTTAATGTGCCAAGCACTGTCCTAGGCACTTTACTCAAATTCATTTAATCCTTTCAACAACCCTGTTGTTAACTATTTTAACTACATTTTACAGATGAGGAAACTGCAGTACAGAGAAATTAAGTAACTTCCCCAAAGGCACTTAGCTAGAGTGTAGTTTGCTTATACTCAAACCCACAGAGTCTCTGTCTTTAGAGCCAGTGTTCTTAATCCCTCTACCATATTACTCTTGTGAACCCAAAGGAAACATGAAAGGCTGGTGAACTTCACTCACAGTGGCCAGAAGGCAGACAAGTAAGTGTGATATTTCTCCCTACAGGCCTCTCTACTCAGGCCATCTGGCGTCGACTCTGGGATGAGCTGATGAAGACAAGGCCTTCTAGTTTGGAAGTAAGTTATCAGGTAGAGCTCTGGACTGATATTGCACAGTGAAAACAGGAATAGCACATAGACACAGGCTGGGTACTGGTAAAGTACAGGGGCAGGGATGAAATAGATTTGGGAGGAAGGCTCTCATGATGTTACAAGGTTCTGACCCATTTGGCATTTGTCCCTAACTTGCTTACTCACCATTTTTTCAGGGGATACAAAACAGGGAAGGGTAGAAATCACAGTGGATGGCAGAGCCAGGATTTCTAGAGTTCTTGATAGGTTTGGTGCAGTCATCAAATCAAAAAAAATGAAATTTAACAAAATAAACCAATGCTTCACTAAGTCTAAAAAATTCTAATTGCAAGGCCTCAGGATAGGATAGATGGGTCTGGCTTAGCAGCAGCTTGTATAAAAAAGATTAAGAGAGTTTAGTTAATAATGTGTTGGAGCCACTTGTCACTATACCCTGAACTGTGTAAACTAATGTAACTATAATATAGGCTGAAGGACAAGAGGAAGATAGTCCTGCTCTGCAGTGGTCAGGCTACCCCTGGAGTATGGAGAAAGAAGTCAAAGCCACAATGTTTGAGTCATTAAGTCATATTGGAAGACTGGAGATGTTTTTCCTGAAAAAGAGAAGACTTGGAAAGGAAACATGAATAGTCTTAAAATATATGAATGGTTGTTACATGAAAGGGATTAGTAGACTTTTTCTGGGCGAAAGCTAAAGGAGGATAAATTTTTGTTAAATTGAAGGTAAAAAATTAAACTCTGAGATCATCAATGATGAAACAAGCTAATTCCAGAGGTAGTAAGCTTCCCATTACTGTGTATTCAAATAGAGTCTGGATAACTCCTGCCACAAGGATGTTATACAGGGAATTCAGCCTTGTACATGGTTTGGACAAGATGACTTTTAGGGCTTCTTTTAACCCTGCAATTCTGTTATTAGCTCATTCAGATATAAATCACTGGAGTTCTCATTTAAGCAGAATTTTTTTTGTTGTTCCATAATTAGATGATGGGACAGATTTAATTCAATAAACATTTATTAAAGCTTACTACTAGGTTCGGCACTTGTAGCTGAGCAGCTAGGGTGCTGGCCACATACATCTGGGCTGGCAGGTTCAAACCCAGCGCGGGCCTGCCAAACAAAAACGACAGTTACAACAACAACAACAATAACAAAAAGCCAGGCATTGTGGTGGGCGCCTATAGTCCCAGCTACTTGGGAGGCTGAGGCAGGAGAATTGCTAAGCCCAAGACTTTGAGGTTGTTGTGAACTGTGATGCCACAGCACTCTACCAAGGGTGACATAATGAGAACTCTGTCTCAAAAATAAATAAATAAATAAACAAAAAATAAAACTTACTACTACCTGGGAGACAGAGGTAGAAGGACTGCTTGAACACAGGAGTTTGCAACCAGCCTGGGCAACATAGCAAGACCCTCATCTTTAAAAAAAAACTTACTACAAACCAAATCATACTAGATATTAGAAGTATAAACATAGTCCTTAATCTTGAAGACCTACTAGATTGATGGGGAAATCTCCATTTGATCATATATAATAGGATAAATGTGATAGAGGGTAGTAAGGACATTGAGGGAGAAGGGAGCAAGAAAGTCTTTTCTAGGAAGTAGTATTTTAACTGGGTTTTATATAGTGAGTAAGGCCAAATGACCCAAAAAAAGTTAAAATCAGAAATTGGAGATTTAGGCTCAGCGCCTATAGCTCAACTGGCTAAGGCGCCAGCCACGTACACCTAAGGTGGCGGGTTCGAATCCCCAGTCTGGACCCGCCAAACAACAATGACGGCTGCAACCAAAAAATAGCCGGGCGTTGTGGCGGGCGCCTGTGGTCCCAGCTACTTGGGAGGCGGAGGCAGGAGACTTGCTTGAGCCCAGGAGTTGGAGGTTACTGTGAGCTGTGATGCCATGGCACTCTACCCAGGGGGACAGCTTGAGGCTCTGTCTCCAAAAAAAAAAAAAAAAAGAAATTAGAGATTTAATTTCTGGGGATACACTAAGTTTATTAACATTCAGCCCTACATCCTTCAGCTTTTCTACTTTCACATATGGACTGCAACCCTTGGAGTTCAGAATGGGGACTCTTGTGTCCCAACAAAATCCTCAGACTCTCGGTCTTATGAGGAAGAGAAGAGGATGCAAGAGTGTTAGAAAACAGTAATAGTTTTCTGCCATCTCTAAGGAAACATCAGATTCACTTTGTCCCAATATTTCACAAGCAATATGTATGGCTGACCAGCAGATAAAGAAGATTATAATAATATCTTTCTCTTGGAGAAAGCTTTTTCCAACATTATCTCAAGCTTCCTGGAAAAGAATGTTATCTTATTTTCTTGGCTCAGAGCACTTCTGAACATTTAAGAGGCCCAAGGCTTGATGGCTCAATGTCATTTAGGCAGAGATTCCGACTTATCCACTTCAAAGGGTATCTTATGCTTCCCACTTTTGCATGACAGTAACCTTCACCTCACTCATTACTCAAAAACAGAATACTTGCTCAGTTCCATGTATTATTCTAGGTTCTAGGGATACAATGGTAAACAAGATAGAAAGCACTAGTGTCTAAAACTGTGTAATACTAGTGTGTACAAAGAGATCTATAGAATGGAATAGAACTCTACAAACAAAGCAATGGGGAAATAAAGGGTTACTCAATAAATGGTTCTCTGGCAATTGGCTAACCATTTGAGAAAAATAAAGTTAGAGTCTGACTTAACAGTATACTCAAATTATTTCTATATACATTTTAAAAACATTAAACAGGCTCGGCGCCTGTGGCTCAAGTGGCTAAGGCGCCAGCCACATACAACTAAGGTGGCGGGTTCGAATCCAGTTCGGGCCCACCAAAACAACGATGGCTGCAGCCAAAAAATAGCCAGGTGTTGCGGTGGGCACCTGTGGTCCCAGCTACTTGGGAGGCAGAGGCAGGAGACTCGCTTGAGCCCAGGAGTTGGAGGTTGCTGTGAGCTGTGATGTCACG
>NW_003852605.1:748194-749809 GCF_000181295.1 Otolemur garnettii | reverse complement strand
CTTGAGCCCAGGAGTTGGAGGTTGTTCTCAGCTATGATGCCATGGCACTCTACCCAGGGGGACAGCTTGAGGCTCTGTCTCAAAAAAATAAAAACTTTACATACCCTTTTAACCCCCACAAGAATGCCATGCCATGATGTTGGTATAGATATCTTCCACTTTATAGATGATGAAACTGGGGCAGAAAGAGATGAGATGGCTTGCTTAAGGTTACAATTAGTGAATGGCAGGCCCAGGATTCAAGTTGAAGCAGTCTGGCTCTGGAATGCATGTTTCTGATCACAGTGTCACACTGCTCACTATAGTTATCATGTGTCTGGGGTATTTCTAATTTCAAATATTCTCTTCCATTGTCTTCATCAACTATTAACATGTCTGAGAAAGTTCAGTATTTATATAGCTAATTTAAATTTCCCCCATGCCTTTTATGACCAGAAACAAGTCATATCGTGGTTCATACCTTCATCCATATTTTAGTCCCAGATCTTATCACCACTTATCTCACTTACAAAATTGAAAGGTTTTGCTAGGGTTACCTCCAAGTGTTTTTCAAGACCATGAGTGTGGGCCAACAAACACGAGAGGTAGGACTTGAAGGACTCAGGGATACGCTCTCATCTACTCAAAGCTGAGCAGAAATTTGGTGGTTGGGTATTTTTTCCTGCCTTCCCTAATACCCTGCTGCTGGTAAGGCCTTTATCTATGCTGCTACATAGTTAATTCAAACAAAAGGAAGAAGTTATTACTAATTGTTACCACAGCAGGCAGAGTCTGGGGAAATAGCTAGGGCAATGGGCATGACACTTTTGCTGGGGGCCAGTAGAGGCCAAGCCCCTGCTAAGGTATTAGGAACCTTTGCTATGGGCTCAGCACCTGTAGCTCAAGCAGCTGAGGTGCCAGCCACATACACCAGAGCTGGCGGGTTTGAATCCAGCCCGGGCCTGCCAAACAACAGTGACAGCTACAACCAAAAAATGGCTGGGTGTTGTGGCAGGTGCATCAAGTCCCAGCTACTTGAGAGGCTGAGGCAGGATAATCCCTTTAGCCCAGGAGTTTGAGGTTGCTGTGAGCTGTGATGCTACAGCACTCAGGGTGACAGCTTGAGGCTCTGTCTCAAAAAGAAAAAAAAAAACCTTGACTATGAATTGAGGGTTACTGTGGTATGGAGGAATGTATGAAGATAGCATAGAGACCAAAGAAAAGTATTCTTCTTTTAGTTTTAGTGAACTTCAAGGCCCCAATACCTCTGCTTCAGGCTTGCTCAGCAAGCTCTGCCTCCATTTCACATTGCCCATCAGGGATAATAGCAGCAGCACCATTAAAATCTACTCTGTATTTTATTTATTTATTTATTTTTTAGACAGAGCCTCAAGCTGTCACCCTGGATAGAGTGCCATGGCATCACAGCTCATAGTAACCTCCAACTCCTGGGCTCAAGTGATTCTCCTGCCTCCGCCTCCCAAGTAGCTAGGACTACAGGCGCCCGCCACAACACTCACTTTTCTGTTGCAGCTGTCATTGTTTGGCTGGCCTAGGCTTGATTCGAACCCGCTAGCTCAAGTGTATGTGGCTGGTGCCTTAGCCGCTTGAGCCACAGGCACTGAGCCATACTTTG
>NW_003852605.1:734260-746502 GCF_000181295.1 Otolemur garnettii | reverse complement strand
GGTTCAAACCCAGCCCAGGCCTGCCAAACAATGACAATTACAACCAAAAAAAAAAAAGCTGGACGTTGTGGCAGGCACCTGTAGTCCCAGCAACTTGTGGGGCTGAGGCAAGAGAATCGTTTAAGCCCAAGAGTTTGAGGTTGCTGTGAGATGTTACATCACAGCACTCCACCGAGGGCAACATAGTGAGACTCCGAAAAATAAATATTTGGACCTTATCTCAGGTATACCATATGGAATCACCAAATCTGGGTATGCTGCATATGAATTTTGAAAAAAAGAAAAGCTCCACAGTAAATTTTTATGTGTACCAAAGCTTGAAAATCACTTGCTAATTTTTTTTTTGTAGAGACAGTCTTACTTTATCGCCCTTAGTAGAGTGCCGTGACATCACATAGCTCACAGCAACCTCCAAGTCCTTGGCTTAGGTGATTCTCTTGCCTCAGCCTCCCAAGTAGCTGGGGCTAAAGGCACCTGCTACAACACCTGGCTATTTTTTGTTGCAGTTGGGCCAGGGTCGAGTTTGAACCCACCTCCCTCGGTATATGGGGCCGGTGCCCTACCCACTAAGCCAGAGGCATCACCCCACTTGCTAAATTTAAACTACTAAATTTATCAGAATACTACTATAAGGTCCCATACCCATCAAAGCAAATAATTGTTGCGACAGTATACCAACATCTTAGACTTAAGTAGTCAGAGTCCCAAAAAGAAACTGCCTTAAAGAATGACACGGTGTGGGTGGCCCCTGTGGCTCAAAGGGGTAGGGTGCTGGCCCCATATGCTGGAGGTGGAGGGTTCAGACCCAGCCCCAGCCAAAAAAACTGCAAAAAAAAAAAAAAGAATGACACGGTGGCTTGGTGCCCATAGCACAATGGTTATGGCACCAGCCACATACACCAAGGCTAGCAGGTTCGAATCCAGCCTGGGCCAACTAAACACAACTGCAACAAAAAATAGTCAGGCACTGTGGGTGCCTGTAGTCCCAGCTACTTGGGAGACTGAGGCAAGAGAATCGCTTACACCCAGGAGTTTGAGGTTACTGTGAGCTGTGATACCACAGCACTGTACTCAGGGCAACAGATTGAGACTGTCTCCAAAAAAAAGAAAAGACGACATATTAGTAAGGGGCCTTTCAGGAAGTTTAGTCCAGCAATGGAGAAAATTTCTGGCAGATACAGGAAAGGACATAGAAGGCAGATTTGGGTTAGTGAGGTGACCAATTGTGCCAGAGTAAAATATCTATATGAGCAAGATGTGGGAAGCAAAGCTCAGGTAGGCCAAAGCTATAGTATGGAAGGGCTTTGCTGCCAGGCGAAAAAATTTCAAAATAACTATGCAGCAGGGAGACGATGGTTTTGTTTTGTTTTTGAGTTGCTCTCAGTAGAGTGCTGTGGCGTCACAGCTCACAGCAACCTCAAACTCTTGGGCTTAAGCGATTCTCTTGCCTCAGCCCCCCAAGTAGCTGGGACTACAGGCACGTGCCACAATGCCTGGCTATTTTTTTTGTTGTTGTTGGAATTGCCATTATTGTTTAGCAGGCCTGGGCTGGGTTCAAACCCACCACCCTGGTTGTATGTGGCCAGTGCTCTACCCACTGAGCTACAGGTACAGCCTTTTTTTAATTTTGGAGACAGTCTCACTTGGTCACCATTGGTAGAGTGCTGTGATGTCACAGCTCACAGCAACCTCAAACTTTTGAGCTCAAGCAATCCTCTTGCCTCAGCCTCCCAAATAGCTGAGATTACAGGGGCCCACCACTACACCCAACTATTTTTTAGAGGTGGAGTCTTGCTCTCACTTACCCTGGTTTTGAACTCCAGCTCAGGCAATCCACCCACCTTGGCATCACAAGTGCTGGGATTACAGGTGTGACCCACTGCGCCCTGCCAACAATGGATGTTTTAAAGTAGAATAATGTAATCAAAGTAGCGTTTTTACAAAGATGAATCCAGTGGGCCTGTGCAAAATAGTTTGGAAAAGAGACGGGGAGAGTAGTCAGGAAGTCAACAAAAAGGTCAGGTGTTAGGTGACATAGGCTGGAGAAAGGTAGTGGTGTTAAAAATGGTAAGTTGGGATTAGGTCCTAGAAACAAACATGGAAGAATGTATAGGAGTGAGTGAGAGACTATAGCAAAAGAAGGATTTCTGAAACTGTATTTCCTTGGTTTCAGATCTTGTTTCTGCCACTTACTGTGTAACCACAGGTGATAACCACCAGTTTGTGCTTCTGTTTTCTTACCTATGAAATGGGGCTAATGATAATGAGGATTAAATGAACTTGTATAGGTATATAATGTTGCCTGGCTCAAGCAATAGTTTGCTATGGGAGGGTAGTAATTGGGATGACAGTTTCATGGATAATACCCTTAGCATCTGGCATGTTCTCTGCTTTCAGAGTGTGACCTGCTGGCGAGCAAAGTTTATGGAGGCTTTTTTTTCCCATGTTCTACGTGGGACCATTGATGTGTCTTCTGACAGGCGTCTTTGTGACCAGAGATTCTCGCCTCTCCTGCACAGCTCCCGCCATGTCCGACAGCTCACTATCTGCAACATGCTGCAGGGTGCAACTGAGCTGGTGGCTGAGCCCAACCGCAGGGTTCTGGAGACCCTCGCCAGTTCCCTGCACACCCTTAAGTTCCGCCACCCACTGTTCTCTGATGTGGCTGCTCAGCAGTCACTTCGGCAGCTGTTGCATCAGCTCATTCACCACGGGGCTGTCAACCAAGTGTCGCTGTACAACTGGCCTGTGCCAGAGTCAGCCTTTTTCATTCTTATCCTTACCATGAGTGCTGGCTTCTGGCAGCCAGGCCCTGGTGGCTCGCCCTGCCGCCTCTGTGGAGAGGCCTCCCGAGGCCGGGCCCCATCCCGAGATGAAGGGTCCCTCTTGCTAGGCTCACGCCGGCCTCGCCGAGATGCTGCTGAGCGATGTGCTGCAGCCCTGATGGCCACCCGGCGGAAGAGTGAAGCCAAGCAGATGCCCAGAGCTGCACCAACCGCTAGGGTTACACGCCGGAGCACACAAGAGAGCCTGACAGCCGGTGGGACAGACCCTAAGAGGGAGCTGTACCCTCCAGCCACCTCCCATGAGGCTCCTGGCACCAAGCGACCACCCTCTACTCCAGCCACCACTTCCTTTGCCTCTGCCTCCTCTTCCACATCCTCATTTAAACGAGCTCCAGCTAGCTCAGCCCCACAGCCGAAGCCCTTAAAGCGTTTCAAGCGAGCTGCAGGGAAGAAGGGTGCTCGCACCCGTCAGGGGTCTGGTGCAGAGTCTGAAGACCTATATGACTTTGTTTTTATTGTGGCTGGTGAGAAGGAGGATGGTGAAGAGATGGAGATTGGGGAAGTGGCTTGCGGAGCTTTGGATGGCTCAGATCCCAGCTGCCTGGGACTTCCAGCACTAGAGGCCTCCCAGAGATTCCGCAGCATCTCCACCTTGGAGCTATTTACAGTTCCTCTTTCCATGGAGGCAGCCCTGACACTATGCCACCTGCTGAGCTCCTGGGTGTCTCTGGAGAGCCTCACACTCTCCTACAATGGTGAGCACCCTGGAGGGGCAAGGGTTGGGCTTGGACCTCCAGCAGCACTTGCTGTGTGCCTAATTCTAGAGTATAAGGAAGCTGAAATAGATGCAGCTTTGTGTGCCTCACAGAGGGGCAGACTCACTGCTAGGAGAGGAACATGCGAGCTATAGGCTTGATTTATTGTTGGAAACAGGTGTTCTGGAGAGGCAATAAGACATATACACTGGAATGTAAAGAATGAGTGCATTTTAGATATGGGAAGCAACCCAAGAGCAGGTGGGAGTAGTATAGTATTAAGCATACATAGCCATGAGTGGGGCTGGATCCTACCAGTCCTATCAAAGCAGCTTGTCCAGACAAGGTGTGGGACTTTTTTTTTTTTTTGAGACAGTTTAACTTTATCTCACAGCAATCTCAAACTCTTGGGCTCAAGTGATCCTCTTGCCTCAGCCTGCCAAGTAGCTGAGACTACAGGTGCCCACCACAATGCCCAGCTATTTTTTAGAGACAAGGTCTCTAGCTCAGGCTAGTCTCGAACTCATGAGCTCAGGCAATCCACCTGCCTTAGCCTCCCAAAGTGCTGGGATTACAGGCATGAGCCACTGTGCTCAGCTTAAGTCAGGTTTTTAGCAGACCAGCTGCCTTTAAGGCAGTGCTCAGTCCTTTCCCATCTTTTTATACCCAGCTAGCAAAACTTCAGCTCTGGCCAAATCCAGCAATCTGCTTAGGTTGCTGAGCACTGCTAGAGAAAAATCACACAACTGTGCAAACTGGTGCTATCACACATTTATGCTCTCCCATTCTCTTCTTCCTTTTCCTTTTTTAGATCACACATGAGCTCCTTACTAACCAACCAATCTTCAGCATCTGCACTCATCCCTTCCTCTTTCACCAGAAGATATCCCATCCCAAGGCTAATTCTTCCACCTGTGCTCTAGATGCATACCTCCTACCTTTTTTTTTTTTGAGACAGAGTCTTACTTTGTTGCCCCCAGTAGAGTGCTATGATGCCACAGCTCACAGCAACCTCTAACTCTTTTGGGCTTAAGTGATTCTCCTACCTCAGCCTCCTGAGCAACTGGGACACAGATACCCACCACAATGCCTGGCTACCTTTTGCTGCAGTTTGACTGGGGCTGGTGCCCTACCCACTGAGCCACAGGCACCACCCAAATACCTCCTACCTTCTTAGGGAAGCTTGTTGCTTAATAACATTTACACATTGCTTAGTATGTCTCTGGCATATATAAACCAATCCTTACAACAACCCTAAGGGATGAAGTGACTTGCCCAAGATAATCTAGCTAGTAAATTTTAAAGCCAGGCTTCAAATCCAGCCAACCTGACTCCAAAATCCATGCTTTTAAACCACTAGTTAGCTGCCTCCCTTCTCTCCCACCATATAAATATTAAATCAGTCTCCACCCCAAATTGCCACCACCTCCTCTCATTCTCTTATTCACTGCTATTCTTTTCTCTCATGTTCAGTCATCTGTTCTGTCTCCACTTCTCTCACAACCTATTCACTGATACTTCTACCACTATATTGAGGACCTGTCAACAAGGTCCTTCATGTTACTAGATCCAATGTATACCTTTCAGTCATTTTACATTAACTCAACAGCATTTGCTGCTGTTAATCACTATCTTCCTCATGAAACACCTGTTTCCACTAAATCAAAAACCTTTATTTGGCCAGGTGCAGTGGCTCACATCTGTAATCCTAGCACTCTGGGAGACCAAGATCAGAGGATCGTTTTAGCTCAGGAATTGGAGACCCACCTGAGCAAGAGAAAAACTAGCCAGATGTGACAGGCACCTATAGGCCCAGCTACTCAGGGTACTCAGGAAGAATCCCAGGAGTTCAGTGTTGCCACAAGCTAAGCTGAGGCAATGGCACTCTAGCTTGGGCAGCAGAGACTCTGCATCCACAAAACTAAAAAAAGTTTTTCTCTTCCTTTCCTGGACATTACTTCTCTTATTGTTCCAACAACCCCCCCCACACACACACACACTTTACATATCTTTCCTAGACAATTTCATCCATTCCTACAGCTTCAAAGCTAGCCTATATTAAAGACTCCCCATTCTATAACATTAGCCCAGACTTTTCTCCTAGATTTCTGGGCCCATTTATTCAGCTGATGACTAGACATTACTTAATAGCCCACAAGCTCCTCAAACTCATTATATCCAATCTATTTTGCTTGGTTTTTTGTTTGGAGACAGTCTCAGTTGCCCTAGGGTTAAGTGCTACAGCATCATAGCTCACAGCAACCTCAAAATCTTGGGCTCAAGTGATTCTCTTTCCTCAGCCTCCCAAGTAGCTGGGACTACAGATGCCTGCCACAATGCCTGGCTATTTTTTAGAGACAGGGTCTTACTCTAGCTCAAGATAGTCTTGAACCAGTGAGCTCAGGCAATCCACCCACCTTGACCTCTCATAGTACTAGGATTACAGGCATAAGCTGCTGTGCCCAGCCTGTTACATCCAAACTAAATGAACTTTTCATTCTACGGTGACCCTCCTTCTGTCAGTCTCAATGGCACCACAGTTGACTCAGTTGTCCAGAAATACCATATTCTTCACATATTTGGTCACCAAGTCCCATCTTTAGTCTCAAATCCATTCTTTACCTCCATATCTTTTCTTTAGGCTGCCCATACTCCTCACCTGGACTTAACAGTTCCTCGTTTGTCATGCAACCCACTGTTCCCACTGGAATCCAGATATACTTTCAAAAATGTAGCTCCAACTGTCATTTGTTTAAACACTCTTCAGTGGCTTCCTGTCAACATGACTTTAAGAGTCATTCATGTTCTCACTGGTGACCTTAAATACTTTCCCCATTCATATCTTACATACCAGCAATACTCAATGTTTTCCAGACCTCTACATATGCTGAGTTCCCTCTGCCACAATCATTCTTCTTTCCCCTTTCAGCCTGTCTCCCTGTATGTCTTTTAGAATTCAGCCAAGACCTTCATTGATGTAAGCTGATCTAGGTGTTCCATACTCACCTTTTGTACTTTCATAGTTTTTGTTTTTTTCAAGACAGAGTCTCTGTTACCCTGGGGTTGAGTATCGTGATGTCATCATGGCTCACAGCAACCTGAAACTCTTGGGCTTAAGTGATCCTCACACCTCGGTTTCCCTAGTCGCTGAGAGGCACCACCATAACCAGCTAATTATTCTATTTTCACTAGAGACAGGGTTTCATTCTTGCTTAGGCTGGTCTTTAATTCGTGAGCTCAAGCCATCCACCCACCTTGACCTCCCAGAGTGCTAGGATTACAAGCATAAGCCAGCTCACCCTACCTCTTTTATAGTTATATCTTCAGTTTGTATCTTATGTTTCTATCAGGTTATATAGGCAAAAACAATGTGCTGCTCACTAATGTCTAGCAAACTATCTGATACGCAGTAGATGCTAGGTTAAGCTTAGCTGAATAAGTCAACAGGAGCCAATACACTCCCAAGGGAGTGAAGGCCAAGGAATTATTTACTGTGGCATTTACCAGCTGCCCTACCCTCTCTGGATCCTTCATTCACGATGGAGTTATCTTTTCTGCCCCACTGTTATCTAATGAATCTTCAGGTGCTGCCCATGACCTAGAAGATGATAAACCATGTCTTCACCTTTCAGGGCCTCCTCGTATAGCTCAGTTTCTTAACCAGACAAGCCTCCTATTTATGTCTTGTACTCCCCTGTGATCCCTGTCTTCTTTTATGTCCAAAATGTCCTTCCTTCAAGGCCAGCTTCTTAAAAAAAACTACTCGAAACTCAGAAGTCTAGAGACCTTTGCTGCTGTCTGGTCCTGTCCAGCCAGTGGCCACATGCTGCCCTACCATATCCTATCTTCTATTTTTGTGACTGCTCTGTCTGATGCTTCTTGAGGGCATGGCCCAGTATAGTAGGCATCAGAGTTTGCTGGTTACCTGAGGAAAAAGCAAGATACAGATGAGTAGTTGAGGGACAAATGGTTTTGAACAATCTGATCAAAAGCCTAAGCAATTTGGTGGTAATCAAAAGAAATATTTGGAGTTGTCTCTGAGCATACTACCCCTGCTGTCATTCCCACAGGACTGACTGAATAATCTCTTTCCTGTCATAGGCCTAGGCTCTAATATCTTCCGCCTACTGGACAGTCTGCGGGCCCTGTCAGGTCAGGCTGGATGCCGCCTCCGTGCCCTGCATCTCAGTGACCTGTTCTCACCACTGCCCATCTTGGAACTGACACGTGCCATCGTGCGAGCCCTGCCCCTGCTACGGGTCCTTTCTATTCGTGTTGACCACCCAAGCCAGCGGGACAACCCTGCTGTGCCAGGGAATGCAGGGCCCCCTAGCCACATAGTTGGGGATGAGGAGATACCAGGTGAAGCATTGTGTGTGTGCGCATGGATGTGTATTTCCACACAGATGTGTATTTCTGTGGGGGGAAGGGGAGGACCTCCAATCCAGATCTACTACCATGCAGACCCTATGATAAGCCAGTATAAATCTATTAGTGTTCATGGCAGCTTAGTCTCCAGAACAGAACTAACCTTTAGACTAGATTAAGTCCCCCTGCTGTATGTTCCCTTACTTATATCCCACCATTCTGCATAATGAGATTTGCTTCTTTCCAAGAACTAAGCTCCGTGAGAGCAAGGACCAGATCTTGTATTTAGGGCGGCACTTGTGGCTCAAGGAGTAGGGTGCCGGCCCCATATACTGGAGGTGGTGGGTTCAGACCCAGCCCTGGCCAAAAACTCTAACAACAAAAAAAATCTTGTATTTAGTGCTCTATTCCCAAAACCTAGGAGAGTGCCTGACTTATAGCAGGCACTCAAGGACAAGTGGATGAGTAAATGATTTAGAGAATCCCATGAGGACAGAATGGGGCCTGCAATGGAGGTGAGATGGCCAGCTGCAATCTTCTCTCCCTACCACATCCAGAAAACTGCCTGGAGCAGTTGGAGATGGGATTTCCAAGGGGAGCCCAGCCAGCCCCGCTGCTCTGCTCCGTACTGAAGGCCTCAGGTTCTCTGCAGCAGCTGTCCCTGGATAGCGCCACGTTTGCCTCTCCCCAGGATTTTGGGCTTGTGTTACAGACACTCAAAGGTAGGTCCCAGCCACAATGGTGAAG
The DNA here is from genome assembly GCF_000181295.1 of Otolemur garnettii. Taxonomy (NCBI): domain Eukaryota; kingdom Metazoa; phylum Chordata; class Mammalia; order Primates; family Galagidae; genus Otolemur; species Otolemur garnettii. The sequence continues at coordinate 737,846 of NW_003852605.1, read as the reverse complement.
GGAGGAGGGTGGAAGGGAATCTATTGCAGTTCTCTGGCACAATAGCACATGGTCTGTCTCCTACCCAGAGTACAACCTAGCCCTGAAGAGACTGAGCTTCCATGACATGAATCTGGCTGACTGTCAGAGTGAGGTGCTCTTTTTGCTACAGAATCTGACTCTTCAAGGTAAGTTTCTTATCCATTACCTGGGTGTTCCTGGGTCCTCATTGTGGCTCTGCTACAAGTGAGCAAACCACTGTTTCTTTCTTGGTCTTGTGTCCTCAAATATAAAATGGATATAGAACCTGTATGACCTTCCTTTTAAAAGTCTCGATTTCAGGGTGGCGCCTGTGGCTCAAAGAAGTAGGGCACCGGCCCCATACACTGGAGGTGGCGGGTTCAAACCCAACCCCGGCTAAAAACTGCAAAAAAAAAAAAAAATAAAGTCCCAGTTTCAACTGTTCCTCCACTAAACATGAAAAATTACTCACTTTTAGAGTACCTCACCCAAAAGCCTTTCTTACCTTCAGGGGCTGACAGAAATGGTGGTGGTGGGGAGGAAAAAATGTGCTGTCCCAGGCTCCCCACATGAATTTGTCTCTGATCTCTACCTCTGCACAGAGGGTGGTCAGTGAATAGAGAGGGAAAGAGGAAGTGAATGGAGAATTGTCCATGCAGAGAACTGCCTTACAGCGAACATTTAAGCATTGTCCCTGGTTTGAATTGATTTAGTTTAAACCTTGGTTGGGGTCTTGGATAAATTCCTTCTGCTTTCTGAGCCTCTATACAATGTTCACACAGCTTGCCTAGGCTAACTGGAGCAAGAGGGGTAGCACAGGTCCTAATTGCAGCCATTGGAATTTATTCTACTTTCTCTTGACAGAGATTACCTTCTCCTTCTGTCGTCTGTTTGAAAAGCGCCCAGCTCAATTTCTGCCTGAGATGGTTGCTGCTATGAAGGGCAACTCCACACTGAAGGGCCTTCGGCTGCCAGGGAACCGCCTGGGTGGGGACCGGCCCTTGGGGAGGGAGAGGGGGAAGTAGCCAACCAAGCCTTTGACCTAAAAATTTACTGGGTGAAGGTACAGGCCTCTCCACTGGGAACATGGAGGTTGGACTATAGGTATTTTATGTGCTGGGGCTTCTCCCTAGCCAGAGTTGAGTTGGGATACCCTTGTTCCTGGGTAGAGGTAACAGGTACTTCTTCCCTTCTCTCCAGGGAATGCTGGCCTACTGGCCCTGGCAGATGTTTTCTCAGAGGATTCATCCTCCTCTCTCTGTCAGCTGGACATCAGGTACACGGAGGGAAGGATGGGACTGCAGGGATATAAACCAGGAAATAGTTGCTTTCTGGATATCTAATCCATCTCACCCCCACCAGTTCCAACTGCATCAAGCCAGATGGGCTTCTGGAATTTGCCAAGCGGCTGGAGCGCTGGGGCCGTGGAGCCTTTGGTCACCTGCGCCTCTTCCAGAACTGGCTGGATCAGGATGCAGTCACAGCCAGGGAAGCCATCCGGCGACTCCGGGCCACCTGCCATGTGGTTAGCGACTCATGGGACTCATCCCAGGCCTTTGCAGATTATGTCAGCACCATGTGATGGGGCCCATACCTCACAGACCCATGTTTAGTACCATCGGCTTATAGGGGCTGAGGCATGGGCTGCCCAGAAACCCCAACAACAAGTTCTATCCTTCTCTATCATCTTTTTTCTTTTTCCTTCTTCCCTTGCACTGAGGTCCTGGAGGCCTTGATAGGGCCCAACAAAGGCATTCCCACAGCTGGGTTTAGAGCCTTTGGGCCCCTTACTTAGTATCCTGGGAACTCTGGACTAAGAAATTAGTTTTCTTCACCATCTAAAGACAGTTATCCTCCCCTTACCCTAAGGTTCCTGCCTTCCTGCCTCAGGCAGGTACCCAGGCTTTAGAGAAGTGTAGGAGTGCCCACTTCCAGGCCTCTTCCCTGCTGGCCTTACCATGCTGCTCCCAGGCCTCGGTCCCTTTCATACTTTTATTCCTTTCTTTTTTTTTTTAACCAAAAAAGTTTTTCTTATAAAATAAATTTTGGGCAAACATCATGCAGCCCTTCTTGATGATTTTTTCCCCAGAGAACAAAATTCAGTAGGGCCCTGTGAGGTAAGGAGCCCCTTTTCCCTATCTCCTTCCTCTAACAGCTACATCCAGACCAGCTGGTTATCAGCGGAGCCCCCGCTGCTCCTCATGGGAACGCTGGTGGAAGACGAAGGTGATGGCAGTGGAGGTAGCATCCCAGGCAGCTTGGAGTACCTCATCCTGGAGCCCACGCTTATCAGTGCAATGGTTCCACTGAGCGAGGTCTGAAGTACAGTCAGAACCATCAGGGGGTGGAAAGACCTGGCGGCCGTTGACACAACGACGGCAATGCAACCTAGGAGCAGAGGACAGATTTGTGGTCACTATAGATCCCATCTCTGTGCTGTGTCGGTAGCTTAGAGATAATGGCAGGGATGTGCCACCAACCTGTCATGTGTATCACTGAGGCTAGCCTCCTCCAGGATAAACAGCTCCTTCAACTCGCCCAGAGAGAAGTGCCGCTCTACATCCTGCTCCTCATCCACCACACAGCTGCTCAGTGCCTTCTTGTGGCTTTGACGCTGGAAGATCTTCTCCTCGATGGTTCCTGCCTGGGGAGGAGATGGGGAGAGTGTCAAGGGATGCAGGGCTTAGTCATCCCTATGCAGAGGGACTAAGGAAACCCAGGGGTTGAAACTATGGCTACCCAAGAAAAGGAGAGATGAATGAAATGTAAGAGTCCCAGAGTAATACCTCTGCTCCAGTATATTTTTCCCAGTACATCTCTTGGAAACATAACTTAAGCATGTTTGCACTATTTTCTGTAATAATGAAGAGTCTCAGGGCCTGGCCAAATCCCTTCAGGGTGAACTGAGGTTTGTCTGCAGCAGCTTCAGATCTCTGCACCAAGCCCAACTCTCATTCATTCAATAAACATCATTTGGGTATCCATTCCTTGCCAGGCCCTGTGCTAACATCAGGATACAAAGAAGAATCAAATGTGATCCCTATACTTGAGTTCACAGACTAGTAAGAAAAACAAACATAAACAAATTGGTACAATGATAGAAATCTGTACTAAGAGGGATGGTACAATAGAATAGAGTTGAAAAGCTTGAAAACAGAGACTATCCATGAGCAGAATCTTGAAAAGTAAATAGATTTTACAAGAAAAGAGAGAAAGGAAGGCATTCCCAGGATAGGAATAAAGGCATACAACTGGCCTATTGGAGGACTAACTATAGGATGGTGGGAGTATAGTAAAAGCTGTAACTAGGAAGTCAGCAGAGGCCATATGAAAAAACCTCAGATACAAGGCCGAAAGGTCTTGGTCTTGCCCTGGAGGTGATGAAAAGCAAAATAAGAATTTTTTTAAAGCTCATTCTGGAAGCGGTAGGTGAGGAACAGGTTAGGATGAAACAAAAGGTAAAGAATTAGGAAACTAGCTCCGTGTCTGTAGCTCAATGCCTAGGCCGCCATACACAAGAGGTGACAGGTTTGAACCCAGCCCAGGCCTGCCAAACAAAAATGACAACTACAAAAAAAAAAAAAAA
>NW_003852605.1:723652-734137 GCF_000181295.1 Otolemur garnettii | reverse complement strand
AAAAAAAAAAAAGAAAAGAATTAGAAGCTGCTACAATATCCAAGTGAGAGAGGACTGTGACATTAGCAGGAAATGGAAAGGAAGGTGATATTAAATAAAATAAATCAAAAAGGTAAAAGCAATGAAAACTGGTGGGAATTTGGTTACAGGAGACAATAGTCTAGTAACATGATTCCCAGGTTTGGGTTGGGTGGCTAAAGAAGCCATTAAATGACAAAATTCAGAACGAGTTTTGTCATGGTGTACCTAAAGTACTCTTAAGAAATCCAAGTGTGGGCTCAGTGCCTGTAGCTCAGCAGCTAGGGTGCCAAAAAACCATATACACTGGAGCTGACGGGACCAAACCCAGCCTGGGCCTGCCAAACAATGACAACTAAAACCCAAAAAAAAAAAAAAAAAAAAATAGCTGAGCCTTGTGGTGGTCACTGGTAGTCCAAGCTACTTGGAAGGCTGAGGCCAAAGAATTGCTTAAGCCCAAGAATTGGAGGTTGTTGTGAGCTGTGACACTCAACAGTAACATAAACTCTGTCTCAAACAACAACAACAACAAAAATCCAAGTGTGCCGGGCACAGTGGCTCATGCCTATAATCCTGGCACTCTGGGAGGCCGAGATGGGTGGATTGCTTGAGCTTATGAGTTTGAGACCAGCCTGAGCCAGAGTGAGACCTCATCTCTTAAAGAACAACAACCAAAAAAATAGGTTCGGTGCCTGTGGTTAGGATGCCAGCCATATACATCGGGGCTGGTGAGGCCTGCTAAAACAACAATGACAACAACAACAATAGCTGGGCGTTGTGGCAGGTACCTGTAGTCCCAGCTACTTGGGAGGCTAAGGCAAGAGAATCACCTAAGCCCAAGAGTTGAAGGTTGCTGTGAGTTGTGACGCCATAGCACTCTACCAAGGGTGACAAAGTGAGACTCTGTCTCAAAAAAAGAAAAAGAAATCCAAGTGGAAATGAAATGTAGATTAAGTAATGGAAATATGGATCTAGAACTCAAACTAGGGGCGGTACCTATGGCTCAGTGAGTAGGGCGCCGGCCCCATATACCGAGGGTGGAGGGTTCAAGCCTAGACCCGGCCAAAATATAACAAAAAATAGACAGGTGTGGTGGGCGCCTTCAGTTCCAGGTACTTGGGAGGCTGAGGCAAGAGAATCACCTAAGGCCAAGAGCTGGAGGTTGCTGTGAGCTGAGACACCACAGCATTCTACAAAGGGTGACAAAATGAGACTCTGTCTCTAGAAAAAAAAGAAAAAGAAAAATAGAACTCAAAATAGAAACTTAGTTAGCAATTTGTCAATAGGTATGTAATCAGAGAAGTAGGAGAACCAGAGTAGAGTTTTCAAACAAAGAGGAGACATGTTAAGGGGTAGTCAACAGTATCAGATATACATAAAGGAAAACGAAGATTCCTATTTTAGCAATTAGGAAGTCAATAGTGTATTCAAAAGCAGGTTCAGTGGCATAGGGTCTGAGTAGATGAGAAGCTGAAGCAGTTAATCTATAGGTCTTGGAAAACTTTTTTTTTTTTTGAGACAGAGCCTCAAGCTGTCCCCCTGGGTAGAGTGCCGTGGCATTACAGCTCACAGCAACCTCCAACTCCTGGGCTCAAGCAAGTCTCCTGGCTCCGCCTCCCAAGTAGCTGGGACCACAGGCGCCCGCCACAACGCCCGGCTATTTTTTGGTTGCAGCTGTCATTGTTGTTTGGCGGGTCCGGGCTGGGGATTCGAACCCGCCACCTTAGGTGTACATGGCTGGCGCCTTAGCCAGTTGAGCTATAGGCGCGGAGCCGGTCTTGGAAAACTTTTAACAGTAAATGGAAAATAACAAGTAGTGGTTACAATAGGATAGAGTTAAAAAATTATTATTATTATTATTTTTTGAGACAGAGTCTCCCTATGTTTCCCTCAGTAGAGCACCTTAGCTTCATAGCTCACAGCAACCTCAAACTCTTGGGCTTAAGCAATTCTGTTGTCTAAGCCTCCCAAGTAGCTGGGACTATAGGCACCCATTGCAACACTCAGCTATTTTTTTTTATTTTTTGTGCAGTTGTCATTGTTGATAAAATTACTTTGTGGTTTTTTTTTGCTTTTCTTTTTTATTTATTTTTGTTGTTGTTGCAGTTTTTGGCTGGGGCCAGGTTTGAACCTGCCACCTCTCCTAACATGGGGCCAGTGCCCTACTCCTTGAGCCGCAGGCGCCGCCCAAAATTACTTTGTTTTTAAGGTGGGAGCTACTTGAGCATGATTATAGACTTTAGGAGGATAAAGTAGTTGTCAACTAAGAAAGCATAAGCCACTGTGGTGGTTCAGCTTGGTGGCTCACACCTGTAATCCCAGCACTCTGGGAGGCTGAAGCAAGTGGATCACATGAGCTTAGGACTTTGAGACCAGCCTGAGCAAGAGTGAGAATAAAAAATAAATAAAACTAGCCAGATGTTATGGCAGGCATCTGTAGTGCCAGCTACTCGGGAGGCAGAAACAGGAGGATCTCATGAGCCTAGGAGTTTGAAGTTGCTGTGCTCTATGACACCATAGCACTCTACCCAGGATAACTGGACTGGGTAGGTGAGATCTCAAAAAAAAAAAAAAAAAAAAAAAAAGAAAGCATTGGATGGGAAAGGAGTTTAGAACAGCCAGAAGAATGAACCTCAAGTAGCTTGGCACCTGTGGCTCAAGTGGCTAAGGCACTAGCACATACACCTAAGGTGGTGGGTTTGAATCCAGCCCGGGCCCTCCAAACAACGACAGCTGCAACCAAAAAATAGCCGGGCATTGTGACGGGCGCCTGTAGTCCCAGCTACTTGGGAGGCTGAGGCAGGAGACTCGCTTGAGTCCAGAAGTTAGAGGTTGCTGTGAGCTGTGATGCCACAGCACTCTACCCAGGTGGACAGCTTGAGGCTCTGTCTCAAAGAAAAAAAAAAAAAGAATGAACCTCAAATAGAAGGGAAAGGAATCTTCTTCCTCTAAAATAGGGGGAGGAAATTTCAGGTATAGAAATTTTTTTTTTTTTTTTTTGGAGACAGAGCCTCAAGCTGTTGCCCTGGGTAGAGTGCCGTGGCATCACAGCTCACAGCAACCTCCAACTCCTGGGCTCAAGCGAGTCTCCTGCATCAGCCTCCCAAGTAGCTGGGACCACAGGCGCCCGCCACAAGGCCCGGCTAAGGATTCACAGGCGCCCGCCACAACGCCTGGCTTTTTTTTTTTTTTTTGGTTGCAGTCATCATTGTTGCCTGGCGGGCCCGGGCTGGATTCGAACCTGCCACCTTAGGTGTATGTGGCTGGCGCCTCAGCCACCCGAGCCACAAGTGCTGAGCCCAGGTATAGAGATTTAAGGAAGAAAAGCAGATAAGAGAATTCATACCAAGTATTCTACATTTTCTTGTCAAAGTTTTAAGTAGGAAACTTGAAAGAAGTAGTGAAGACTTGAAGTGGCTCTTGAAGAAAATGAGATATGGCTTAGCCCAAAAAGGACAACATGAATTTACATTGGTACCAATTTGTAAATGCAAAATTCACCTGGCATAAAAGCCAAAAAACAGCTAGAACGATCCAAGTAGAATGGGTATTGGGAAAAGAGCAGCTGAAAGGATGCATGATGAGGATTGGGCTAGATAAAAAAGGAAGTCAGAGCCACCACAGTAGCTTAGGCCAAGGCCGAAGGATCACTTGAGGCCAGGAGTTTGAGGTTACAGTGAGTATGATAACATCACTACACTCCAACCTGGGAGACAGACTCAGACCCTGTCTTTTAATAAAAAAAAAAAAAAAAAAAAAAAGTCAAACCAGAATAGTGGGGGAAGGGGGTCGCACAGGAGGGAACAGGTTCTAAGGACATTAAGTTGAAACAGAACCCATACAGTGGGTATGAGAAAGCTGAAAGGACAGAAAGTGAGAGTGGAATGTTATTAAAGTTTGGGTACTAACAAGTTCCATAGCATGACCTCTGGAGTAATGAAATGAGAGGTGAGCTCCTTAGAGATAATATCAAAGAAACATGAAGGCCAGCATGCTGGATAACTGCATCATCCTTGAAATTAGCCAGGATGATCACTGGATTTGGGAAAGAAATGAAGGACAGCTGGTGTCCAAAGTCATCAATGAATTTAAAAACACAGCAGAGGATAGATGACTATAGCAAGAAAGAAAAGAGGGCAATCACATCAGACAACATGAGCTGCAAAGGAACTATGGGATGGATACACTAAAAGAGGTAAATGAGAACTTGGGGAATGCCAGTGGGACACAAGGGATGAGAAGACTATGAGGAAGTGGCACAGGAGAAATCAGGTATGAGGAAAAGCAGGTGTCCCATGAAAAGGATGTACGGTACTCAGCACAGTAAGAGGGTTTGGAGGAACAGAGAGAAGGAAAAGGAGAACAGAAGAATAAAGGATTCTAGGCTAGGCCAATAGCCTGGCTACTGCTAGAAGCAGAGAGGCAAAAGAGGCACTGAGAAACAATTCAATATGATCCTGAAGGTCTTACTCCCTGACCCACCCCTACTCTGTCCACTATCACCATCCTTACAGACAGCAGGCGGTAGATATAGCAGGTCTTCTTTTGACCATCACGCCAGACCCGGGCCATAGCTTGTTCATCATTGGCAGGGTTCCAGTCAGGGTCAAACATGACTAGCCGGTTAGCCCCAATGAGGTTAAGGCCACAGCCTCCAGCTTTGCTGCTCAGCATGAAGACAAAGTCAGGGCTCTGGGAAGAGGGAGCAGAAGAAAAAGAACCTCTTAGAGCCTAAACTAGGATCCTACTCAGCAACTCAGAGCTCTTATGCCTCTGTATTCTTACACTCAGACCAACTGGGAAGACCACTAGCCAAGTACTCAACCCATAAAGTCCGTTTCTAACCCAGCCATCACCAACCAGCCTAACCCCACCACATCCACGGGGGGGGGAGTGGGGTGGCATAAGGGAGTTCCTTATTTCTGATGTCACTGCATTTGATGGTATGGGGGCACGGGCTGTGCATTTACCGATGGACTATTGAAGCGTTCTACAACCTTGGCTCGCTTCTTAATGGACATTGTGCCATCCAGGCGGACATATAAGTACCTGAAGGGAAATCCAAGATTAAGACCAAAGAAGAAAGAAGAGTCCCTTGAGTCAGAGCCATTGAAGGAACTGGACTAACCATGCCTGAGGTTTTAAACTCCCAAAGGAAGGGGAAGGGAGGGAGCTGGGGGCCAGGACCCCGTCCCTATGAGAGCACATGAGGGACTAGGGGAAATTCTGCTTAGAGATGGAACTAGGACCATAGCACCAATAAAGGAACAAGACATCTCTAGGGAAATCTCTCATGCACCCATATCTTAACCTGCATCCACCAATCAAAACACCTAATCTTACCAGAGGGGCAGTAGAGGAAGCACACCTCTTTAGCATCCTGGCTAGGCTCTTCCCTACCTCCGAGCCCGGCAGAGCTTCTCAAAGAGATCCAATGTCTGAGTGTAATTGGACACCAGCACAACTTTGTCATTGCTGCGGCTTCGGGTCACTGCCAGAATATAATCAAGGACCAGCATCTTACCTGGGAAGAAAACAATCATTAGCACCGAACTGGCCATCCCAGTAGCCTAGGATTCTTATTTATTTATTTTTTTTGTAGAGACAGAGTCTCACTTTTTCGCCCTCGGTAGAGTGCAGCGGAGTCGCTCCAGCAACCTCCAACTCCTGGGCTTAGGCGATTCCTCTGCCTCAGCCTCCCAAGTAGCTGAGACTACAGGCGCCCGCCACAACGCCCGGCTAAGGATTCTTATTCTTGATATACTGTCTTGAAATAGGACAGCTTTAGCACAAAGAGACAATCTACCACTCTATTCTCACCCCTAGAAGACTGAAATACTGGTGGGAAAGGGCTCACCTGACAACTGGGGCTCTAGGCCCTTAGAACTATAACCAGGGGGGAATACATCCAAGGCACCCTCAAAGCCAGCTTCCTCTTCCACACACTTGTCATAGATTAGAGCTGGATCTGGAAGGAAAACAAACAAAAAAAAAATGCCACCTACTTTGCCTTCTGAAGTTTCCACATCAATGCTCACTAAAACTCCCTCTAGAAGCCTAGCCCAGAAGGCCTTCCTCAGCCTCAGGCTTGGTCTTCACCCTCCCAAATTCCAACAGCATGTAGTCAGTGCCACCTGGGATCATGGATGGACAATCTGCTTATTGGTGCATTCTCTCAACAAGAAGGGTGCTATCACAGAGAGGGCAAGGTTTCTTTGTTATTTTCCCTTCTGCCCAGTATTTTATATGAGCATGACTATATGTAGGCACACACACACACAGAGTCCTGTATATCCCAAGCATCAAGCAGGGACTACACAGAGGATATACAAAATTTTCCAAAGCAAACGGCCTAGTTCACAGAAGCCACAATGCAGAGTTCATGCCTTGGGTAGGGTTGAAATCATTGGAATAATGTTTCTTTTTTTTTTTCTGAGACAGAGTCTCACTTGGTCACCCTTGGTAGAGTACCATGGCATTTAGCTCAGAGCAACCTCAAACTCTTGGGCTCAAGCAATTCTCTTGCCTCAGCCTCCCAGGTAGCTGAGACTACAGGCGCCCACCACAGTGCCCAGCTATTTTTTAGAGACAGGGTCTTGCTCTGGCTCAGGTTGGCCTCTAACTCATGAGCTCAGACAATTCACCTGCCTCAGCTTCCCAAGTCCCGGGATTACAGGCATGAGCCATTGCACCCCGCAGAATGATTTTTTTTCTTTCTTTCTTTTTTTTTTTTTTAAAGAAACGAAGTCTCACTTTATCATCCTCGGTAGAATACCATGGCGTCATACCTCATGGCAACCTCAAACTCTTGGGCTCAAGCCATTCCCTTGTCTCAGCCCCCAGAATAACTGGGACTACATGTATCCACCACAACACCTGGCTAGTTTTTGAGACTGGGTCTTGCTCTTGCTCAGGCTAATCTCAAACTCCTGAGCTCAAGCAACCCACCAGCCTCAGCCACCCAGAGTGCTAGAATTATAGTCATGAGCCACCATGCCCAGCCCTGGAATCATGTTTCTATGAGGAGTCCAGACAAGTTTTAGTGAAGATTGCTGGGCCACTACAGAAGCCTACCCTCCATTGCTCATTCTCACACAGTAGGACCCAAGCCCAACTCACGATTACAAAGCTTCTTTAGCGAGGTGATAGAAGAAAGGGAAGACACACTTATCTTGCCCTCACGCAATTCTTCTGCTGGCTTAGCTTGTCTCAGAAACCTCTTGTATAACTCGGTCTGAAGGGGTGTCAGCCTGAAAAAAGGCAGCCACATCATTGGGAAAAGCTTGACCACATTTCTGCATCTTGAAAGCCCGGTCATACCTCAGAACCTAAGCTTTGACACACTAATCCCACACCTTTCAGTTAAATTCAGTACCTACAACAAACCACCTCCTCAATCTTCACAGGCAGGTATTTAGAAAGAATATCAGATGTCCTCCGTATTAGGCACCTACAGAAAATAAGATAAAAAGGTAAGGAAGCTTGGCACCTGTAGCTCAGAGGCTAGGGCAACAGGCACATACATCAGAGCTGGTGGGTTCAAACCCAGCCCAGGCCTGCCAAACAACAACTACACCAAAAAAAGAAAAATAGCTGGTCATTGTAGCGGGCACCTGTAGTCCTAGCTATTTGAGAGGCTGAGGCAAGAGAATCACTTAAGCCCAAGAGTTTGAGGTTGCCATGAGCTGTGACACCATGGCACTCTACCGAGGGTGACATAATGAGACTCTGTCTCAAAATAACAAAAAAAAGGTAAGTAGTTGGTAAAACTACTGTGCATACTATTGGAATAAAAGCTACCACCCAAAGGATCAAGATTGGCTGTCTTGGCTCAGTGCCTATAGCTCAGCAGCTAGGGTGCCAGCCACATATATCAGAGCTGGCAGGTTTGAACCCAGCCTGGGCCTGCCAAACACAATGACAACTACAACCAAAAAATAGCCACAGTTACTTGGGAGGCGGAGGCAAGAGAATTGCTTAAGCCCAAGAGCTTGAGGTTGCTGTGAGCTATGATATCACAGCACTCTACCCAGGGCGACATAGTGAGACTCTGTCTTAAATTAAAAAAAAAAAAGACTGACTCTCTTAGCCAGGCATGGTGGCTCACACCTGTAATCCTAGCACTCTGGGAAGCCGAGGTGGGTGGACTGCCTGAGCTCACCAAGTTCAAGACCAGCCTGAGCCAGAGCGAGACCTCGTCTCTAAAAATAGCTGGGCATTTTGGTAGATGCCTGTAGTCCCAGCTACTCGGGTGACTAAGGCAAGAGAATCGCTTGAGCCCAAGAGTTTGAGTTGCTATAAGCTGCAACAAAGTGAGACTCTGTCAAAAAAAAAAATTACTGGTTCTCTTTTGTAGTATCAAACATCAAGAGATCCTTAGCCCTATGGCAAAGATATCTATATCAGGTCTCAGTCATGGGAACAGAGACCTTGAAAATAGCCTACCATAAAAAAAAGAAAAGAAAAGAAAAGAAAAGAAAATAGCCTACCATCGACTAGCAAATCTTTTCTTCCCCTTCAACTGGCTGGCTGGGTTTTTTGGTTTTGGGGGTTTTTTTTGTGGACCTCAGTAGAGTGTTACAACTCACAGCAACCTCAAAGCAATTCTCTTGTCTAAGCCTCCTGAGTATCTGGGACTATAGGCGCCTGCCACAACACCTAGCTATGTTTAGAGATGGGGGTCTCGATTTTGCTCAGGCTGGTCTCGAATGCATGAGCTAAAGCAACCCCACTCACCTCAGCCTCCCAGACATGAGCCACCATGCCCAGCCATTGGCTGGCCAATCTTTAACACAAAGCTAACAGTCTCCCAAAGAAGCTAGAACTCTAACAGGAAAAGCAAGCTGTAAACCACTAAGCCTTTAGGGCAGTTTCCGCATGCAATTGACCAAATGCCTGCTACCACAAGGCCCCATATTCAATGAAATTAACCCCACTCCAGGGCAGACCAAGAAGAATAAAGATCAGCCCTTAAGAAGTATCTCTTGGGTGGTGCCTATGGCTCAAGGAGTGGGGCGCTGGCCCCATATACCGGAGGTGGTGGGTTCGAGCCCAGCCTCAGCCAAAACTACAAAAAAAAAAAAAAGAAAAGAAAAAAATAAGTATCTCTTAAAAAGACCCTGACTCTCCTTCCTATCATCCAAAATTGGTAGGGAGAGGTAGCTTGGCAGTTGGGAGGCCAGAGGATTCTTTAGGATGCAACCCATAAAGTATGCATACCTCCTCTGGAAAGGGTCCAGAATATATGTACCTGCCCCAGAGGTTATAAGCCCCATGAAAAAATATTAAGTTCTCTTAGCCTAAGAGTCACATCCATCTTTCACATCTTTTACAGGTCACAAGATTCTAGGTCCTGGGGAGAGAAGCCTGGTTCTTTAAGTCTAAGACTGATACGAAGGTTCTGAAGTACTAACAATGCTCCAATGTATATTTTGCTCAGGAAGTCCAACATCTTCAGAGAATTCCTTGGCAGACTGGTAAACAGACCAAAACCAGACCACAGGGCCCAGACGAGAAAGAAAGCAAGGACTTGTCCTATAAGACACCTCCATTTATTCAGTGGCCATAGTCAGGGCACAGATTCCATGTACTTCCTAGAATCCCAGCCTTTGAGGACGCCACATAGGTCAAGTCCCCAAAGGATTGGCCTTGAATGGCTTGGGAAGCAATTCTGATGACCTCATTTGGGGTTGTTACCTATTCACAATGGTGGTGAGCTCCCGCAGTCGCTCCTCTCCTAGCTGCCTATCTGCCTCACTGGCAGCTGCATCTCGACCCTTCAAAATCGGCAGTTCAAAATGCTTCTTGAACTCATGGGCAGTCCCTAAACACAGAAGGAAATATTAAAGAATGTGGAAAATTAATAATTTTCCCACTGCTAGTAATGGCAGACCACTTTGTCACAAACCAATCTTCCTACCTAGAACAACAAATAGGCCAATTTCTATTTAACAGATCAAAGAGATAAAGCAGTGAACCTTTAATAGGCCAAAGAGAAAAGTGGTAAATTAAAATCCAAATATCAATTACAATAAATATAAATGGGCTAAATAGCCCAATTAAAAGACAAAGATGGGGCAGCGCCTATAGCTCAGCGGGTAGGGTACTGGCCCCATATACTGAGGGTGGAGGGTTCAAACCCGGCCCCAGCCAAACTGCAACAACAACAAAAAAATAGCTGGGCATTGTGGCAGGCGCCTGTAGTCCCAGGTACTTGGGAGGCTGAGGCAACAGAGTCACCTAAACCCAGAGTTGGAGGTTGCCACGAGCTATGATGGGGATAACGTGAGACTGTCTCTATAAAAATAAATAAATAAATAAATAAATAAAAGACAAAGATGGTCAGGATGTATCATTTTAAAAGTCCAACTATAGGCTCGGTGCCTATAGCTCAACCGGCTAAGGCGCCAGCCACGTACACCTAAGGTGGCGGGTTCGAATCCCCAGCCCGGACCCGCCAAACAACAA
>NW_003852605.1:722268-723448 GCF_000181295.1 Otolemur garnettii | reverse complement strand
AAAAAAAAAAAAAAAGTCCAACTATATATGTCATTTATGAAAGATTAAGTAGCATCCATTAGTACAAAGAAGTATATGCTACAACATGGCTGAACCCTGAAAACGCTGTGCTAAGTGAAAGAAGTCAAACAAAAAAGGTCACACATTATATGATTCCATTTATATGAAATATCCACAATAGATAAATCCATACAGATGGAAAGCAGTTTGTGATTGCTAAGGTTTGGGAAAAGGGTAAATAGGGAATGGTTGCCTAATAGATTTAAGATTTTCTTTTGGGGTGATAAAAATGTTTTCAAACTAGATAGGAGTGGTGGTTGCATAGTAATGTGAATATACTAAATGCCACTGTATTGTACACTTTAAAAATAGTTAAAGTTTGCATTATGTGAATTTTACCTCAATTTTGTTTTTAAGACTAGGCCTCACTTAGTCACCCTTGGTAGAGTGCCATGGTATCATAGCCCATAGCAACCTCAAACTCTTGGGCTCAAGCCATCATCTTAACTCAGCCTCCCAAGTAGCTGGGACTACAGGTGTCATCACAACACAACAACTATTTTTTAGAGATGGGGTCTCGCTCTTGCTCAAGCTGGTCTCAAACTCCTGAGCTCAAGCAATCTACCTACCTCAGCCTCCTAGAGTGCTAGGATTACAGGCATGAGCCACCATGCCAGGCCCATTTTACCTCAATTTTAAGAAAAAGCAACAATTTGATAAAATGTAATACTCATTCACAATAAACAAACAAAATAAATAAAACCCCGAGGAAATACTTTTAAAAAAATAGGGGGCAACAGTCCTTAATCTAATAAGGAATATCTATAAAAAACAAAGAGCAAACATTTTATTTAATGGTTAAATATTGAAAGCTTGCCTTTACTCAAGATCAGCAACAAGACCCACTGTTACCACTTCTATTCAGCACTGTAATAAAGGCTTTAACCAATACATAAGACAAAAAAAGAAATAAAAACTGTAAGAATTTAAATGGAAGACATAAATTGTCATTGCTTGCAAATGACAAAATTATATATAGAGAAAAATCCAAAAGAATCTACAAAAACATGGTTCAGTGCCTGTAGCTCAGTGGCTAAGGCGCCAGCCACGTACACCTAAGGTGGCGGGTTTGAATCCCCAGCCCGGACCCGCCAAACAACAATGACGGCTGCAACCAAAA
>NW_003852605.1:718605-720570 GCF_000181295.1 Otolemur garnettii | reverse complement strand
AAAGAAAGAAAAAAGAAAGAAAGAAAAAGGCCATCCTATCATTTGAAAAAATTAAAAACCAGAAACTATTCAATTGTCCATCAACAATAGATTTCTATTATATTCACAAAATTGAACAGCATACAATAATGATAATAAACTACTGTTAAATGTGATATAAATGAATTTGTTTTTTGGTTTTTTTTGCAGTTTTAGGCGGGGCTGGGTTTGAACCCACCACCTCTGGTATATGGGGCCAGTGCCCTACTCCTTGAGCTACAGGTGCCGCCTTTCTTTTTTGTTGAGACAGAGTTTCACTATGTCACTCTCAGTAGAGTACCATGGTGTCAGAGCTCACAGCATCCTCAAACTCCTGGGCTTAAGTGATTCTCTTGCCTCAGCCTCCCAAGTAGCTGGGACCACAGGCACCCGCCATAACACCTGGCCATTTTTTGTTGCAGTTGTCATCGTTGTTTTAGCTGGCCCAGGCTGGGTTTGAACCCGCCAACCTTAGCATATGTGCTACGGGCACCGAGCCAACATGAATGAATTTTAAAAACAACACTGAACAAAAGAAATCAGATGCAAAGAAATATAACATGATTTCATTTACGTAAAGTACAAAAATAGGCAAAACCAACCTATGGTGTCAGGAGAGTGTTTACTTTGAGCGTGAAAGGACAGGGTAGTGATTAGAACAGGGGCTGCTTAGCTGGGCATTGTGGTGGTGCCTGAGTCCCAGCAGCTTGGGACACTGAAGCAAGAGGATCACTTGAGCTCAGGAGTTTAATGTTGCAAAGAGCTATGATAACGTCACTGCACTCTAGCCTAGACAACAGAATAAAACTCCGTCTCAAAAAAAAAAAAAAAAAAGGATCATGAGAAAGTGAACACATCTGTGTAACCACTACCAGATCAGTTACTACCACCCTTTCAGCAGCCCCTCTTCCTTTTTTCTTTTTGACAGAGTCTCATGCCCAGGCATAGTCAAAGCTCACAGCAACCTCAAACTCTTGAGTTCAATCAATTCTCCTGCTTCAGTCTCCTGAGTAGCTGGGACTACAAGGCAAGAGTCACCATGCCCCGGTAATTTTTCTTTTCTTTTTTTTTTCTTTTATTTTATTTTTCTTTTTTTTTCATTTTTTTATTTCAGGTTAATGTGAGGGTATAAACAACTAAGTTACAATATTTGCATTTGTTAGGTTAGAGTCCCTCTTGTATAATTTTTCTATTTTTAATAGAGAATAGGGTCTCACTCTTGCTTTGGCTGGTCTTTAACTTCTGAGCTCAAGTAATCCAGCCCCTTCAGCCTCCTAGGCTCCTGGGATTACAGGTGTGAGCCACTGCACACGGCCACTCTGTGATAACCTCGACACTCAGTAGATTCTCTATCTAAAGTGATTCTCCTGGCGTGGCACCTGTGGCTCAAGCAGCTAAGGCTCCAGCAACATACACCTAAGCTGGCAGGTTCAAATCCAGCCCAGGTCCGCCAAACAACAATGACGGCTGCAACCAAAAAATAGCCAGGCGCTATGACAAGCGTCTGTAGTCCCAGCTACTTGGGAGGCAGAGGCAGGAGACTCACTTGAGCCCAGGAGGTGGAGGTTGCCATGAGCTGTGATGCCACAGCACTCTACCCAGGGTGACAGCTTGAGGGTCTGTCTCAAAAAAAATAAATAAATAATAAAAATAATAAAGTGATTCTCCTGAGCACTAACAAGTTGGGGTGACTAAACAAATCCTTCCACAAATACTATTGTGCAAGAGCTGCTCAAATGGTGGTTGCCAGGGGCTGAAGGGAAGAATGGGAAGTTATTGTTTAATAGGTAGAGTTTTGGTTTTGCCAAAAAAATTCTAAAGGTGAATGGTGGTGATGGCTGCACAACAATGTCAACATGCTTACCACCACTGAACTGCAATACTTAAAAATGGTTAAAATGCTCACCCGGCTAAGGCGCCAGCCACGTACACCTAAGGTGGCGGGTT
>NW_003852605.1:709681-715958 GCF_000181295.1 Otolemur garnettii | reverse complement strand
AAAAAAAAAAAAGAAAGAAAGAAAATGATAAAAGAACCTACTGCCTCTCTTCTTATTTAATTAATTATTTTTTTGAGACAGAGTCTCAAGCTATTGCCCTGAGTAGAGTCTCATGGCATCACAGCTCACAGCAACCTCAAACTCTTGGGCTTAAGCAATTTTCTTGCCTCAGAGTCCCAAGTAACTGGACTATAGGCACCAGCCACAACGCCCCGCTATTGGTTTTTTTGTTGCACTTGTCACTGTTGTTTTAGCTGGCCCGGGCAGGGTTTGAACCCATTGAACCTGCCAGCCTCAGTGTATGTGGCCTGCACCATAACCACTGAGCTACAGGTGCCACACCATTTATTTTTTTATAGAGACAGTGTCTCGCTCTTGCTCAGGCTGGTCTCAAACTCCTGAGCTCAAGCAATCCACCCATGTCAGCCTCCCAGAGTGCTAGGATTATAGGTGAGCCACCTCACCCCACCCATACTGGGGTTACTTATCTCTGCTTCTGTTCATGTGAGTACCCTCACCTAGAGTAAAAAACAGAGTTGACATTTACCAAGGCCTTATGACAGACCAGTCACTATGATAAGATCTTTCCCTCAACTACTTGATTAAATCTCTATGATAATCATGAGGCAGATATTATCTTCCATCTTACTGAGGTAGAAACAAAGGCTCAGGTGGTTAAGTAATTTGCCCAAGGTCAAATACTGATAAGTGGCAGACCCAGGGTATGAATACGGGACTCTGACTTGAGAACCTGTTCTCAACACTGTGCCATATGTCTTTCCACCCATCCGGGTGTAGTGGCTCACACCTATCATCCCAGCACTTTGGAAGGCCAATGCAGGTGAATTGCTTGAGCTCAGGAATTCAAGACCAGCCTGAGCAAGAGTGAGACTGTGTCTCTACTAAAAATAGAAAAACTAGCTAGGTGTCATGGCAGATGCCTGTAGTCCCAGCTACTCAGGAGGCTGAAGCCAGAGGATCACTGGAGCCCAAGAATGTGAGGTTGCTGTGAGTTATGATGATGCTACAGCACTCTGTGCAGGGTGACAGAGTGAGACTCTGTCTGGAAAAAAAAGAAAAAGAATACTATCTCTCTTGGGAGTTCCAGGCACTATGTAATTCCTCTTTTGGTAGACTGGCATCATAGGCTCTCCCTCTCACTTATCTCCTTCAAAGCAGCATCCTCTGTCCTCAGGATTCCCCAGTGACTACTACAGCTCTTGGACGGCAGTGCTCAGTGAAGAGACTGACTTTCTCCTTCCACTCAGACTGCTTGCTGAGTCAAGTACCTCATCACAGATGACCAGACCAACACTTCCTTTCTGGAGGACTCCAACATGAAGGCGGAAGGTCTCATAGGAAATGATGAGGATAGGAGAAGGCACTCTGGCTCCATGCTGGCTCATGAAGCCTTCTACAACAGAAAAGGTGTCAAGAGAACAAATCAGAATATCTTTAAATAAAACAAAAGCAGTTTCACAGTTCTTTTATTTAGCCTGGAAATAACCAGCTATTTCAACTATTTTCAATGGGAATTCTCTTCCACCCGTGAATTGCCCTCAACCCTGGCCACAGGTGAGCAACACACACAAGAAAGGAAGCAGCTGGTCGGGTGGAAGAGTGCAACCGTCTTTGTTAAGGCTCCATACCCAGCTTTCGGTCTATCTCATCCTTAGATCCCCCATCGATGGCCAGAGGTTGGATTCTTCCACCAAGCCATTTTCCAACCTCATTGTACCAGTTCTTCACCAGGCTGGAGGGAGACACCACCACCGCCTTGTCTATTTCTGGCTTGCACTCTGGACTCTGGCGCAAGAGTGTCCACATCAACGTGATGCACTGCAGTGTCTTTCCCAGGCCCATCTCATCAGCCATGATGCAGCCATGGCTGCCAGGGATGCGCCGACTGGTGACACACTCCCACAGGAACTTCACTCCCTGGGGAATAACAACATTCAGTCCAGTCACCTTGGCAATTGGTGCTGCCCCAAGATGACAGTCTTTGAGGCTCAGCCCCTAGCCACATACCTTATTCCCTTCACCCTCATTTACCTCTCTCTGATGAGGCCGCAAAACCTTACTCAGAATAGGATCAACAACCACATGGACAGGGAGATTTTCCCTGAGAAAACACAGAATAAAAAACAAACAAACATGGCACTCAGCTATGGGTAAGTCCAGGCCCTCAAGAGGTTAGGTCCTGCTGATCCAGAGGCAACAGAGGCAGCTGCGCAAGAGAGGACCTTCTTGGCTAATAACTAAATGATAAAACCATTACAAATTCTTGCTCCAGGAGTTAAAAACTTAGGAGCGAGATAAGTTCCCTGTGTCATTGCCTCAATCATGCCTCCTCCTGGCAGGAGGCATGAGGAACCTTCCTAACTGGACATGACCATGTGTTCTTCCTAACTTCCTACACTTGGATGGTGCAGGAGTCATGACAGCTCTCTGAAATCATATGCCAATCCCCAAGAGAAATCACACTAAACTATTCCCCTTCCCTCCCAGGAATGTGCACTTACAGAGGACAAGAATTGCTCAAGAGATACCACATACTTGTCAAGCTTTAGCTGGTCATGGGCACTCAGCAGGGGAGGCTCATACAGAACCAAGGCACCTTCCTCCAGGGGGTCATGGAGGGCCCGGCGGACCCCAGCTCTTTTCAGGCCCAGTGCTCGAAAGCCCAGAGGACCTACGAACCAATAATTCTTCTGTCACCTAAGTCTCTAAGTTCAGAAGCTCCAGCAAGCCCAGCCCAATTGCCTGTCCTTCATATAACCTTTCCTGAGATCCCATATGACACTCTCTCCCCGAGAACTCCTCCAAACCTTATTTGATCACCTCTATCTGACCATTATCTCTTTCTGCTTTAGATCACAGGTTTTCTATTTTATTTCACCCATTCAACTATAAACTTCTAGATGACCAAGTCTTGTTCATCTCAAGTCAATCCCAGAAAGGTATAAAACCCTAAGGGGGCCTTTTCAAGTCTGAGAGCTCTTGAAAGCTGTCCTGCTCCCTCCCCAGCCCTGTTTCAGCATAATCCTGTGCACTACCAAGGACAGGAAAAAACTCTATAGAATCAAGGATTTCTCTATAGAATCAGGGATTTCGGCTCTCTGAAATCATATGCCAAAACTCTACTATCCCACACAGTCTGCCTCATACAGGAGATGCTACTGAACACACTTGGACTAAACCAAGCCTGGGTCCAGCAGCCACTTTAGCCCACCAGGAGCTTCCTAACCACTGGCACACCTCCACCAAGAAGATGAGGAACAGTAGGTCTTGGCAGCCCTTACTGAGCCCAACACAGCTTTCATGCAGGCCTCAGAAGAATCACCTTGAACATAGTCACCACTGCACTAGCATATTCCATTTTTAGGTAAGCTCATATTTACAAAAGCAGGAGTTTTTAACTTATTCAGGCACATTTACACATGACAAATTAGAAAAATAGACAAGTCTCTATTTTACCTTGATAATTTGGAATAGGCACTTTAAAAGGCTTTGATAAAATGCTTCGAATAAACGCTTCCTAAAAAGAAAGGAGAAACAGGGATTCAGGATGATTGGAGATGTTATGGGACAATACTGTCATTATATGCTCCACATTAGGTTTTACACATCAGCTTCCATCTTTCAGGCATATGTAAGGTTCTACAAATACTTACGGATGACAGAAGCACTTAGCTTCACTCAACCATAAGGCTCAGGAAAGGCCAGGCATGGTGGCTCACATCTGTAATCCCAGCACTTGGGAGGCCAAGACGGGTGGATTATCTGAGCACACAGGTTTGAGACCAGCCTGAGTCAGAGCAAGACCTCATCTCTAAAAATAGTCAGGCGACTTGGTGCCTATAGCTCAGTGGCTAGGGTGCTGGTCACATGTACTGGGACTGGCAGGTTCGAACCTAGCCTAGGCCTGCTAAACAACAATGACAACTACAACAAGAAATAGCCGGGCATTGTGACAGGCACCTGTAGTCCCAGCTACTTGGGAGGCTGAGGCAACAGAACTGCTCAAGCACAAGAGTTAGAGGCTGCTGTGAGCTGTGACGCCACTCTACCGAGGGCAACATAATGAGACTCTATCTCAAAAAATAAAAAAATAGGCTCGACACCCCTAGCACAGTGGTTATGGCGCCAGCCACATACACCAAGAGTGGCAGGTTCAAACCTGGCCCGGGCCAGCTAAACAACTGCAACCAAAATATAGCCAGGCATTGTGGTGGGTACCTATAGTCTCAGCTACTCAGGAGGCTAAAGCAAGAGAATTGCCTAAGCCCAGGAGTTGGAGGTTCCTGTGAGCTGTGACACCACAGTACTCTACCGAGGGTGATAAAATGAGACTCTGTCTCTAAAAAAAAAAATAAAATAAAATACATAAGGCTCAGGGAAGATCATGCCAATTAGGACACCTGACTCTTCTCTAAGGTATAGCACCTTAGAATGCAGTATCAGTAAAATAATAATAATTTTATTATTACTAACAACAGCACAAAAGTGGTCACAATAATGATGGCCAACAATGTAAGCCTCTTGCTTTCATGTTACCATTTAATCCTAACAGCGGCTCAGTGCCTATAGCTCAACCGGCTAAGGCGCCAGCCACATACACCTAAGGTGGCGGGTTCAAATCCCCAGCCCGGACCTGCCAAACAACAATGACGGCTGCAACCAAAAAATAGCCGGGCGTTGTGGCGGGCGCCTGTGGTTCCAGCTACTTGGGAGGCAGAGGCAGGAGACTCGCTTGAGCCCAGGAGTTGGAGGTTGCTGTGAGCTGTAATGCCATGGCACTCTACCCAGGAGGACAGCTTGAGGCTCTGTCTCAAAAAAAAAAAAAAATCCTAACAGCCATATGAGGTCTGTGTATTATTGGCATTCCCATTTTACAGATGAGCAAGCTTAGGTTCAGAGTGATTAAGTCACTTTATCAAGTCACAGCCACTGCACATAGAATTTTCACTTTCACATTCCACTTTCCTGATTCTAGGGCCCTTACTTATAACCCCTCAGCAATGTGGCCTCTTACCCAACCTGTCTACACAAATCCATGCAGTCTGTAGCCATATCACCCTGAACACATCCAATCTCGTCTGAGTATAGCCACACAGATGAGCCCAGAGCCAGCAGCTTCCTGCCATGTAGAGCACAGGAGAGGGAAAAACAAGAGGGAGCAGGCAAGCCCATCACCAAGAAAAAGCAAGTGGAAGAAAGGAAACAAGAAGCAAAGACATGTGGGTCTAGAGAAGAGGCAGTTCTTCCACATAAGGGCCTGCAGCCTAGAATCAGCATTATTCTATTGGCACTGAGGCCAGGGTAGGGGCAGAGGAGTAGGCAGGGGAGTTAATGCTGAACTAACTGACAGCTCCCATGAAAGTTCTGGTCCACAGACAAAAGAGCTCTTCGCGGAATTACAATAGCCTGTGGATCTCAACAAAACCAGAGCTGGAATTTCAGAGAACAAGGAGAAACCATGAGTAGAGACTCTAAAGGTGGTTTTAACAGAATACATTAGAGAAATAAGCAATAATAAAAAAAAAACTACTAGCAAAAAAGATAGTTTTATAGAAAAAAAATTTATTTTTTTGTTTCTTTGTTTTTTAGAGATAAGGTCTTGCTCTTGCTCAGGCTGGTCTTAAACTCCTAACCTCAAAGGACCCTCCCACCTCGGCCTCCCAGAGTGCTTGGATTACAAGCATGAACCACACGTCACATGGCCATTTTACCTTGTATTCTGACCCATTTCTTTACACATAAAGATCATAAATTTCTAAAAGTTCAATGTACTTTTTCTTTTTTTTTTTTGAGACAGGGTCTTGCTCTATCACCCAGGCTAGAAAGCAGTGGCATCATCACAGTTCACTCTGCAACCTTGAACTCCTAGGATCAAAAGAGCTCCCTGCTTCAGCTTTCCAGGGGAACAGAGACTACATGCACGTGCCACCACGTCAGGCTAATTTTTCTATTTTTTTGTTCAGCCTGTCTCAAACTCCTTGCCTCAAGCAATCCTCCCACCCTGGCCTCTCAGAGCATTAGGATTACAGGCATGAGTCACCACACCCCAGGCAAGAAAGTCAATGTACTTTAAATAGGAAAAACATAACAAATATTTGTTACAATATATTGGAAGACAAAAAAGGAATGTGAAGAGATGAACTTCATTATCACACTAAGCAACATGACAAGGTTGCTGAAGAGCCAAATCCTTTGATTATTTGCACATTTGTTGTACCTGAATAAAATCTACTGACAATCTTTTTTTTTTTTTTTT
>NW_003852605.1:705657-708621 GCF_000181295.1 Otolemur garnettii | reverse complement strand
CCATGGCATCACAGCTCACAGCAACCTCCAACTCCTGGGCTCAAGCGATTCTCCTGCTTCTGCCTTCCAAGTAGCTGAGACTACAGGTAGGTGCCACAACGCCAAGTTATTTTTTGGTGACAGCCATCATTGTTGTTTGGCAGGCCCGGGCTGGATTCCAACCCGCTAGTTCAGGTGTATGTGGCTGGTGCCTTAGCCGCTTGAACCACAGGTGCCGAGCCGTAAGTATATACTTTTAATAGTATCTGTCTTCTGTTCCTGTAAGTTTACTATTAACATATAGCACATTAAACTATTTAAAACAGGGAATTAAAACATTCTGTGGACTGGGCACAGTGGCTCACACTTGTAATCCCAGCCCTTTGGGAGGCCAAGGTGGGAGGATCTTTTGAGGCCAGGAATTCAAGACAGCCTAGCCAATACAATGAGAACCCCATCTCTATTAAAGATAGGAAAAATTAGTCAGATGTAATGGCACATACCCATAATCCTAGCAACTTGGGATAATAAGGTGAGAGAATTCCTTGAGCCCAGGAGTTTGAGGCTGCAGTGAGCTACAATCATGCCACTGCATTCCAGTCTGGGCAACAGAACAAGACCCTGTCTCTTAAAAAAAAAAAAAATTTAGGCCTAGTGTGGTGACTTACTCCTATAATCCTAGCACTCTTGGATGCCAAGATGAGTAGATCTCCTGAGCTCAAAAGTTAGAGACCAGCCTGAGCAAGAGCAAAACCCTATTTCTACCAAAACAGCAAAACTAGCTAGGCATTGTGGTGAGCACCTGTAGTCCCAGCTACTTGGGAGGCTGAGGCCAGAGGATTGCACAAGCCTAAAGATTGAGGTTGCTATGAGCAATGATGACACCACAATACTCTACCTAAAGCAAGAGTGAGACTCTGCCTAAAAAAAAAAAAAAAATTTCTGTGAGCCCCTAAAGTATCCTGGGCCCCTGACTATAGCGCTTGCCCTCCCCCTCCCACCAAATGCTGTTCCTCCTCAATGCTCCCTATCTTAGTACCTGGCAGAGCCATCCATCTACCTTTCCCAGTCTGAAACCTCAACTTCATCCTCAGTTTTCCCTCTTCCCACATGTGTAATCAATGCAAACATTTTCCACTCATAAATCCCCCCCCCTTTTTTTTTAAGAGACAGAGTCTTATTTTGTTGCCTGCAGTAGAGTGCCATGGCGTCACAGCTCACAGCAACCTCCAGCTCTTGAGCTTAGGTGATTGATTCTCTTGCCTCAGCCTCCCAAGTAGCTGGGACTATCGGCGCCCATCACAATGTCCAGCTATCTTTTGTTGCAATTTGGCCAGGCCGGGTTTGAACCCGCCACCCTCAGTATATGGGCCAGCACCCTACTCACTGAGCCACAGACGCCACCCAAATCCCTTTCTTTTTTTTGACAGAGTGAGTGAGACTCTGTCAACCCCAGGTAGAATGCAGTGGCACCATCATAGCTCACTACAACTTCAAGCTCCTGGGCTCAATCAATACTCTTGTCTCAGCCTTCCAAGTAGCTAGACTTACTGGTGCACACACAATACCCGGCTAATTTCTTTTCTTTTTCTTTTTTTTTTTTTGAGACAGAGTCTCAATATGTTGCCCTTGGTAGAGTGCCGTGGCGTCACAGCTCACAGCAACCTCAAACTCTTGGGCTTAAGCAATTCTCTTGCCTCAGCCTCCCAAGTAGCTGGGACTACAGGCACCTGCCACAATGCCCAGCTATTTTTTTGGTTGCAGTTGTCATTGTTGTTTAGCAGGCCTGGGCTGGGCTCAAACGCGCCGCTTTGGTGTATGTGGCCAGTGTTCTACTCACTGAGCTACGGGTACCAAGCCATCATTTTTTTATTTTTAATAGAGACAGGGTCTCATTTTTGTTTAGGCTGGTATCAAACTCCTGACCTCAAAGCAATCTTCCTGCTTCAGAGTGCTAGGATTACAGGTGTGAGGCTCCATGCCCAGCCTTAAGTATCTCTCAAAACCACCTATTCCTTCCTCTCATACCCACTCTTCTAACACCCAAGTCCAGACCACAATCCTTATTACCTTCAATAGGTTTCTCACAAGTTTCTCCAGCTCCAGTCTCTCCTCCTCCAATGGATTTTCTACACTGTTGTTACCTCCTCTCATCCCTACTTAACTTAAAACACTTCAAAAGCTCTTCAGTGTCCTTAAAAGTCCAGTCTATCAAGCATGGATTATAAAAGGCCCTCCATCACACCCCATCTCACCTCTCACCACCACTTCCCAACTGATCCAGCCCATACTAAACCCTTTTCAGGACCCACATATTCTCTTCCTGTCAGGCTTCCAAAGGTGCTATTCCCTCAATCTAAATATTTCCCATTCCCAACTGACCCTTCATATCCTTCAGGACTGAATCATGTCCCTCCAATGCAGGGCTTTCCCAGCTTCCAGACTGTTAAACATCCTGCTGCATACTCCCACCCCAACTCCCAACTCCACTTATGTCATATAGTTATAAGGGCCAACTTGAACAAATCCTGAATGAAAATAGTCCCAGAGGACCACAGTCCATTTTGTTTTATAATAGACAAAAGTCTCACTCCGTTGCCCAGGCTACAGTGCTCTGGTATCAGTCTAGTCACAGCAACCTCAAACTCCTCAGTTCAAGTGATCCTCCTGCCTCAGACTTCTGAGTAGCTGGGATTACAGGTGCCAGCCATGACACCTGGCTAATTTTTCTATTTTTAGTAGAAATGGGGTTTTACTCTTGTTCAGGCTAGTCTCGACCTCCTGAACTCAAGCAATCCACCCACCTCAGTATCCCAGAGTACTAGAATTACAGGTTTGAGCCACCACATCTGGCTATGTTCCATTCTGTAAAGCTCAAAAAAAAAAAGAGAGAGAGAGAGGGTGGCATTTATGGCTCAGTGAGTAGGGTGCCAACCACATATACCAAGGGTGGCAGGTTCAAACCTGGCTCCAGCCAAACTGCAA
>NW_003852605.1:703682-705215 GCF_000181295.1 Otolemur garnettii | reverse complement strand
TCTACTGAGGGCAATAAAGTGAGACTCTGTCTCAAAAAAAAGAAAGCAAGGGATGTTTATTCTGAGCCACATTTGAGAAGAAAAGAAAAAAGTAAGAAACAATGAACACAATTCAGGATAGCAATACCTCTAGGGATGGGAAAAGGGGTTACGTGGCACTGGCAATGTTCTAATCTAGGATAGTGGGTTTACAGGTGTTTTTGTGTTTTAAAACTTACATGTTATATATATTATTTTGTATTTATCAAATAGTATACACAACTTTTTAAAAATATTTACTAAATGCACAAATTTCTTTCTTTTTTTTTTAGAGACAAAGTCTCACTTTATTGCCCTTGTAGAGTGCCGTGGCATCACAGCTCACAGCAATCTCCAACTCCTGGGCTTAGGCAATTCTCCTGCCTCAGCCTCCCGAGTAGCTGGGACCACAGGCATCCGTCACAATGCCCAGCTATTTTTTTGTTGTAGTTTGATGAGGGCTGGGTTTGAACATGCCACCCTTGGTATATGGGGCCAGTGCCCCACTCACTGAGCCACAGGCGCTGCCCTAAATGCACAAATTTCTAACCTCCATTACATATTCCCATTTTTCCTTCAAAAGTTTTCCTGAAGGCTTGGTGCCCATAGCTCAGGGGTTAGGGCACCAGCCACATATGCCGAGGCAAGTGGGTTCAAACACAGCCCAGGCCTGCTAAACAACAATGACAAAAAAAAAACATAGCTCAGCACCTGTAGCACAGTGGTTAGGGGAGCTGGCAACATACACCATGGCAGGCAGGTTCAAAACTGGCCAGAGCCTGCTAAACAACAACTACAACAAAAAATAGCCAGGCATTGTGGCGGGCGCCTGTAGTCCCAGGTACTTGGAAGTCTAAGGCAAGAGAATAACGTAAGCCCAAGAGTTAGAGATTCCTATGAGCTGTGACACCATGGCACTCTACCAAAGGTGACATGGTGAGACTCTGTCTCAAAAAAAAAAAAGCTTTCCGGCAGCACCTGTGGCTCAGTGGGTAAGGCACTGGCCCCATACACCTAGGGTGGTGGGTTCAAACTCAGCCCTGGCCAAACTGCAGCAAAAAAACAGCCAGGTGTTGTGGGAGGCACCTGTAGTCCCAGCTACTCAGGAGGCTGAGGCAAGGGGATTGCCTAAGCCCAGGAATTGGAGGCTGCTGTGAGCTGTGATGCCATGGAACTCTGCTAAGGGTGATAAAGTGAGACTCTGTCTCTAAACAAACAAAAAAAAGCTTTCCTCAGCACTCTAGCCTAGGTGAACAATATTGTCTTTTTGATGGAAAAAGCTTTGGTACTAGGCAGATCTGCTCCACCTGCTGACTTAAATTACTTAACCCAGGGGTCCTCAAACTTTTTAAACAGGGGGTCAGCTCACTGTCCCTCAGACCATTGGAAGACCGGACTGCGGGCCCCGGGATGAGTCAGCTGCTAAGCAGGACAGGCAGTGGCTTGGCGCCTATAGCTCAACCGGCTAAGGTGCCAGCCACGTACACCTAAGGTGGCGGGTTCGAATCCCCAGCC
>NW_003852605.1:702293-703574 GCF_000181295.1 Otolemur garnettii | reverse complement strand
ACTCACTTGAGCCCAGGAGTTGGAGGTTGCTGTGAGCTGTGATGCCACGGCACTCTACCCAGGGGGACAGCTTGAGGCTCTGTCTCAAAAATAAAAACACCCGGCGGACAAGATAAATGTCCT
Source organism: Otolemur garnettii (assembly GCF_000181295.1). Taxonomy (NCBI): domain Eukaryota; kingdom Metazoa; phylum Chordata; class Mammalia; order Primates; family Galagidae; genus Otolemur; species Otolemur garnettii. The sequence goes on along the minus strand of NW_003852605.1, from coordinate 703,451 downwards.
AGGCAGGCCGTAGTTTGAGGACACCTGACTTAACCCCTCTGAGACTCAGTTCTTTCATCTAAAAAGTGACAATTAAGTGAAATAATGCATAGAACCTGCCATGGCAACAAGTGAGTTTGACTTTACTAGAGGAATAGCACAGAAGCTACAGGACTCTGGTACTCCTTAAAGCCATACACAGTTAGAGACTGAGCTGGTTCCAACATTCCACTATGGTCTTCCCTCTCTTCTACCTTCCTTTCCTAAAGAATCTGAGCCATCTGATATCTGGTGCTGACGTAGCTAGAAACAAGGCAAGAAGCCAGGCACACATCTCAGAGTAGATGATGGCATTGTGGGCAGGCCCAAAGCCCCACAAATGTCTATCTGCTGGCCACTCTATAGAGCACTAAGGAAGTCTACAGGAGCAGGAATCTACACAGGCAAAACAGCTGAGCACACATATGCACACATAAGTTGCAGTTCTGACTTACATGTTGACTGCTGTCCAGACACAGTGATCGACTGGTTAGCTGACTCAAGGGTTTCCGGAAAGGGGAGAGAAAACACTCCTGGATCTGGGTCTCACTGCTGGATTTCCGTTTCTTAGGAGTCTAGGAGATAGAATCAGGAAAGCTGAAGTTCAGAAGACCATAGTAATCACCATAATGGCAATTACTATTTAAAGGGCTTATTAAATGCCAGCACTATGCTAAATTCCTTATATGTATTATCATGTATCCTCTTTATAGCAACTTTATGGTATAGGTTTATTATTATCCTTATTTAATAGGTGAGAAAACTGGAGCTTAAACTCAGGGGGACAATGAAAGAGGCAAATTTAGTGGACCTGTGAAGATCAAGTCCATCAGCAGCATGGAGTCATGGTGGTGCCAAGTTTTATTTTGTCTGCTTCAGAGACAGGCTCTCACTGTGTCACCCAGGCTGGAGTAGAGGGGTATGACACAAGCAAAGCTCACTGCAACCTCAAACTCCTGGGCTCAAGGGACCAATCCTCTCACCCCAGCCTCCTGAATAGCTAGCACACAGGTGTGGCTCAACTTTTTTTTCTTATGGTAGAAAAAAAACAACTGGGCAGGCTCAGCGCCTGTGGCTGAAGTGGCTAAGGCACCAGCCACGTACACCTGAGGTGGCGGGTTCAAATCCCCAGCCCGGACC
>NW_003852605.1:694393-699336 GCF_000181295.1 Otolemur garnettii | reverse complement strand
AAAGAAAGAAAGAGCCACCAGAAGTGGCTATGTACCCCAGAAACCAAGTCCAGGTCTCCTTTCTGCCCAAACAGCTGGGCATTCCCACCTTCCCTAACCCCTCCACTACTCACAACTACCCCAGGCTGCCAGTCTTCATCATCTGAGCATCTGGCTTCCGGTTTTCTCTTGGCCAGCTGGCTGGGAGCTAAGCTCCTTCTCTGTAAGGAGAGAATGGGAACTGAGTACCTGCTGGGATTCTGCAGTCTGGACCCAATAGACATAGACACAGACACAGGGCTACTCCCAGTCTCCCCTAAGTCCATACTTACCATTCTGGGGCCAGGAGCATAAAACCTCAAGTACCCATTAGCCAAAGGTCAAAGAAAGGCAGCAGCTAAGAATCCAGGACCAGAGTCTGATGTAGAGGGAGTTACATTATTCAGAGGATGGGCTAATTAAAGAGGATGGGGATGGAGGGGATCTAGCCAGGGGCTGGGATTTGGACCCAAATTGTCAGTGTCAGTCGCCAGTTAACCTAGGAGGCAGATTAGGCCAAGAGGAGGGTCCAAGCAGAGATAAGTTTAAGTATTGGATGGGGGGGGGCGGGGCGGGGAGATGGAGTCCCAGACTGGGCAGAGTCGGGAAAAATGGTCCCAGTTGGAGTGAAGAAAGAAGGTAGTTTCGTGGGGGAAGGGACAGCAATCACAGGCCAAGAGAAAGAAATTGGGGTGAAAGTCCGAGAACTGGGAAGCTGGAGTCCGGAAAGGGAGGAACTTCCAGGGGTAGATGCAGATGCCAGGCCCGGACTAAGGGAGGTCGGGCAAGGATCCAGGCGGGGCCGTTTAAAAACCCAAGTTAGGAGGAGAATCCCAAGAAGGGTTGAATAAAACGGCAGAAATAGGTTCAATCCCCAGCAGCAACCCCTTTACCCTCCTAGTCCCAAAGCGCGCGTTAACAGCCACCGGGACTCTCTGACCCGCCAGGCCGGGTCAATCGAACCTCCCGCCGAGCTGCCGTCGCATCACCCATTGGCTACGTTCGATGAGTTCGGCGCTCGCGCCTCCGGAAGGGGCGGACCTAGAGCTGCGCCAATGAGGGATCCGGGGCTCTAGAGCTGGAGAGGCGAACGGTGTTTCTACCTGGAGGGACTTTGCTGAAAAGGGAAGACCTGCCCAGCCGGACCCAACCAGACCGAGCCGAGCCTACCTGGAAGGAGCGGAATTAGTGCCTACGGATGGGAGTTCTGCTCTGGTCCCTTGTCCTTTGTTCCAGGCCTCAGAACTAGCCCCACAGCAACAGAACGGACGATTTGCCCTGCCCTGCAGGGGAATTACCACCTGTCCCCACCTGTAGACTCAGAACTATTAAAGGCAGCACATTTCTTCAAGTCTGGTCGGGCTTTAAAGCTGGTCGCACCTTCCCTGTTACCGGTGTTGTAGTGGAAGGTCCCTGGTTGAAGTCAGGCCTCACGCACAGTGGGTAGGGGCGTTCAGCCCAGGCTACCATGTGGTGAGCTCGAGCAGTGGGAGCCCTCAAAAGTACTTGACTTTCTTGGTCTGGGTTGTCTTGAAAGTAGGTGTCTAACTTTCCTATGCCGACTGGCGTTGGTGGAAGCATGGTTCTTGGAGTCAAATGTAGTCACCAAATTTCAGTTTTTGCATATCTAAAACGACGTTACATTAATGACATTACCAGGATTATTCTGGGAATTAAGTAAATTAATGTGTGTATTCAACACAGTGCTATGCACAACCTAGGTGCTCACTAATAATGATAAGGGTATATACGTACAAAGCTTTTCTTTCCTTTCTTTTTTTTGAGGCAGAGTCTCACTTTGTTTCCCCTGGTAGAGTGCCCTGGCGTCACAGCTGGGCAATCTCAGACTTCCTGGGCTGAAGTGATTCTCTTGTCTCACCTCCTGATTAGCTGGGAGTATCCGCTGCAACAACGCAAGGCTCAGTCTGGGTTCCAGGCGATCCGCCCACCTCGGGCTCCCAAAGTCCTGGGATTACAGGTGTGAGCCACAAGTGTGAGCCACCGCGCCCAGCCTACCTCTACCAGGGGTCCTCGAACTTTTTAAACAGGGGGCCAGTTCACTGTCCCTCAGACCGTTGGAGGGCGGGACTGCGGGCCCCTGGATACGAGTTGGCTGCTAAGCAGGACAGACAGTGGTGGTAAAAACACCCGGTGGGCTGGATAAATGTCCTAGGCACGTGGCATGTGGTCCGCGGGCCTTAGTTTGAGGAAGCCTGCAAGCTTTTCTCACATATAATTATTTAATGTCCACAACTATAAAGTAGGTTTATTATTGTTCCCATTTAATAAGTGAGGAAACAGGCTCAGAGAGACTAGGAATTTACCACAGATTACACACCTAGTGCTAGAATATGGCCATGATTTGGGTTTAGGCAATCAGGCTTCAAAGATCTTACAGTCTTGTTTTGTCGCCCTCAGTAGAGTGCCTTGGCATCTTAACTCACAGCAACCTCAAACTCTTGGGTCCAAGCAATCCTCTTGCCTCAGCCTCCCAAGTAGCTGGGACTGTTGCAGGAAGACGAGGCCCAATGGAGAAAAAGAGCACCCAAACACCATAGTTATAAGAGGAAGGGCTGGCTCGGCGCCTGTGGCTCAAGCTGCTAAGGCGCCAGCCACATACACCTAAGGTGGCGGGTTCGAATCCCCAGCCCGGACCCGCCAAACAACAATGACGCCTGCAAACAAAAAAAAAAAGAAATGGCCGGGCGTTGTGGCGGGCACCTGTGGTCCCAGCTGCTTGGGAGGCTGAGGCAGGAGACTCGCTTGAGCCCAGGAGTTGGAGGTTGCTGTGAGCGTGATGCCATGGCACTCTACCCAGGGGGATAGCTTGAGGATCCGTCTCAAAAAAAAAAAAAAAAATAAGAGGAAGGGCTTTATTCATCAGCTGGGAGCTTAGGGCATAGAAGATTTCCAAATGGCCATGCTCCCCGACTGGCTTGGTCTTTCCCTTTTTATTGACAGTCAAAAAGTTCCACCCCACAGGTACCCTTCCCATTGGCCAGTTTGAATCAAGCGGGGGGATGCTATTCCAGCCCCTACAGAACTACAGGATTTCACAGAACTTGGAAATTTCCAAGTTCCAGGAGGTTAAGCCAATAAATTCCCAAGAGCTGAGTCACCATGGAGAGGGCCCTGCAGGTGCATCCTCGTGGTCTCTCCCTGAGAAGACCTGTTCTCCTGGACCTTGTCCCTCTCCAGTATCCTCTCTCAGGACTATGGACACACACTACAATGCCCGACTATTTTTAGAGACGGGTCTTGCTCTTGCTCAGGCTAGTCTCAAACTTCTGAACTCAAGCAATCCACCCACCTCAGCCTCCCAGAGTGCTAGGATTACAGGCGTGAGCCACCTGTTCTCCTTTTCCGTTTCTATAGTTTTTTCATTTCAGGAATATTAGCTGGGTACTGTGCCTCTTGCCTGTAATCCTAGCTCTTTGGGAAACACAGGCTGGAGGATTGCTTGAGCTCAGGAGTTTGAGTTTCCTGTTTTCCTGTGAGCTATAATGATGGCACTGCACTCCAGCCCTAGTAATAGCAAGAGACCATGTCTCAAAAAAAAAGGCCCAGTGCGGTGGCTTGATGGAGGATTGCTGGAGCTCAGGAAGTCGAGGTTACAATGAGCTATGAATGTACGCTGCATACCAGCTTGGGTGATAGAGTAAGACACCTTGTCTCAAAAAAGAAAAAAAAAGCATATTATATAAATAGAATCATATAATATGATTAAAATTGGCTTTTTTTTTTTTATTGCCCTTGGTAGAATGCCATGGCGCCACACAGCTCACAGCAACCTCCAACTCCTGGGCTTAGGCGATTCACTTACCTCAGCCTCCTAAGCACCTGGGACCACAGGCACCCATCACAACACCCAGCTATATTTGTTTGTTTGTTTGTTTGTTTGTTTGCAGTTTTTGGCAGGGGCCGGGTTTGAACCCACCACCTCCGGCATATGGGACCAGTGCCTTACTCCTTTGAGCCACAGGTGCTGCCCTATTTTTTTGTTGTTGTTGTTGCAGTTTGGTCAGGGCCAGATTCAAACCAGCCACACTCAGTACACCTACTGAGCCACAGGCACCGCCCAAAATTGGCTATTTTGGCTCAGTGCCTGTGGCTCAAGTGGCTAAGGTGCCAGCCACATACACCTAAGGTGTTGGGTTCTAATCCAGCCCAGGCCCACCAGACAACAATGACGGCTGCAACCAAAAAATAGCCAGGCATTGTGGGAGGCAGAGGCAGGAGACTCACTTGAGCCCAGGAGTTGGAGGTTGCTGTGAGCTGTGATGCCATGGCACTCTATCCAGGGGGACAGCTTGAGGCTCTGTACAAAAAAAAATTGGCTATTTTTACTTAGCACAATTCTCCAGAGGTTCGGGCAGTGCCTGTGTCTCAGTGACTAGGACATCGGCCCCATGTACCAAGGGTGGCGGGTTCGAACCCGGCCCCAGTCAAACTGCAACAACAACAACAAAAAAATAGGGTGGCACCTGTGACTCAAAGGAGTAAGGTGCCAGCCCCATATTCTGGAGGTGGTGGTAGCCAAGCCAAACTGCAACAACAACAAAAATAGCCGGGCATCGTGGCAGGCACCTGTAGTCCCATCTTCTCGTGAGCCTGAGGCAAGAGAATTGCCTAAGCTCAAGAGCTGTAGATTGCTGTGAGCTGTGATGCCACAGTACTCTACCAAGGACAACAAAGTGAGACTCTGTCTTTATTAAAAAAAAAGAAAGAAAGAATAGCTTGAAGTCTGTGGCTCAAGCAGCAAAGGCACTAGCCACATACACCTGAGCTGGCAGGTTTGAATCCAGCCTGGGCCGCCAAACAACAATGATGGCTGCAACAAAAAATACACAGGTGTTGTGGCAGGCACCTGTAGTCCCAACTACTTGGGAGGCAGAGGCTGGAGACTTGCTTGAGTCTGGGAGTTG
>NW_003852605.1:692648-694018 GCF_000181295.1 Otolemur garnettii | reverse complement strand
GCCTCCCAAGTAGCTGGAACTGCAGGCACCTGCCACAACGCCCGGCTATTTTTTGGTTGCAGCCGTCGTTGCTTGGCGGGCCCAGGCTGCATTTGAACCCGCCACCTTAAGTGTATGTGGCTGGCACCTTAGCCACCTGAGCCACAGGTGCCGAGCCTCCATGTGAAGATTTTTATGAGAACATCCGTCTTCATTTCTCTGGGATAAATGTCAGTAGGGTAATTATTGTGTTGTGTGCTAGTGACATGTTTAGTTTCTTGGTTTTTTTTTTGTTTTTTTTTTTTTTTTTGTAGCAACAGAGTCTCACTTTATCACCCTTGGTAGAGTGCCCTGGCATCACATAGCTCACAGCAACCTCCAACTCCTTGGCTAAAGAGATTCTCTTGCCTCAGCCTCCTGAGCAGCTGGGACTACAGGCACCCGCCACAATGTCCAGCTATTTTTTGGTTGCAGTTTGGCCAGGGCCAGGTTTGAACCTGCCACCCTTGGTATATGGGGCCAGCACCCTACTCACTGAGCCACAGGCGCTGCCCACATGTTTAGTTTTTTAAGAAATCAGACAAGTAGATTGCTTGAGCTCACGAGTTCAAGATTCTGCCTCTACTAAAAATAGAAAAACTAGCCAGGCGTGGTGATTTGTGCCTGTAATCCCCCCCACAAGGGTGGCAGAGAACATGCTTCTCAGCCTGTTCCCAGGCCCCCTTCTTTCCCCTAGGGTTGCCAGGAACAGAACTGTAACCATTGTTACCCAAACTGACTATTGCTATCTGAACTGTAACCATTGCTACTGTAATCACTGCCATCCAAGCTGTAACCATTGATACCTAAACTGTAAACCCAAACTGTAACCCTGCCAATGGTGCCCTGCCAATGGCAACATTCCTTATATACAAAAAAGGGTATAAAAGCCAAAAAACCCTACATTTCGGGGCTGCTTGTATCAGGACAACAGCCCCCTGTGCAGGTGTGAATAAATCACCAATTTACATCAGAGTGGGTCCAAGTCTATTTTTCCAAGTCCTATAGGTCATTTCAATCCCAGATACTTGGGAGGGTGAGGCAAGAGGATCACTTAAGCCTAAGAAACTGAGGTTGCTGTGAGCTGCGATGATGCCACAGCACTCTACCCAGGGTGACAGAGTAAGACTCAGTCTCAAGGCTTGGCGCCTATGGCTCAAGCGGCTAAGGCGCCAGCCACATACACCTAAGGTGGCGGGTTCGAATCCAGCCCGGACCTGCCAAACAACAATAATGGCTGCAATCAAAAAATAGCCGGGCATTGTGGCGGGCGCCTGTGGTCCCAGCTACTTGGGAGGCTGAGGCAGGAGACTCACTTGAGCCCACGAGTTGGAGGTTGCTGTGAGCTGTGA
>NW_003852605.1:689013-690349 GCF_000181295.1 Otolemur garnettii | reverse complement strand
GTGGTCCCAGCTACTTGGGAGGCAGAGGCAGGAGACTCGCTTGAGCCCAGGAGCTGGAGGTTGCTGTGAGCTGTGAAGCCACGGCACTCTACCCAGGGGGATAGTTTGAGGCTCTGTCTCAAAAAAAAAAAAAACAACTATCAAAAAACCAAAAACCATCCTCATAGGCTGGTTGTGCTGCCTCACATCTGTAATCCTTGCACTCTGGGTGGCTGAGGCAAGTGGATTGCCCAATCTACCAGCCTGAGCAACAGGTAGACTCTGTATCTACTAAAAGTAGAAAAACTAGCCAGGCCTTTAGTGTCGGCTACTCCTTCTCGGGAGGCTGAGGCAAGAGGATCACTCATCCAAGGAGTTTGAGGTTGTTGTAAGCTTTGATGTCACAGCACTCTACCCAAGGTGACAGAGCGAGATTCTGTCTCAAAAAAATTTTATTGTACTTATTTATTTTTTCATGTCAGATGGGTAAAGTGCCAACGTTGTAACAAGATTTGTGGGAGGCACATCTCACGCATGCACACGAAAACCTAATCATCACGCTTATGAACTACAAAAGGATCAAACTTATTTATTTTTTAATAGAGGCAGAGTCTCACTTTGTTGCCCTTGGTAGAGTGCTGTGGCGTCACAGCTCACAACAACCTTCAACTCCTGGGCTTAGGCGATTCTTTTGCTTCAGCCTCCTGAGTAGCTGGGACTACAGGCACCCACCACAACACCTGGCTGTTTTTTTTGTTGCAGTTTGGCCAGGGCCGGGTTTGAACCCGCCACCCTCAGCATATAGGGCCGGCGCCCTATGCACTGAGTCACAAGCACCGCCCCCTCAGAAAAAAAAAAAACTTTAAGGGCAGCGCCTGTGGCTCAGTAGGTAGGGTGCTGGTCCCATATACTGAAGGTGGCGGGTTCAAACTCGGCCCTAGCCAAACTGCAACAAAAAATAGCCAGGTGTTGTAGTGGGCGCCTGTAGTCCCAGCTACTCAGGAGGCTTAGGCAAGAGAATTGCTTTAGCCCAGGAGTTGGAGGTTGTTGTGAGCTGTGATGTCACAGCACTCTACCATAGGTGATAAAGTGAGACTCTGTCTCTATCAAAAAAAAAAAAAAAACCAAAAAACTTTAAGAGGTTCAATGCCTATAGCTCAGTAGCTAAAGCACCAGCCACGTACAATGGAGCTGGCAGGTTCAAATCCATCCCAGGCCTGCTAAACAACAATGACAACTACAACCAAAAAATAGCTCATCCAAGGAGTTTGAGGCCATGGCACTCCAGCCACAGCAATAGCTTGAGACTCTGTCTCAAAAAAAAAAAAACTTTAGGCTCGGCGCCTATAGCTCAACC
>NW_003852605.1:684098-687076 GCF_000181295.1 Otolemur garnettii | reverse complement strand
ACAGCTCACAGCAACCTCCAACTCCTGGGCTCAAGCGAGTCTCCTGCCTCAGCCTCCTGAGTAGCTGGGACCATAACGCCTGGCCATTTTTTGGTTGCAGCCAAAGGACTGCAACCCTTTGGCTGCAACCCTGGGTTGTTTGGTGGGCCCAGGCTGGATTCGGACCTGCCACCTTGGGTGTACGTGGCTGGTGCCTTAGCCACAAGAGCCACAGGCACCAAGCCAAAAGTCCTTTTCTTTTATAGATCATACTAAAATACATATAGATACATGTATTTAGTGAAAATTGGTATGATATCTGGTTTTGCTTGAAAATAATCTTGGTTAGTTAAGAGTAATTGAGGAAATAAACTAAGAGTGGCTGTGAGTTGATAAGTACCAAAGCTGGGTGGTAGGTGTCTAGGAATTCATTATGCTATTTTCTCTACTTTTGTAGTTTTTTTTTTTTTTTTTGGCCAGGGCTAGGTTTGAACCCTCCACCCTCAGCATATGGGGCCGGCGCCCTATTCCTTGAGCCACAAGCGCCACCCTATTTTTTTTTTGCAGGTTTTTTTTTTTACTTTTATAAATGCTTCATATTTTACATTACATGAAGCCAAAAATAACTTCAAATTATTGGATGACATTAAATATGTAAGAATTACAGGTTCATAGCAGTAATTTTTCTTTTGAGACAGTCTTGTTGTCTTCTTTTGAGACACTTTGTTGCCCTCAGCAGAGTGCTATGTAGTCAAAGCTCACAGCAACCTCAAACTTGGATTAAGTGATCCTCTTGCTTTAGCCTCCCAAGTAGCTAGGATTATAGGTGCCCGCCATAATGCCCAGGTATTTTTACTGGTCTGGAACTCCTGAGCTCAAGAAATCCAGCTACCACAGCCTCCCAGAGTGCTAGGATTACAGGTGTGAGCCACAGCACCAGGCCACATGGAAATAATTTAAAAGGAGAGTGAAACAAAGTAAAATCATTGAACATCATTAGAAGTTGCTAGGATACCAACTAACTACTTTGAAAATGAGATTTCAGCATTTATCTTGCCATTCTTGTATATAAACTTTATTTCAGGGTAACCAAATTGTCCTAAAGGATATGAAAAAGTGTTTCTGTGCAGAATTAGAGCTAATATATGAAGAAAAATTAATAGCCTTAAAAAAATCTCCATTTTCTAATCACTAGTTATAAATAATCAGTTCACAAAATTATTATTGATGGATAGTAAAACAAGTAGCTGAAAAGTTTACAGAACATTTTATGATGCAGGGATTAGCCTTCACCATCTGCAAACGAAAGGCACCTGGGACCTGAAAAGGAGAACTGTCCGAGCAGAAACATCTGTATTGTGTAGAAGAAGTGAAAAATAAATCTTTATTGTTTAAATCACTGAAATATAGGGGCAATTTATTACAGAAGTTAGCTTACCGTGAAAGTACACTATATATATTAAAACACATAAGCATATAATTACATATCTTTTTAAATTACATACATATCCAAACACATCATGATACATTTGAATGTATGCCTGTGTTAGGGACAGGAGTGAGATTAGGGATTAAGGATCAAGAGGAAAATAAAACGAGAAAAGGGAGTAGTATCAACTGATGATGAGAATTCACTAGGCTCTGGGGCGAATGGTTTAACTATTACAAAATAAAAACAATAATTTAGCAAGAAGACAAGTAAGCAACCCTTTTCATATAGAACCCAGGCTAGTTCACCAGCAGTATAACTATCTTCAGCCTTGAAGAGGCACAGAATGGTTCTGGGGAGAGGACACAGTCTACTAGAATCCTCCACCATGGTCACCAGGAGAGTCTCAGCCCTAAAAAGGTTCCTAAACTGAGAATTTCTCCCAACCCTAATCTTTACCTTCATCTCTCTCTGGTGATGATAGTGAAGGAGGCATTGGCCATTTTCCAGATGTGGGGCCTGGACCTGCCACCTACCCCTTGGTCCTACCCCTTACTCCAGGCTGAAGGAGGCTCGACACAGCACAGATGTTCATTTTTGGCCTGGGTGCATCCTCCTGCTCACTCTCCATCTCTGCCATGGCAAGCTAAATAACAGCCCTTCCCTCAAAGATGTCCACTTTCTAATCTCTAGAAGCTGCAAGTGTTTTCTTAAAGCTATGTTGCCCAGGCTGGACTCTAACTTCTGTGCTCAAGCCATCCTCCTGCCTCTTCTTCTCAAGTAGCTGGGACTACAGGCACATGCCATGCCTGGCTTAACCTGTGAATATTTTATCTTAAATGGCAAAGGGACTTTGCGGACATGATTAAGGATCCCAAGATGGAGAGATGTTAATGAGTTATCCTAGCAAACCCCACATAATCCAAAGAAAAACAGTAGAATTGAAAGACATAAGGATGGAAGCAGAGATCAGAGAGGAAAGAAGATGCTTTGCTTCTGACTTTGAGATGAAAGAAAGCCATGAACCAGGCAATGCACATGGCTTCTAGAAGCTGGAAAAGGCAAGGAAACAGATTCTCCCTTAGATCCTCCAGGCTCGGCGCCCATAGCACAATGGTTATGGCGCCAGCCACATACACTGAGAGGGGCAGGTTTGAACCCAGCCTGGACCAGTCAAACAATGACAACTGCAACAAAAAAATAGCTGGGTGTTGTGGCGGGCACCTGTAGTCCCAGCTACTTGGGAGGCTGAGGCAAGAGAATCACTTAAGCCCAAGAGTTTGAGGTTGCTGTGAGCTGTGACACCAGGGCCCTCTACTGAGAGCAATGTAGTAAAACTGTCTCAAAGAAAATAAGAAAGAATGAACTTACTCTTTACCCATCTAACCTTGAACAAGTTTCTAAAAATATACTATTAATAATGCACTGTTTATAGAGTTGCTAAGAATTAAATAATGTTTTAAATATGTAATTTATTATTTGTATTATTTATTTTTTAAATTACCTAAAATATATATATATTTTTGAGACAGATCCTCAAGCTGTCCCCCTGGGTAGAGCACAGTGGCAT
>NW_003852605.1:680338-683982 GCF_000181295.1 Otolemur garnettii | reverse complement strand
GTCATTGTTGTTTGGCAGGCCCAGGCTGGATTCAAACCCGCCACCTTAGGTGTATGTGGCTGGCACCTTAGCCACTTGAGCCACAGCGCCAAGCCAAATTACCTAATTTATAAATGGCCAAACTTTAAGTCCCATCTCCTCCTTATGGGTGACTCAGGATTGAACAGGTGTCAGTGAGCATCCAGTTTATCACTAGCACCTTGTCCATTACAACACCCAGGCATTTCTCACTGAACCTGCTCCTGAGCGTCCAGTTAGCTCAAAGCTCAACCTCACCACCCCCATCCTCAACACAGGCTCTTACACCTCCCCACTCCCATGATCTCATGTCCTCTTGATAGGCCCACCCTGGCCAATATCGCCCCTTACTCTCCCAGTACTGTTTCTGCAGCTGCCATGAATAGTCTCATCACTGCTTTTACCCTGAACCCCAACAAAAGCCCCCAGTGCACTTGGAAGGCAGTGTGCTCCCTCTGATCATATTTTCCACACCCTGTTTTCATTTCATTCTCTCTTGTCTCTCTGTATCTCTCCCTTTTCATTCCTTCTCCTTTTAGCTCCCAAACAGCTCCTCCCTGTAACCCAGAAAAGTCTAAGCTAACAGAAGTGAGCCCCAACGAACCAATCCAGAGGTTTCTGAGGTTCCTGGGTTTCTTTAGTAGTGAACTGGAGCCTAAGGTATTCAGATAGTGAACTGAAACCTAAGGTATTCAGACAGGATAGCCAGACCACCTGGACTAGGCAGGCAGACTCACTCACTCCACCTCTCTAGCCTCCAAACACTCAGGTGCCTATCCAACTGACCTGTAATTCCCCCGAGCTCCCACCTCACCCACCTCTCCAAGATCTGGATTTCCTAATTTCACAGCTCCCCATCCCCACTTCTAACCTCCAGGTCTGAAATGCCGAGCTCTGCTCCCTTAATGTCTAGACCTACTGGCCCTCCTTCTCAGAAAAAAAGCCTGGTCCAGGATTGATCTTCTTCCTATCTGCAGTCCAGACTATGTATCCATCGCCCAGTCCAAGCCCAGGGTTTTCTTTCCTCAGAGCCTACACCTCTTTTTCTAAAGACTGAGCTGCCTCTTTGTGGGGAGCTGAGAATACAAATATTATCATGGGGGAAATTGCTTTCAGTCCCTTTGGGCTTTTTTCTTTTTGTGAGTCAGAGCCTCAAGTTGTCCCCCCTGGGTAGAGTGCTGTGGCATCACAGCTCACGGCAACCTCCAACTCCTGGGTTCAAGTGAGTCTCCTCCTCAGCCTCCCAAGTAGCTGGGACCACAGGCACCTGGCTATGGTTGCAGCCATCATTGTTATTTGGCGGGCCTGGGCTGGATTCCAACCTGCCACCTTACGTGTATGTGGCTGACACCTTAGCCCTTGAGCCACAGGCGCCGAGCCAGTCCCTTTGGGCTTTGATGGTGTTTGCTGGGAACAGTCTGAACAAGTGATGGAGCTGTGGGCATGCGGGCAGATAATCTGAATTCTGGTGACACAGGGCAAGTCTAGGCCTGTTTCACTAACCTGTCTGTGCACTGAGGAGGCTGGTCTTCTGGAGGCAGTTTATTTTTGAGTTTGAAAGTTCCACCCAGAAACCCCCACGATGGTGCATATTGGCCACAAGGGGGCAGGCAACCTCTTCAGCTCAGAATTTTGCAGCCTAAAGAAAAAGGTGAGTAGCCAGCTGGTGCACACCTGTGATCTCAGCCCCTCAGGAGTATCACTTGAACCCAGAAGTTCAAGATAGCAGTGAGGGCTGGGCAGGGTGGCTCACGCCTGTAATCCTAGCACTCTGGGAGACTGAGGGGGTGGATCACTTGAGCTCCCGAATTCAAGACCAACCTGTGCAAGAGTAAGACCCATCTCTACTTAAAATGAAAACTGAGGCAAGAAGATCTCTTGAGCCCCAGAGTTTGAGGTTGCTGTGAGCTATGATTGCCATGGCAATCTACCAAGGGTGACAAAATGAGCCTCTGTCTCAAAAAAAGAAAAGATAGCAGTGAGCTATGATCATGCCACTGCACTCCAGACTGGGCAATAAAGCGAGACCCCATCTCTAAAAAAAAAGAAAAAGTGAGGCTCAAAAAGGAATACTGTACAACGGCTTCCAAGAGGAAAGGTAGTTACCCAAAGGCACACTACAAAACGGCAACAGAGTAGAGACTGGAACAGGGTATTCAAATTCCCAATCTGAGAGGAAGTCAGGAACTCCAAGATCATGAGAAGTGGTAAGGAGAGGTCTTGTGGACACCATAGAAGAGGCCAAGAGTATACTCTGGATATTTCAATCATTTCAGGGGACAAGAGGGGAAAACAAGGTCTTTAGGGGAGAGCCATGGCGTGAATGTATTGTTCCAGAAGGACTGGAATGGGGGTTGCAAAACAAGACTTTAGGGGCTATGGGAATGGAAATGATCATTTGGCTTCCTTCCCTTCCCTAATATTCGTAGAATGAAAAGCAGGGAAATGGGAAGACTCACCAATGCAAGAGGACACAGTAAACAGCCAAAGATCACCTGACATTCTTTTTCTTCATTTTTTCCCCTCCATCAATCTAGTTTCAGGGCCCAGGAAAGACAAGGACTAACGTATGGAGTGATTGCCTGGAGTTCAGCAGATTAATCTCCAAGAAATCGTTCTCTGACATTAGCCATAGCCCTGTCTCTGGGCCTGACTCCTCTCTGAGTGCCAGACTGGCAGCTTCCCTGGATCCTTTGATGTAATTCACTAGGGCCCTGGGATTTAGTCCCCTGCTCCCTCCTCAGGTCCAAGAGTAAGGGCTTGCTCTAAGGAAGGAAAGAGGCCTTTCTCTTGTTCCCTTCCTCATCCCTCCATGGGACCCAGAGACCAAAGAGCCTTTGTCTTTCCCTGCCACACCCCCATATCGTAGCTCAGACAAGGGGATTCCTTGTATCCCAACCTCAGGCAGGCAACCTTGTGACCAGACAGAGGAAGGCCAGTGACAGGGTGGGGGAAGGAGAGTCAGAGAAGCCATCTTCCCCATCTAAGATTCCAAGATTCTATAAAGCCCTAGAACTCTGTGACCCAGAGCCTCTCCCTCCCTGGCCCCCATCAACAATGGGGAGAGGAGGCCAAGGCTCATCTACATATAAAAGCCTTGAGGCCTGAGGAGGAAACTGAGAAGGTGTGGAGACACAGAAGCTGAACCTGCTGGCAGGCAGGTATGGGGCCAGAATATAGGAATGGGGACACGCCAAGTGCAGGGACTGCAGCAGGCAGGGCCAGCCTAACAGACTTGAGAGCCTTAAGCAGAGGCTCCTGATGGTTTCTCTCCCTACAAGCATGGGGAGAGGAGTGCTGGCACCAGAGAGGTACGCCGCTACAAAGGAAGTGAGATCTAGGATAAAATGAGAATATAACCTAAAAACAGACATATGGTATTTTCCGAGGGAAAAAAATTATAACTTTCTTTCATTTAAAAATAAGTATTGTGGCTCAGCGCCTGTAGCTCAAGCGGCTAAGGTGCCAGCCACATACACTGGAGCTGATGGGTTCAAATTCAGCCCGGGCCTGCCAAACAAGGACAACTAGAATCAAAAAACAGCTGGGCATTGTGGCAGGCACCTGTAGTCCCAGCTACTTGGGAGGCTGAGGCAAGAGAATCGTGTAAGCCCAAGAGTTGAAGG
>NW_003852605.1:676561-679477 GCF_000181295.1 Otolemur garnettii | reverse complement strand
AATTCATCTCACTTAGCAGCATGGGACTCAGATACCCATACACAGACCTACCACCAAGGACTGGCACAGAGCAAGGGCTAGGGCCATCTTGGCCAGAAACATCACTCAGTAGACAGGAGGGGATGGGTCCCCCAACCCCAAAGGCTTTTGGGAGGGCCAATCCATGGAAGGTTGGCCCTGAATGTCCCGTCAATCCTTCATCTTGGCCAAGGTTCATAGACCTTGGGTGAGGTAATTACACCCCCATCTTGTCATCAATGATCTCCTGAGGGGTCCTTAATTCCTTAATGGTTTTACCTAGTGGGGGTGGGAGTGTGATACCATCACACTAGGAGCCATAGGTCAATCCTCTAGAGTCAGTATCTCTACGGAAATAGCTCTAGAGGCCCAATAATTGAGGGATAAAGGCAGAGACACCCTAGGGACCAGAGGATGATGAGCCAGGTTTCCATGGTACCTCATTTCAGAGCAGCTTCTTCCTAATCCCAGATTGAGGGACAGTAAAATCTGGGAAAGACAAGGGTCAAGGGATCAAAGAGCCATAGGAATACAAAAGGGGTGGGAAAGTGGTTACAAGAAGGTCACATCATCTGGGCACTGCTCCCAGTACCAGTGGGCCTCGAAGCCCAGCGTGGCATTCTCTTCCTCTGGTGACTCAGGTGGCCCACCTTGGAGTCCCTCCCCTAGGGGCTTCCACACAGCCCTCAAGCTCCCTAACCTAGCAACTGTCAGGTCCACCTCAGGTCTGCCCCTCTCCCCACCAGGTATAGCCTTTGCCCAGTCCATCTCGGGATGGGGAGCTCCGGGGGGGGTCTGTTCATCCACCTCAGTGGGGACCACAGTGTCCAGAAAGCTGCCAATGGAGACACTGTCCAGTCGGTCAGTGGAGCTGGTATCTGGCAGGCTGTCCCAGCTGCCTCGCCTGGAGCGGCCTGGGCTCCCGCCTGTCAGGCTATACTGACTGCTGGTGAGGCTGCTGCAATGGCTGGTCAACGTTCCCCGCTCTTCCAACAACCAGCGCACGGCCTCGATGCCCTCATTCAAGGTCACAAGCTGCTGCAGGATCTTCACATCAATGGCTCGCAGGTAAGCCTGAGGGAATGGGAGAAGAATCAGTCCCAAGTTCTGGGCCATAGGTTTTCCCCATTATCTCCAGAAGCCCTTACTTCGTGGTCCGATGAACTACACTTTGCTTTCAATCAGTACAGAAGTAGAACTGTTTAGAGCAGTGCCTTTTTTTTTTTGACAGAGCCTCAAGCTGTCGCCCTGGGTAGAGTACTGTAACATCACGGCTCACAGCAACCTCCAACTGCTGGGCTCAAGCGATTCTCCTGCCTCTGCCTCTCAAGTAGCTGGGACTACAGGCGCCCGCCACAACACCTGGCTATTTTTTGGTTGCAGCCATCATTGTTGTTTGGTGGGCCCGGACTGGATTCGAACCCGCCAGCTCAGGTGTATGTAGCTGGCGCCTTAGCCACTAGAGCCACAGGCACCGAGCCTAGAGCAGTGCCTTTCAACCTTTTTTATCTCATGGCACACTTGAACTTATAAACTTCTGGTGCACACTTATATTATTTTGATCCAAAAAAAGAGGGGAAAAAAAGAATATACTTACTGTGCTTTGAACTTCTTTCAAAACTAATTTCATTACTGATCTCTAAAAATTTACGTAGCACATCAAAGATCCTCTCATGACACAACAGCTGAAAATCTCCTGTTTAGAATGTGGGTTTTATGTATTTATTTACTTATTTACTTAGAGACAGAATCTCACTCAGTCACCCTGCATAGAGTGTCTTGCCATCATAGCTCTCAGTAACCTCAAATTCTTGAGCACAAGAGCTCTTCTTGTCTCAGCCTCCTAAGGAGCTGGGACTATGGGTGCTGGCCCCATATACCAAGGGTAGCGGGTTCAAACCCAGCCCCGGGCCAAACTGCAACAAAAACAAAAAGGAGCTGGGACTACAGGTGCAACCACCCGAGTTGGCCTCTCAAGAGTGCTAGGATTACAGGCAGGAGCCACCACACCAGCCCTCTAGAGACAGACAGACTGCTGTGTACAATTTCAGCTCTGCCACTGCGGGCAGCTTTCTTACCTTCTTTCAGCCTCATTTACCTTGTTTGTAAAACAGGGCTAAATCACTTACCCCGCAGAGTGGCTGCTGAGGATTTTAAAATACTATGTATTAAGTACTCTGCAAAGTGCTTGGAACAGAGTGAAGTCACAGTAAATGTTAAGTATTAAATCTGATCCCACCGAGCTTTGAATTTCAAATTTAGGGTATTATTGAACTCATCCATATTCACCAGAAAGACTTAGAAACAGCCAAAGAATAGCCAGATCGGGTGTTAATCAGGAAGTAAATTGGACCAGGAGGAGGCAGGAGCTTAGGAATAATGAGGGACCTAACCTGGTTCCCTAGTCCCTTCATGAACTGGTAGTAGTTGCTGAGGCAGAGCAGGGTAGGCCAGAACATAGAAAGCTCAGAGTCCCACTGGCTGGGTATTCAGGGCTTCCTTCCACCACATACCAGTCTCTCTGTCAATGTTGGAAGTGTTAGTTTGACTTACTGGGTAATCTCCAGGGTCCTTCCTAGCTCAGATGCATTAAGTTCCCTTTTCCAAGTACAAGTCTGAACCTGTCCCTCCCCTGCTCAAAAGCCTTTAGGGGCTTTGCACCTCTCTTAGAGAACATGGATCACCAGGGAACCCTGCTCTGCTCATAGAGAATGAAATCTAAACCCTTTAGCAGGTGGCATTCAAAAGCCTGCCATATGGGCACCTGTAGTCCCAGCTACTTGGGAGGCTAAGGCAAAAGAATCACATGAACCTAAGAGTTTGAGGTTGTGGTGATGCCACAGGACTCTACTGAGGGCGACAAAGTGAGACACTGTCTCAAAAAAAAAAAAAAAAAAA
>NW_003852605.1:674649-676205 GCF_000181295.1 Otolemur garnettii | reverse complement strand
AGCTTGAGGCTCTGTCTCAAAACATAAAATAAAATAAAATAAAATAAAATAAAATTAGTTTTATTGGCTCAGCGTCTGTGTACAATGGTTATGGCACCAGCCACATTCACTGAGGGTGGCAGGTTCAAACCCAGCCTGGGCCAGCTAAAAAAAGAAATGACAACTGCAACAAAAAAATAAATAAAATAAAATAAAATTAGTTTTATTTAGTTTCACTTTTAATACAATTAATAGATGCACACAGATTAAAGAGACAAATAGTTCTATAAGATTATGAATACAGGGCAGCACCTGTGGCTCAGTGGGTAGGGCGCTGGCCCCATGTACCAGAGGGTAGTGGATTCAAACCCAGCCCTGGCCAAACTGCAACAACAACAAAAATACCCAGGCACCTGTAGTCCCAGCTACTCGGGAGGCTAAGGCAAGAGAATTGCCTAAGCCCAGGAGTTGGAGGTTGCTGAGGGCGATAAAGTGAGACTATGTCTCTAAAAAAAAAAAAAAAAGATTATGAACACAAACAATTCCCCCATCCTTGTCCTAAATTCCACTTCCCAGCAGTAACTATTTTTTGGAGACAGAGCCTGAAGCTGTCACCCTGGATAGAGTGCTGTGACATCACAGCTCAGAGCAACCTCTAACTCTTGGGCTTATGCGAGTCTCCTGCCTCCACCTCCCAAGTAGCTGGGACCACAGGCACCCATCACAACACCTGGCTATTTTTTAGTTGCAGCCGTCATTGTTGTTTGGTGGGCCCAGGCTGGATTCGAACCTGCCAGCTCAGGTGTATGTGGCTGGCACCTTAGCCACTTGAGCCATAGGCGCCGAGCCCCAGCGGTAAATATCAATATTTTTCTAGCTGTTTATCTTGGTATCTACCTCCTAATTTCCAAATGACATTCTTATATTGTAACTTTTTTTTCTTTTTTTTGAGACAATCTCAAGCTGTTGCCCTGGGTAGAGTGCTATGGCATCATAGCTCACAGCAACCTCCAACTCTTGGGCTGAAGCGATTCTCTTGCCTCAGTTTTTCTATTATTAGTAAAGACAGGGGTCTGGCTCTTTGTTCAGGCTGGTCTCAAACTCATGAGTTCAAGTAATCCACCCACCTTGGCCTCCCAGAGTGCTAGGATTACAGGTGTGAGCCACCACACCCAGCCATTTCCCCTATTTTTTTTAGTAGAAATGAGGTCTCTTGCTTTTGCTCAGGCTGGTCTCCAACTCTTGAGCTCAAGCAATCCACCCCCCTCAGCCTCCCAAAGTGCTAGGATTACAGTCCTGAGCCACCCGGCCCAGCCATCTTCTTTCTTCACTTACTCCTTCATTTCTGTGTGAGTGACACTCTCTCCAGCAGTATCCTGAGAAAGTCTGCCTAAGACGTAAATTTATTGAATTTTAAAATACTCTGCACATTTTAAAATACTACTCTTTCCTCACACTACTTATAGTTTGGCAGGGTATAAATTTTTAGGTTGAAAATTTTCCCCTAGGATTTAAGACATATTTTAATTTTCAGTGTTATATTTTAAAAATCAAATGCCATTCACGGCTCGGCGCCT
>NW_003852605.1:672504-674409 GCF_000181295.1 Otolemur garnettii | reverse complement strand
AAAAAAAAAAAAAAAAAGAAAAATGCCATTCACATTCCTGATCCCTTATGTGGGATCCTTTCCTCACTCTGGCTAGAAGTTTTCAGCATTTTCTCTTTGTGCCCAGTGTTTTGAGTTTTCACAGAAATTTAACATGGTGTGAATTTGTTTTCATCCATGAAGTTAACCACTTGTTGAGCCCTTTCAATCTAGAAACTTAAGTCCTTCTGAGAGGTTTTCTTTAATCATTTATTCTCTCATTTTTTTTGTTCTCTCTGGGAATCCTATTATAGTAGAACCTCCCTAAGTTTACAAGGAACTGCAACAAACTGGTCAACGTAAGTAACTAGGCTTACTGTACTCATAGTACATACGGTATGTGTCTAGTCAATGGAAATTAGGTCAACTTAAGGTGGTCAACTATGGAGGGTCTACTGTATTTATTCTAGTTTCTGAAATATTTCAATATTATCAATTATTTTTTAATTATGTTTTTATTCCTAGTATTGTTTCTAGTTCTTGGAATGTTTTCCTTTTTTATAGCATCCTGGTTTTGTTCATGGCTACAATTATTATCTTTAAGGATACAATGAATGATTTTTTTTTTTTGGACAGTCTCACCCTGTCACCCTGAGTAGAGTGCCATGGCATCATCATAGGTCACAGCAACCTCAAATTCTTGGACTCAAGTGATCTTGATCTTCTTGCCTCAGTCTCCTGAGTAGCTGGGACTACAGGTGCCTGCTATGACCCTTGGCTAGTTTTTTTTTTTTATTATTATTTTAATTAAATCATAGCTGTGTGCATTAATACAGTCCTGGGGTACAGTGTGCTGTTTTTATATACAATTTGAAATATTTTCATCAAATTGGTTAACATAGCCTTCATGTCATTTTTTTATTGTGTTAAGACATTTATATTCTCCATTTAGAAAGATTCACATGTACCCTTGTAAGATGAACCATAGGCTTAATCCCACCGATCACCCTCCCTCCATCCATCCTCCTCCCTCCCCTCCCCTCCTTCTCCCCTTTCCCCATATTCTTGGGCTATAATTGGGTTATAGCTTTCCTATGAAAGCTATAAATTAGTTTTTTTCTATTTTTTAGTAGAGATGGAGTCTCGCTCTTGCTTACACTGGTCTCTAATTCCAAAGCTTAAGCAATCCACCCACCTCAGCCTCCCAGAGTACTAGGATTACAGGCATGAGCCACCACACTCAGCCCTGTGATTAATGATTTCTATAAGTTACCATCTCCCTGTCTTACCTCCATTTTATTCAAGTTGCTTTTTTTCTGTTTAGATCTATATAATTAGAGAGTCAGATGTTCATGATCCTTAACTGTTGCTCACACTTCAGAGTAGATCTCTAAAATGACTGGAGATGCCAAAACTCACTACAGGGTGATCTGATTGTACTCTTTGATTAGAGGAGGTCTACAGTCAGGTGTTTTTTGTTTGTTTGTTTGTTTGTTTTTTGAGACAGAGTCTCACTCTATCACCTGGGTAGGGTGTCATGATATCTTAGCTAACAGCAACTTCAATCTCTTGGGGCTGATGGTCCCCTTGCCTCAGCCTCTTAAGTAGCTAGGACTACAGGCCCCCTCCATGACTCCCAGCTAGTTTTTCTATTTTTAGTAGAGCCAGGGTCTCTTTCTTGCTCAAGCTGGTCTCAAACTCCTGAGCACAAGCAATCCACCCACCTCAGCCTCCCAAAGTGCTAGGATTACAGGTGTGAGCCACCACGCCCACCCACCAGTCAGTATCTTGTTTTTTTCCTCAAGTTCTTCATATTCCCCATATTATAATCATCTAGAAAGTATAATGTAAATAAGACTGCCAATATTCGGCTCAGCGCCTGTGGCTCAAGCGGCTAAGGCGCCAGCCACATACACCCAAGGTGGCGGGTTCGAATCCCCAGCCCGG
>NW_003852605.1:671234-672324 GCF_000181295.1 Otolemur garnettii | reverse complement strand
AAAAAAAAAAAAAAAAGACTGCCAATATTCCAGGAGCCAAGTAGGGGTAAAGGCTAGGAGGGGTATTTCGTAATATTTAATTCCTCTTGCCCTCCACTGTGCTGAGTGTATCCCAACCTGGGGACCTTCTGTTCTAGTTTATACATATACAATCATGTCATTGCTTAACAAGGGGGCTATGTTTTGAGAAATGGGTCATTAGGCAATTCCATCAGAATGTGAACATCATAGGCTCTACTTACACAAACCTAGATGATATATATTTTTTACTTATATACTCATATGAAAAACAAAATGTTCCAGCATCACTATTGAATGTCAAACATTTGTCCTACTTGATCTGTAAGACTAATATCAAGTGCCACATATCAGATTTTGTTTGTTTGTCTCTTTGTTTAGCAGGCTCAGGCCGGATTTGAATCTGCCAGCCCCAGTGCATGTGGCCAGCACCCTAACCGGGTACCCAGCCATGTGTCAGATTTCTTTTCTTCTTTTTTTTTTTTGAGACAGTCTCATTATGTCACTCTCGGTAGAGTACCATGGCATCACAGCTCACAGCAACCTCAAACTCTTGTGCTTTTGTGATTCTCTTGCCTCAGCCTCCCAAGCAGCTGGGATACAGATTGCACACCACAATGTCCAGCTATTTTTTTTTTTTTTTTGGTTATAGTTGTCATTATTCTTTTAGCAGGCCTGGGCCAGGTCTGAACCCATCAGCCTCGGTGTATGTGGCTGGCGCCCTACCCACTGAGCTCTGGGTACCACCCTCGTGTCAGATTTCTTATATGCTCCATTATCATCTTATAGGATCACTGTCATATATGCAGTTCATTGTTGATCAAAATGTCTTTATGTTGGGCATGACTGTACATATATATATATATACACATGATAAATGCTTGATAAATGTTTATTACACTTGAAAATATTTATTGAATTATTCAGAAAATAGGCTCGGCGCCTGTGGCTCAAGTGGCTAAGGCGCCAGCCACGTACACCCAAGGTGGTGGGTTCGAATCCAGCCTGGACCCGCCAAACAACAATAATGGCTGCAACCAAAAAATAGCTGGGCGTTGTGGCGGGCGCCTGT
>NW_003852605.1:670065-671065 GCF_000181295.1 Otolemur garnettii | reverse complement strand
AAAAAAAAAAAAAAAAAGAATTATTCAGAAAATAATTGCTTTGTTCATATCTACAATGATAAGCCAGAGTCAGACCAAATATTTATACACTGAAAAAAATTAGGCACTGGAAAACAGACCTAGATTCAAATCCAGTTTTGCCATTAATGAGCCATATGAAATTGGAATTTATTTTCTTTAATCCTTCATTTATTATGAGGATACTATCTTTTTTTTGAGACAGAGTCTCACTCTGTGCCCTAAATAGAGTGCTATGGTGCCATAGCTCACAGCAACCTCAAACTCTTAGGCTCAAGCAATCCCCTTGCCTCAGCCTCCCAAGTAGCTGGGACTACAGAAGCCTGACATAATGCCGGGCTAGTTTTTCTGTTTTTAGTAGAGCTGGGGTCTCACTCTTGGTCAGGCTGGTCTGGAACTCCTGAGCTCAAGCAAACCATTCACTTTGGCCTCCCAGAGTTCTAGGATTACAGGTGTGAGCTACTGCATCTGGCTTATGAGGACATTATCTAATTTAAAGGTTTACTATGAGAAATAGAAGGAACATATTCACATACATAGCACATCATCTGACAAGTACCGGCCACCTTAGGACTATGTGGCTGGTGCCTTAGCTACTTGAGCCACAGGCGCCAAGCCACTGTTACAGTCTTGTTATAATACTGGGTTCTTTAAGCCTCAGCAATAGACCTCTGTCTCTGACCTTTTGCTTCTCTCCTTTCACCTGCCCAAGGCAGAATTCTACACTGACCGTGGGTCATAAAAATCCCCATTCCAGAGAGTGTCCTGCTTCATACCCTGCAGGAAGGCATGCTGCAGAGAGGCTAAGAAGAATCTAAACAGGCCTCATGAATTTAGATTATACCCTTTTTGTGCAATCACATTTCGACAGAGTATCCAGGCTTCAATTATGTTTCTGTTTTTGTTTTGAGACAGAGCCTCAAGTTGTCCCCCTGGGTGGAGTGCCATGGCATTACAGCTCACAGCAACCTCCAACTCCTGG